>NC_062559.1:42858239-43179393 GCF_016906955.1 Phacochoerus africanus | reverse complement strand
GTGATTAATGATGTTGAAAATGTTTTCATGTGGTTATTGTCACCAGTGTCTCCAATTGAGTGAAACACCTGTTCATGTCTTTTGTCCATTTTGAAATTGGAGCTTTTTTCCTGTTGAATCTTGAGAGTCCTTTATATGTTTTATGTATACGTGGTTTGCAAATATTTTCTCTTAGTTTGTAGCTTGTCTTTACATCCTCTTCACAGAGCTTTTTTGAGCCAAAGTTTTTTCCTTTGTTTTGATGAAGCCCAACTTACTAATTTTTTCCTTTATGGATCGTGCTTTTAGCCATGTCTAAGACCTCTTCACCTAGACCTAGGTCCCAAAGATGTTCTCTATTTTATCCTAAAAGTTTCATAGTTTTAAGTTTAAAATCCACGATGCCTTTCACATTAAAGTCAATTATGTGATGTTTACGTCAAGGTTTATTTTGTACCTTTTGCACAAAGGCGCTGTCAAGAGTGAGGGTGGAAAGAGCTCCCAGGAGCATAGCTGTGTGCTAAGCATGGAGGATAAACAGTCCAGACTGGACTGAGTGACTAAAGAGACAGCCACATAGAGGACGGCCACCACCAGGCCTTCTGCTGCTGCCCCATCTGAAAATGAGCTCCACTGAAACAAGCAAGGCCACCAAGAAAGAAAGAGACTCAAAGTCCAGGAAATGGCCACTGCTGCTCCACCTACTGGGTGGCCACCGCAGCTCCCTCTGCTGGGCAGCGGATCAGAGAGAGGTCAGTCCCTAGGGAAGGAAAGGAGGTGTCCAGGAGGGATATTTTTAGGAAAAACAAAAATGGGACACATATATATTGATGTGATTGGACTTGTCGAGATGTGTACACAGAAGCTCTTGGAAAATGTAGACAGCTTAGAAATAGGACCAAGGAGTTCCCATTGTGTCTCATCAGTAACGAACCTGACTAGAGTCCCTGAGGATGAGGGTTCAATCCCTGGCCTCGCGCTCAGTAGGTTAAGGATCCAGCATTGCCATGAACTGTGGTGTGGGTCACAGACATGACTCAGATCTGGTGTTGCTGGGGCTGTGGTGTAGACTGGCAGCTGCAGCTCCAATTTGACCCCTAGCCTGGGAACCTCCATATGCCATGGGTGCAGCCCTAGAAGAAAAAGAAGAAATAGGACCAAGAATAGTAGGTTGAGAGGGTTGGGAGAGTGGGAAAGTGGGGAGAGACCATTATTAACTTTAGGAAAAGACAAAAAAATAGAAAAGCAAATATAATGATCAGCACACTAGAATGCTCAGCCTGAACTGTATTTACAAAGGCACCATAATATAAACATGGAATCGACAATTACACAAAGGCTGAAATATGACCCAACTGGGATATGGGAGAAGGGAAGCAAAAGGCATAGTGGCATAAAAGAACCAAGCCCTCAAATAACATATTAGGAAATTAATAGACGTCAAATATCGATGAATCAAAAGAGAGCCTATCAACAAATTAATAATGCACATATTATGTAGAACTATAGAAATATAGAGATGTACACATGCCAGAAATGAAAAGCCAAAATGGTTGAAAGTGGTTGTGGAGGAAGGACTAAGGGAAGGAATGATTTGCTATAATCATGTTAATAACATTTGACTTTGAACACTGTGTGCATCTGTTACTCTAAATGGATAAAAACTAATTTCTGAAAACAAGGGATAGTGCCATGTTGTCCCCACATCAGAGACATGATGCTCCTGCCCTTTGCCTCCTTGGGGCTGATTCAGTGATGCACGTTTTATATTACGATTCCAGGAGCTAATGGGGCAGCACATATGGAACATATTCCTTGGCTTGTGCCTTCGCCACTGTCTGGTAGTGACCTTACTTCTAAGGAGTCTGTCTTGTGATTTGTTAATCCTTTTCTGGTAACATTGCTTTCAAGCTTAACTGAGCACACTTCCTCCTTGAACGACAGGTAATGAAATTTTGGTGCTGAAAGGATAAAGAGCATTCTTGAATCACATACAGAAAACTTCTGCTTGATTTGATTTAATCACTAAGGATGTTCCCCAAAAATAAAATAAAAAAAAGTTAGATTCAGAGTAAATTGCTGTATATTAAATACTCGCCAGTAAATTTTAACATTATGTTCTTGATGGGGAAAATAATGGGCCCCAACCAACAAAAATGACAGTGAACTTTAAGACTCTCTACCCATTATTTTCCAAAAGCACTTGGAAGGGATGGATTTGTAGAATGTGTTCGCCTGATTTTCTCATACAGCCAATGAAAGAAATTAGTCAAGGAGAAACTAACATTCACTGAATGCCTATTATGTGCCAGGCACCGTGCTGGGGACTTAAATAAATGTATTGTCTTTTAACCTTGGCAACCATCCAGAGAAGTAGGTAGTACTAGTCCCACTTTACTTGGAAGGAAATCAGAGCCTAAAGATATTAAGTCATTTGCCCAAAGCCACACTGCTAGTAATTCAAACCGACCATCAAGTCTTTTCACAAGAAATGTATATAATTCTAATTCCCAATGTTAATTCGAGCTTTGAGTGCTCTGTGACTCCATAGGGCTTTAATACTTCAGCAACCACACGGGGTTTAGCATTGTTCTAAGTGGGAAAATTTAGACGACAGTAACCTAATTTGAATTTTTTAAGTGCGACTACCTCTTTTGATTCAATAGCCTCAATACCAGCAAACCTTTATTGATCTAATGATTAACTAAGAGGCAATATGAGATTTAAATAGCAATATTAGAAGAACATTAGGGAAAGAGTAACTCAAACCCAATCAAAATAACTCCATCTCTTATGGTCCTAAGACCTTGAAAAAAATTGCTTCAACTTTCTAAGGTAAAACTGTAGGACTTGTAATATCTCTCAGGGTTACTCTGCCATTAAAAAAAAACAAAGTGGAAAGAACTACCGCTTCTATGGATAAGTTCATAGTATAACGAAAAACCCATAGTATGAATGTTAAATCTGCCATCATTATGAAAGTTTTATAGCTGCAGCTGAAGCAGTTTCTCCCACTACGTAAATGAAATTACATCAAAGAGATGAGCCTGGCTGTTCACTAAGGGAGAGGGTACAGTGTGGGCTTTACCTGTGTCAGCACTGAGCAGAGAGCTGAATCCCAAAACTTGACTGTACCTCCCCTGACAGCCTGTAGCTTAGGGAAGCAGCTATTTTTAAGGATTTCTAACTCTGTAAGTTTGACATTGGCTTTGATGCAGGTGAGGAAACAGAAAGATTCCCTTCCTGCATCATGTTCCCCTTCCATCAGATAGTTACCTTCTACCTGTACCCAGGCGACCTAACAAGCTGACACGCTGACAAACCCCCCCCCGCCCAAAAAAATAGCCTGGCAAATGGAGCATAACCGAATCAACCCTTTGAAAGGGAAACGAACAACTGCAGATAGCAGGTCACATTTTACAGCGTCTAGTTTACCCCAGCCCTGACCTGGACCCCGGTGACCAGTCCAAGAGCATTCCCTTGGGTGGTGACACATGACTTTTATTTACATCAATGATTTTCTAACAAACAATCAAGTGGAATTATCTCTGTTTCCTGAGTCAGGATGTGCTGGGGAGCCTTGTTCTGAAATGCCACGTCCTCTGGATCATTCATTTATTTTCCAAGTACAATATTTAATAAAATCTCAGCAGCCATCCTCTGTATTACATTACTCTGTCCCGCCCTCATCTTACCGCCTAACTCCATCTCCTTCAAAGGATATTGCAGCACGATAGCACTTTTCTAGTTTTAAGAACAAAAGCCAAAATTTATCAGATAATTTGGTCCATTGACAATACTCACTCCTCAGAATTAAAGAAATCAGGTTGTCCTTTTTTTTCTTTTTCTTTCTTTTTTTTTTTTTTTTTTGTCTTTTTGCCATTTCTTGGGCCGCTCCCGCGGCATATGGAGGTTCCCAGGCTAGGGATCAAATCGGAGCTGTAGCCACTGGCCTACACCACAGCCACAGCAATGCAGGATCTGAGCCACGTCTGTGACCCACACCACAGCTCATGACAACGCCGGATCCTTAACCCACTGAGCAAGGCCAGGGATCGAGCCCGCAACCTCATGGTTCCTAGTCGGATTTGTTAACCACTGAGCCACGACAGGAACTCTAATTTTTATGCTTTTAGATATATCTTCATGTTAACATGACAGGGCACTGGAGAGATGCTATGAACAGTGGCTTCCAATTTAGGCATGGGTGCAATGCCCTCTCTTTAAAAGTTTTCACACTAAACCCAACAACACTGATGTGAATACACAGAAATGAGAAAAGAAATATTAGATGAGCGGTACGTGGGAGACTATAAGGGAAAAGGCCATGGGAGAGACAAATCTAATTTTCAAAGAATTGGAAGAGTCCATAAAAGAAAGGGATGATGGGGAGTTCCCTAGCGGCCTAGAGGTTAAGGACTCCACGTTGTCTCTCCTGTGTCTGCGTTAGATCCCTGGCCCAGGGAGTCAGAAGAGGCCAAAGAAGGGGAGGGGATAAAGGAAGGGAGGGAAAAAAGCAAGAGGATGAGTGGAGTAAACATGAAAATAGGAGGCAAAAAAAGTAAAAGGACTAACACAACACCCACACAGTAGCCATGGTATGTTGGTTGAAAAGAATATAAATGATCTTTATTTTCATTTTGATTAGCTGTCTTTCTTAAACTTTCTCCTTGCATGTTTTCCTTTCCCCAGTTCCCACAGTAAATGCTTTAAAGGAAGAGAATGAGTTTCTCAGCCTCTGATGCAATGCCAGATTTTCTAGGATTGCAAATCCTAGGTTTAACTTCTAAAGTTCCTATTTTAATTTCTAGTATGCAAATCTTGCTCTTTAGAAATTCCTTTTCTACTGTCTTTTAGTGTAATTATTTATTGCTTTTAAAGGATCACCTAGAAAGAAGAAAAAAAATTTTTTTTGAAAAGAAAAAAAAAATTCCGTCCTTTCTCAAACCATCAACACGTTTTTGAAAAAAAAAATGACAAGAAAAAATATTATAAAGAAAGGTAGGAGTTCCCATCATGGCTTAGTGGAAATGACTCTGACTAGGATCCATGAGGACACAGGTTCAATCCCTGGCCTCGCTCAGTGGGTTAAGGATCTGGCATTGCCATGAGCTGTTGTATAGGTTGAAGACGTGGCTGATATTGCTGTGGCTGTGGCATAGGCTGGCCGCTGCAGCTCTGATTTGGCCCCTAGCCTGGGACTCTCCATATGCTGTGTGTGTGGCCCTAAAAACACACACACAAAATAAAAAAAGAAAAAAAAAAAGAAATGTAACATTGCCCAGTCTAAGCATACTTAAATTCCGTAGCATTGAGAGTCACCCACTGTTCACTGGGTAGAAAAATCACCTTTTAAATGCATCTGCACTGTTTACCCTGCTTCCCAACACAGAAGTTTAGGACCAGCCCATGTCCTCTTTATAGACAAAAGGAGCAGGGGTCAATAGTTCCAGAATCCAACTATATTTGTTTGACATTAACACTCTTTGTTGTCTGGAGGGTTGGTTGGGTTTTTTTGTTTGTTTGTTTGTTTGTTTGCATAGGGTTGGTTATGAACATTTTTACAGATTTAAACAGTTCTAAATTCAAAAAATGGAGGAAAATAAGTCAATTGTTTTGATTTAAAACTCTGTCTTGAACATTCAAATTACCACATTTCTCAGATAATCTGATGATCCTCATCTTTTGGATGTAGCCCAGCTTTTTTGTCACTATGTGTACACATAGCTTTATTTACGTCCAACCTTAACTCCGAGGCTTTTCAGTGAAAGTGTCTTATTTTACAGATGCATTCCTCACTTCTAAAAAACTTCCCCATCACTTAAACATTTCACTAAATCCTTCTTCCATGAAGAACTTTTCAGACTGTTCAGGAAAAAAAATGTGACAACACTACCTTTGTGCCTTTTGAACAGTGTCAATTTTTTCCCTTATACCTCTACTAGATTGTATCAAAGAAGGATGTTTGGGGCTGCAAGTGACAGAGAACCATGCTTAAATCTGTTGTTAAATCCTAGGAATCCATATTCTCTCACTGAACTGGTAGCCAGGAGACAGGTCATGCTAGGGCTCTTTCAAGGGCTCACCAGTATTGTCAAGGACCCAGACACTTCTCACACTCGCATGCCATCATCCTCAGCGTGCTGGGTTTTATTCCAAATCTTGTTGCCTCACTGTACCTGTTGCATGATGGCTGCTACACATCCTCACACAGTGCTTAAACGTAAGAATCAAGGGTATTGCGAAAGATGTTTTCTCAGAAGGCTCTGTCCTTTGTTTGGGAAGGAACATTTCTGGAAGTCTTCCTTAGAGCCACATAAGTCAGAACTGGATCATATGGATACTCCTTGTTACAAGCAAGGCTGTGAAAGTATCTCTCTTAAACCGCTAGTTAAATTCAGGCTCTTTTTTGGCATGATTTGAATGAAAGAGCATCCAATTGATTCTACCTCCCAAATCTCCTTTGCATACATGTAATTCTCCCCACCTCCCCCACAGCTGGCAATTTCCCGCAAGCCACTACCCCAACAATTCCTAACTGGTTTCCTCGGAGCCCCACCTTATCACCTCCACCATCCATCCTTTATAGCTTCAGTGATATTATAAATGCAATTCCTACCTTGTCACTTCCTCTTTAATGGATTATGTTCAAAAATCCTATCACGAGTGACAAGGTCCTGAATGGTCTGGTCACACCCACTCTTCTAGCTCCCTCTCCTGCAGTGCTTCAGCTCAGTCTGCACTCAGATCACAATGGCCATCTCTCTGCTCCTTTAAAAAGCCCCAGCCCCTTCACATCTCCCGGCTTTCCCACATGCAATTCCCTCTGCAGTGCTCACCCATTCTCCACCTCCCTAGTCCCTTCTGCCTCATTTCTCATTAGTTTTCATGTCTCCATTTAAATATTCTTACTGCATGCAAAGGTTATTTACAAGGTGTTATCAAGTCAATGAAACACAGAAATATCCAAAGTTGTTAAGTATAAATGGGAGGGATGTAAGAGAATAATTGTTTTTTATTTCAGCAGTTAGTATATATTCATCTATTAAGAAAATGCTGGGAGTTCCTGTCGTGGTGCAGCGGAAACAAATCCCATTAGGAACCATGATGCTGCAGGTTCAATCCCTGGCCTCGATCAGTGGGTTAAGGATCCTGTGTTGCTGCGGCTGTGGTATAGGCCGGCAGCTGTAGCTCTGACTGGACTGCTAGCCTGGGAACCTCCATATGCCGCAGGTTCAGTCCTTAAAAGAAAAAGAAAGAAAGAAAGAACGAACGAACGAACGAAAGAAAGAAAGACAAAAAAAAAAGAAAATTCTACCCCTTTGTGAAATCATGCTAGTTGAGGAGCCATTTGGCAGGACTCATTTTCTTTTCCTAAATGTGTTCCCTCTTGTACCCATTTGATTAACAGTGTAGCAGTGCGGCACCACTCCTTCCTAGCACTGAGGGTTCCTTAGACAGGGCCCTCCTCCTTGGTCCAGCATCATCTCTGTAATAGGATGACACTCTGATGACTTGTCCCATCCTCCTTTCACAGTTGTTGGCCTGTCTTTGTTCAGGTCTGCTGCTATGATTGCAAGTCTCCTCTCTAAAACTAATCCCAATAAATATATGAAAATGCATCACTTTCTTAAGCCGCTGTGGAGCATATCATTTAAAAATCCAAGGATGCTAAATTAAGAAAGATATATTCCTTTTTTTGTATTACATATATTGAAGTACTCCACAACATTTATTTCTCTTAATTGCATATAGTAACCTATTTGAGAAAGACATGTCTTTCACTACTTGCACCACCTCAGAAAGTCCTGAAGAGGCTGGGATGTCAGTTGCTTCATATCCAGTCCTTCGATTTGTCCATGAGCTCGGGGAACATCAAAGTAGTTCTTTGAGAAAGAGAGGCATCCTGGAAGATGAAGCTGGTTGCACCTCTGCCTTCAATAGTGAAAATGCCCCATGTCAAAGACTTTCTGTTCAACTAATGAAAGGTACCCATATGGGTCTGAGAGCAAAAGCCTCCTGAACCTTGATACAATCCACAGGTACACCTCACTTCCAGCTCAGGGCTGGATTTGGACTCCTTGGGTGCAGCGGCTATGCACAGACTTCCAGATCTAAAGGAAGGAAATTCACATCCTGAATCATGCTAAGAGCCGGACACTGGCAGGCTGTGGTCTAAGGTGCTGGTTAAGACCGCTGGAGCCGGAATCAGCTCTCTTAGGTACAAATCCAGCTCTGCCGAGAACCAACAGTCCAACCTTGGGCAACCATTTCACCTTTCAGAGCTAAGTTCTCCTAGACAATAATAGTACCGACCTCCTAGGCTTGCTGTGAAGGGTAGTAAACGAGTTAATCCACAGAAAGCGCTTGGAACAGCGCCTAGCTGGCACATAACAAACTTGTTAATATTACAGCCTTTCAACTCAGGGCGCCTGCAACTCTGCAACATTTTTCCTGGGCATTGAAGGGCTCCAGTGAGTTACAAAACTTGCGATTCTGAGATCTGAGTGGCCACAGCTGGGGACCCGGAAAGGATAAAAGAAACCAGGGGAGAAGCAAAGGGAGAGCTGCGACATTTACCCACCGGAGCCCACCTACAGCCTCGGTATCCTGGCCTCCTCTCTCTTCTACGCTTTCTTCTTCCAGGACTCCGACTCGCAAGCGGCGGACCACAGCCTTTCTCCAATCAGACACCCCAAGGCTGGCGCCACGTATGCGACCTGGTCCAATCTCGTCTCCGGAGGGCGGGAACGCAAACTTCCTACCTGCACCTGTGGCACCAGTGGCCGCCTCCTGGGTTTGGGTGTTTTTTTTTTTTTTTTTTCCCTTCCCGCTGCCCCGGGGTTCTGGTTTCTTGAATCACTTGGCGAATAACCAGCAGGTGGGCAGATGTCTTTTTCCGCGCGCGCGGAGGACCGACGCGTAGGGAAACTCAATGTCTTAGGGTGAGAAGCCGAGGTCCTATCTCCTGGAGGCTCGCGGGCAACGCTAGCAGGGAAAAGGGACGCGCCGAGAAGGAAAGGCTACTAGGCGGGAGAGCCTGCCTGGCCATTCACCTAGGGCAGTAAGCCTGGCACCTACTCGCCGCGGCGTCCTCCCGCTGGAGCAAAACGCACTTCGAGCTCTGTGCTACCGCCCACCCTGCTCCAGGAAGTTGGAGACGCCAGGGGAGACCAGCAAACAGAAATCGGCTTAGTTGGACTCCGGAGATTTCGGCTGGCACATCTTCCAGAAGGAAGCCAGGCCTCCCCAAGATTGCGCAGAGGGACGCCTAGGCCCGGGTTCCAATTTATCCGAAACGCACCCCCTCCAGGCTTTGCGCGGGGAAGGAGGCGCGGAGCCGCTGGGTCCTGGAAACCTGAACAGGTGAGCTACCAGGGTGATTCTGCGTCTACCAAGACAGAGCTCATTTAGGGATGTCACCCTGGGGCGGTCCCCCAGCGCCCTAGGAGTCGTTGCTAGCTACGGGTGTTCTGCGTATTTTGCGTAACTCGCAATCTTTCCCTTGTGCAAAGCCCTTCCAGGCACACAAAGTCGACTGTGGAGAAGCGTAGGGTGTAGAAAACAGAAAGCAACAACAGAACACCCATCACGCCCAGTGATTAACTTGGAGGTGCTTTTCCGATCTATAAAGTGAAGGGAGAGAGTTGTTTGCAAACCAAACTGAAAACGGTGCCTGAGGATGTGGGTGCCTTCGGTAGGGAAAGAACTTTTGGCCATTTTCTCTTCTGGTGTTTTCTAGACTCAGCCAGAGTGTGCCTTCGGGGTGTCCTGGGAAGAGCCGATGCCAAGGTCTCAGTGCACAGCGGAGGCCGCTGCGACCGATCGCTTAGGCGCTCAGGCTCTCTCCCGGCGGGTGGGGGAGGAGAACCTCCAACCACAAACACCGCGGAAGCTTCGCTCTCCAGCGCCGAATCCCGGGAGCGCCGGGCGCGTGGGATGGGAAAGAGCCCAGCGGAAAGCTGCCCCTGAGCCGGTGTGCCGGCGAATCCTGCTCTTTCTTGGAGTTAGTGCAGCAGGGACCCAACACAGAAAGTGGGCACTGGAGTCTCGCTTCCGATATGCGCACCTTAAGTGCTAATGAATAGCCTTTTCGCTCCTCAGTGTGCTGTTTTAAAATCTGGGAAGAGGCCCATTGGAGCTCCTGGTTGCGCGCTCCCTCCTTTGGAGGAGGGAATTGCGCAAAGAAAAGAACAAAAGCCTTTAATTTGTAACTAAAAATCCCAAGGGCTGAGTCGTCTAGTACAAACCGACTGCGTGCATATTTTAATATAGAACTAAGGGAAGAGCACTTGGGCTCACCTCAACCGCCGACCGGGGGTGGTGGCTTCAAAGAGACCCAAAATTGGTCTCTGGGGAATAAAAGGAAGAGGAGGATGAAGGTTTTCAAGGGAAGTTAAGTCTAGACATGTTTCTCTGAAAGTCACAAGGCAGAAGTTTTGTCAAGAGCAGAATTGCAAAGAAACCACACACCACCAGCTTGCCCCTCCACTCTCACTGGCCTGTAAATTCCCTTGAAGAAATCACATCTAAAAGGACTCCGAGACAGAAGTCTAAGGAGCACAAACCTTTGAGGGAAATTTCGAAACCCTTTAACAGGTTGTAGGTTGCTCACCTACAGTTGGGCCGGCACCTCCTCCCTGGTGCTCAGCCAAGGGAAGGTCGTTCTGGACCCGGCGGGTCACCTTTGAGCGTCCCTCTACAACCGGGCTAAATGATAGGACCGACCACTTCCCCTCCGGAGCCTGGTTAATCCAGAAGCCCCGGCACCCACCCCTGGGTGGTCCTCGCGCACGGACCTTGGCTCTGTCCTCGAAGTCTGGCAGAGGCGGAGGCGGGAGAGTGCCCAGAGGGTGGCGCCCTGCCGGCCGTTCGTCCGCCGGCTCTCTTGGGGGCGCGGCGGTGCCCTCGGAGGGCCGCGCGGCTTGGGCGCTGCGACCCGGGCCGATCCGGATGCCTGCGGGAGCGATGGGGAGGAAGTGGGATGGGGGCACGTGACTTGGACAAACCCAGTGACCAAGTTTTGTTCCCTTCCCCAGGGTAAGCCGCTGCCTCGGCTCCCGGCCCGCAGCCCGCTTGCGAGAAGCCGGGGCAGGGCCGGGGGCGACGAGAGAGGGGCCGCTGCAGCCCAGGCCCTTCCCCGCCCGCCGCGCCCCGCGCCCCTCGGCCCGCGGGCCATGGCCGACGGCGGCGGCCCCGGCGGCTCCGGGTCCTGGTGGAATTCGCTAACCAACAGCAGGAAGAAAAGCAAGGACGCCACGGTGGGGGCACAGCCTCCCGCCCAGCCTGCCCCCGGGGAACCCGCGCCGCCCGGCCCGGACTGGACTAGCGGTTCCCGGGAGAATCAGCACCCCAATCTTCTAGGGGGCGCCGGCGAGCCCAAGCCGGACAAGTCGTGCGGGGAGAAATCCGGCAACAGCCGCCGAAATCTGAAGATCTCGCGCTCAGGCCGCTTTAAGGAGAAGAGGAAAGTGCGCGCCACCCTGCTCCCCGAGGGAGTCAGGTCCTCGGAGGAGGCGGACTTCCCTGGTGACCCCCACGACGACAAGCAATAGCCCGAGCGCTCCGGGGCTGCCTCTCCTCCCACCAGGCCTCCCCAGCCCCCAGTTCGAAACCTGCCCCTGGACTTGGTGCCTTACCCCACCAAAGTCAGAATATTTGCCCAAGGCCTCCAGGTTTTGGAGACTGAAGTGACAGTCGAGTATTCCATAGTTCACAGCTCAAAGATGCATTCAATATTTATTCTTGCTAAGAGAAGATACCACAGAGGAAGCTGGCATATGTCTTTTTTTTTTTTTTTTTTTCACTTACGGGGTCTCCCTTGCATCCCTCATGGGAAGGAGAAGGGTACTTCTCTAAGAGACTTTAGCGCAACTGGAATTGCGCAGCCCCTCCAACGAGGGAGGGCACGCTCTGATTCAGGACTTGCCATTGGAAAGCAAATCACAGTGCTGTCTTTAATGCCTGAGAAATGCACTTTAGGAGTACTTTGGTAGACTTACACCTTAAGTGAAGGTATGGGAGAGAGCAGGAAGCCTTCTCAAGTAGAAGCATTTTAAGTAAGGCAGGATTGCTTTTAATGTTGAACTACAAAACTGTACTGCTCATTTTAGTGTGGACTATTAAAACTGTTGCACTGTAAGACTTGAGGTGACTTTTGTATTTTTTTTTTTCAATCAAGAATGAAGCTCATCATACTTAAAAGCAGACATGCAAAATCCAAGGTGACAGAGTTAATCATTTGCCACACAACCTAACAGCTCCTTTTGGGAAGCTACAGGGAGGAGAACATTTCTAGAAACTACCAGCACCCAGATTGGAACCAGTTAGCTGGATACTGCTATTTACAAACCAAATTCAAGGAAGAGAGGGAGAGGTACTAATTCCTTATTCCTAGTTCTCTCTTTTTTTTTTATTTCAGTGCATCTTCATAGAGTAAGTCACAACGCTAATACTAATTCTTTTCAGTATCCATTATTAACTGTCTGAAAATACTTATTCAAACAGGTGGGCTGAATCTCTCAGTTTGTGCAAAGCCAGTTTTTTCTCCACCCTTTTTGTTTGCTTCAAAAGCTTATTTCTTTAGTCTGAAGTATGCATTTATCTAGTTTCAAAGCCTTAAAGGTCTATCAACCTGAAGATTCTTAACAAAAAGCTACCTGTTTGCTTTTGTTATGAACTTCAAGCAAGAGAGTAAATGAATACCGCTTGGTTTCAGCAAATTACAAGAGTTATTGTAGTTGTTCAGATCCACTGGTACCTTTTCCTACCACAATTCAATTCATTTATAAACATCTAGAATGCATAGCAGGGAAATTATAATGATCAAAGGGTGTGTGTGTGTGTGTAGATAGAGATAATTACAGGCAAGAAATTGATAAGAGCTTCTGAATTTGTTTTACAGAGCATGTTGTTTCTCTTAAATTAGTAATTTATAAAATAACAAAGCATGTTGATTGTCTAAAGAGATTTAACAAAGAAGCTTGATGAAAATGGCTAACATAGATTGAAATTAGCAAATCAGGCTTAGATACCAGCAAAACATAGAGTTTACCATTTCATAGTACATTTCAAAGACATAGTACATACCAAAGACTTAACTCCACAGGAAATTGTTTATGTGGAGATTATGAACCCCTTACATTAGAAAAAGAGAGCATGTAAGGTGGTGTTGTTTTTAATTATCAAAAAGGTTTTTTGTTTTGTATTTAGACATGGGAAATACATGACTGGGCTTTTCAGGGTGAACTTTCTGGATGAAGATTTTATGTCAATTTTAAGTGGTCCTGCCATCACTAGACCCTGATGAAGAAGAGGGAGTCAGGATCTTGAACTTAGAGAAGGTTCATGGAAAGGGAGGGATTGTGGGTTGGCACAGCAATGGGAGTGAAGAGAGCAGACACTGTCAAATAAGACTTTGGAACACCTTCATAAATTATTTTCATTTCACTCTGTAGAAAGTAATCAAAATTAGAGTGGATAACTACCCAAAATACTTTTCCGTTCTCAGGAAGACCGGTAGATTAGATCTGTACCCATTTATAAAATTAAGCCTGTCGTTGCATACTTTTAAAACCCTATACTAACTCTTTCATCCACAGGTTTATTGTTTTAAAGAACTTTTTTTCTTAAAAATGCCTTTAGAGACACAAAACGTTGGCATTTTCCCAGCTTCTGTGTCTAGTTTTGGATCCCACCCAAGTCCATAATTGCTGCAGACAGTCAATGGCAGACCTATTGCATTGGAACTTATGACATCTTTCCCCACTGCTCGGAAAGAATTTAAAACCATGCTAATGGCAGTTATGACAATGAGTGCAATGCACAATTGGCAGTTGAGGTTTGTAATTACATAGTTTTAAAGCAGTCCTAATTATGCAGTGGGAGGAATGCCCTGATTTAATCCCAACTCAGTGAAATCAGAAACCAAGCAAAATTGGTGGGATAAAAGGATCATGAGTAAGATGAGATGATTTGAGAAAGGGTCTTGCTGGGATTTTTTTGCTCTATGGATGATTAATTACATTCCCGTAACATATATCCAGATTTTTAAAACATTTAAACTTCAAGATATTTTACAGTAAATAAAGGGAAAATGTTGAATTAAATTTGGAGTTAATTAGGTTAGAGACCTTCATTTTCTTAAAACCCCTTACAAATGAAATTTCCCTCCCAAGTTTGGAAACAAAGAAATTCTCATACCATACATCCAAATTATGTGAAAAAAGGGATAAAACTCTAGCAGTGTGTTTGCTAAATATTTTCATAACCATGATAATTATATGCACAGGGCAGTTTTTGCCTCAGTGACTGTCCTTGCAGTTGGTGGCCAAGTAGTAACTCATATTACAGGTCACCTGAATGTCCCTTTGTATCTGTGCTTTCTGTTTTTCATCCTATTCTGACTTACGTTTCAAGGGCGGAGACTCTATTTTGTATATACAGTTAGGACATTCTGCTTCCATATAACACTTGGCAGTATTTTTCTCTGCTTTGAAATATAATGTGAACCCAGAACACTGATCTTGACGAGTCCTTAGATGTCAGCTCTAAACCTAACGAACAGAAGCCTGGGCTGAAGCTTTGTCAGAAGTAGTTCTCCTGGGATCCACAGAAGAAAATTTGGGCAGCTTGAAATAAATGAATAATAAAAATGGGTGAAAGAATTTCAAATATAAACTGAACTTGAAAGAAATAAGAAGGGAAATGACCACTAATGTCCAGTGATCAGAAGGCACCTTTTAGGAGAAAAAGAGATGGAGCATATTATCTTTCCTTAGCTGAGAAGTGGCAGCCAGACAAACACACAAAAAGCTAGCTTGATAGATGGCATAAGGGTAACAGACCTTTAACAAGTCTGTTTTATTTATGGAGCATTATATGGTAATTACACAGAAAGGTAAGACATTCTTTCTTGGGATAAGCATGCATTTATCTCCATGAAAAGTAGAGAGTAAACTAGAGATATTTTTTATCCTTGACTGTCAATATAACAAGTACCTTGAGCGTCAATACAACAAGTACCTTAGGAGTTCCCGCCATGGTGCAGTGGGTTAAGAATCCAACTGCAGTGACTTGGATGGCTGCAGAGGGGCAGGTTTAATCTCCAGCTCAGTGCAGTGGGTTAAAGGATCCGGCATTGCCGTAGCTGCAGCATAGTTTGCAGCTGTGGCTGGGATTCAATCCCTGGCCGGGGAATACTCATATGCCACGGTGCAGCCATGAAATTAAAAACAAAAACAAAAACAAAAACAAGTACCTTAGATTGGAAACAAGTCTGCAGCCCAGGGCAAACTGTCATTGACAAGTTTTGCTCTTCTCCTCTGTTTCCTGTAACCTCAGCCTCATTCTCACTTTGCCTTAAGCCGTCACATGTGCATTTCCACCTGGCTCAGGGGCATGGAAGAGGGGCTGCCAGGAGGCACAAGGCAGGCACGGCATATTAACAGCCACTTTGTCAAAAGACGGCCCTGCACGTTTGGAACATGGGATGAATGGCATTCCTGGTGAGACGAAGTTATTAAGGACACAGGTTGTAAGGAAATTGCACAGGTCTTGCCCTAGCAGAGGACAGCTGACCACTTGTATAGAAGGTATTAGCTATAGACCATGATAAATAAGACGGACAGAGGATATACGCGATCATTCCAGTTATTCAAAACAAGGCATTCAACCATTCTTCCAAACCAAACTGTGCTTCAGATGACAGAGTGATGGATTTATTAACTATCACGTCAGAGTTGTTGACATAACCTCATGCAATAAAAAGATCCATGAATGGGGTATCTTTATTTCTGGCATACATAACAAAACTGCTTAGGGAGTTCCCTGGTGGCTCAGTGGGTTAAGGAGTTGTCACTGCTGGGGTACGTGCTGCTGCTATGGCGAAGGTTGGATCCCTGGCCTGGGTGCAGCAAACACACACACACACACACACACACACACACACACACACTAACACAAAGCAACAACAACAAACAAACAAACAAAAGACTCCTTACCGACAAAACAAAGATTTCTGGCCCTTAAACTACAAAGGTTCATGTTGAAGATGTGCGTTCCCACCCCTGCCAGTTGAGTAGGGAATATGCGACCTTTCTAGGACCTCCTTGTGCTTTTTATGGAGGGATATTATTTGAATTACAAGTACCCTGGATTATTCGTTCTTTTCTAGTGCCGGTCAACAAGCATATCCTACAAAGATGGCAGCAAAGAGCTCCTGCCACCTGATTTTAATTCTCTCCCTCACTTGCTCTTAGACAAGTCTTAGGTGATCTGGGAATCAGTTTTCTGTAAAATAATGGGATGGAGTCTATACTCTAGCTTTAAAACTCTCTGTTGGGAGTCTATTTTGAGCAACTGGCTGTAAATGCCAACTCACAGAGTGCTCATTGTTTACTATAAAACACAGAGGCACCAGCTGTCTACTACTGATGGTGAGCTGGGGAGCTGGGAGGAGGTAGAGAAGTAGAAAGTGCAGTAAAGCTGCCGCATTATCATATGGTGGTGTCACCATACTGTCATTGGGCCCAACACTCAGGGTAACTCTGTTGTGTAGGAGCACGAAGCCTTATTACTCATGTTTAGACTCAAACTGCAGCAAGGCTATCTCATTCTAGATTATTATTCAAAAAGCGTGGTTTCACAACTGTTATCTCATTTGTTCCTCATAACTACCCCTCGAGGACCCCAAATCCCGCCAATCCAGCTGATTCTGTGCTCTTGTTTAAACTCTTCTTTTTCCATTCTCATTAGTGTTGTCCTTAGTCAACAACGCATCCCCTCTAGGCCAGGGGCCTGGAAATGGTCATTTTTTAATGCTCCTTCACACTCTGTTTAAAACTGTGCATGAGGGTTCCCATTGTGGCTCAGTGGGTTAAGTACCTGACATGGTCTCCGTGAGGATGAGGGTTCGATCCCTGGCCTTGCTCAGTGAGTTAAGGATCCTGCATTGCTGCAAGCAACAGATACGGCTCAGATCCGGCATTGCTGTGGCTGTGGCGTCACCAGCAGCTGCAGCTCTGATTCAACCCCTACTCCAGAAACTTCCATATGTTGTAGGTGTGGCCTTAAAACAATACAACACAAAACAAAACAAAAACTATGCAGGAAAAGGTCAGACTGACTCCTTCAAAAGGGCTGCCACCCTTGTTCAGCCATTCCATATTATTGACAGGTCCCTAGAGTGGCTGTGCCTTGCCCTACCTGCAGGCTTCTGTCTGTCCTGTTGCCTCTCCTTGGCAACAGTTCTTTCCCTGCTATGTGCCTGGCAAGGCCTCAATCAACCTTTCAGATTTGAAGGTCCTTTCCCACATGACGGCCAAGGTCCTCCTTCACTCCGTCGGGAAACTCCTGTGAATAGCACAGTCACGCCCCATTGACCATATTATACACGTGTTATTGCATGTCTCTCTGCCCTTTTCATCGAAGAGATCAGGGAAATTTAGTTATTTATTTTTGAGGGTTTTTTCGGAAAGGTTTTTGCATCTTTATCAAGGTATAATTTATATATAAAAAAGTACACCCACGATAAGTGTATCCTTGAAGAAACTTTGATAAATAAATATATACACTCAAGTGACCACCATCAAAATCAAAATCTGGAACATTTTCATCACCCCCAAAATTTCCTCCTGTGACTCGGTCCCCACACCAAGTCCCAGCCCTAGACAACCCAGAGATCAGGGAAATTTAAAGGGCCAAGTTCATTCTTCATGCCCCCGCATGAACTCCTGGCTCATCCTCAGGGACAAGGACCCTCCAGCTAGCACACAGTTCTTGATAGGGCCATAATCTTTTCTCTTCTAGGAAAGCAGCCTATGTCAGGCTGGCAGAGAAATGCCTGAAAGTAGTGAATCAGAGACTGTGCGGAGAGAGAAACCCTAGCAGAGGACAGCTGACCACTTCTGTAAACAGGGAGTGTTTACAATACAGAACTATTAGCCATGATAAGGATTGGAGTTAAAAGGGATTGGCTGGGAAGAAGGTATAGGAACCCAAAGAAATACAAGCATAATATCAGGGGCAGCCACTGCCCAGGAGCTGAGCCAAAGTGCCCAAGGAAAACCCCCTCTTCTCGCCAAACCCCCGGGACCTTGTTGGAAAGAGTGTGTCTTTGACCCTCTGTAAACAGAGAAGTCACACCACCGAAACTTGCTGGAAATCCACCTACTAGAACTGGTTTCTGTGTGCCAGTGGGCACTAAAGCACTATTCACTAAATTCTTTCACAGCCTGGAAATTAGTGTTTCCGTAGGCTGGGCCACATTCATTTCAAGAAGACAACTGCTTGCTGCTAAAGTGCCTGTGAAAGTGAGAAAAAGGTGCTGCTTCCTCTGGGTGGACTTCAGCCCCCACATCCTCTCTAAAGCCCAAGTTCTAGACCCATTTTTGTAACTGGGAGTTATGTGGCCTCAGGCAAATCACTTAACTGCTCTGGACTTTCATTTTCTCACCTGTAAAATGAGAAGTTCAGACACTTCGGGGTCAAAAATTCTGTTATAGTGTCTGTGTAAGAGAAGCAGTATCTATTCTTATATTTAAAAACAGACCAGATCTCTGAGGACACGCAACCAATTCTAGAGTAGCACTGCAATCAACATCGCGTCCTGCACCGGTGACGGTGCATTTCTCTGGGTCGTGATCAGATCTCCCGATACCAGCTCTCAGCTATCCTGAAATTTCCCCTTTTGTATATACATTATAAACACCACTGTAATTCCTCCTTTTCCTTTAAGTTTTAACTGCGACATTGGCTTCTTCAATCAGCGCCCCCTAGAAAGAGTTAGATTCCTTCACCTGTGTTCCTGCACTGACATACACACTCCGACCACCGCCCCAGCCCACGCACAGGACTAGCACTGTCTCCACCACAGATGGTAAACTCCTACAGGGAAGGAACTCTGATCTATGCTGGCTCTGCTGTGGCCGGCACAATGCCTAGCACATAGCACACACGAAATATTTGTTGAGCAAATGAGGACTGAAATCAAATCTCTTATAGGAGAAGTAGAAGAACATAGTAGCTAAGACAGTGGCTTCTGAAGTCAGGTGAGTTGGCTTTTCCACTGACTATCTGGGAACCTATGTGAGTTACACAACCTGCCATGCCTTAATTTTTGTTCTGATTGTTTGTTTTGTTTGAGTTTTTTGGGGTTTTTTTCCTTCCAGTGTTGAGATATAGTTGACATATAACATCGTGTTAGTTTGAGGTGGACAGCGTAACGACTGGATGGGTTTATATATTGTGAAACGATTACCATAGAAACTTTCGTTAACATCCGTCATCTCACATAGTTACCATTTTTTTCCTGTGATAAGAACTTTTAAGATCTACTCTCTTAGCAACTTCCAAATATACAAACAGTATGGTGAACGAGAGTCCCCTTGCTGTACTTCACAGCCCCAGAACCTTCCTCACAGCCGGAAGTTCGCACTTTTTGACCACCTTCACCCGTTTCCCCCACCCCCTCTGGCAACCACCCTGTAGGGGAGACTATACAGTATTTGTCTGTCTTTGTCTGATTTATTCATTCATCTTCAAAAATAATCAGAGCCAATTCATTGGTTTGTATGACGTTTGCATGGAAAGTACACAGAACTGACTGCCTTGTGTGGCTTTGGTGATAATAATAATGGCTAATATTTATACATATTTATATAATGGCTAATATTTATATATATTTATATAATATATGTATTTATATAATGGCTAATATTTATATATAATATAATGATATTATATAATAATAATATATAACAATAATATATAATAATAATATTTATTATTAGCCATTATTATTATCACCAAAGTTCAAGTCTACTCATGAAATTTTTTTTTTTTGGGTCTTTTTGCTATTTCTTTGGGCCGCTCCCTCGGCATATGGAGGTTCCCAGGCTAGGGGTCAAATCGGAGCTGTAGCCACCAGCCTACGCCAGAGCCACAGAAACGCGGGATCCGAGCCGCGTCTGCAACCTACACCACAGCTCACGGCAACGCCGGATCGTTAACCCACTGAGCACGGGCAGGGACCGAACCCGCAACCTCATGGTTCCTAGTCGGATTCGTTAACCACTGCGCCACGACGGGAACTCCTGCTCATGAAATTTTTATGTGGAGGGAAGTGGGAAGGTAAAATAGATCTCGTCACAGGCTCTACAAAACTCTAAAGAAGACTCTGAAAGCAGAAGTTCAAAGCCTTTCCTGTAATCTTATAAATCCAAGAGAGCTCAGACCAACTCACTCCGACAACTGATCATAATCTGAAAGAGTAGTCGTCTTTAAAGTTGTTTACGTATTAGAAGGGGAAGAGTCATAGATTAAGGTCCCTGGCTTGTCAGGAAAGAACAGGTGTTCTCACTATTCAACGATGGTCTCACTGTTACAGTCTTCAAAGTTATGATTTTTTTTCCTTTTCATGTTATTAATAAAAATTCATCGCAAACCTTTGGAAAATACTTAAGTTTTTCTCATAACCTGACCACCCAGCGTGAGCACTTCTGAGTCTAATTTCTTCTGGTAGGTGTCATAAGTGTGAGTTTGTGCATGTTTCTTAAAACCCTGAGACAAAGCCTTATTTTTAAGTTTCCCCCCATTGGCATCCACTTACCATCACTGACCATATTCTTAAGGCAGAATAGTACAGCTGAGTGAAGGACGGTGGGGAACAAGGGATGAACATTGACCTAAAACGACTGAGTCATGACGGTGACTTTGTCCCTTTTGAGACCAAACCCTAGGAAGCCTCTCTGCACTGTTTAACCCTGTAGACAAATTTCTCTTACCTACAACTTTCCTGATAGCATCTGTGACTCATCCTGCTCCCGAATCTGCTCCCCCTCTTCCTGTTCCTCCTTCAGAGCATCTCATTGCTCAAGCCAGAAAACTAGAAGTCATTTTTGGTTCCTTCTTCCTCACTCACTTGATCTCTTCATTAAATTGTTCTCTATTTGTAATAAACTCTTTCAAATCTGTCCGCCTCTCTCCATTTCCCCTGCCGCAAGCAATCTAAGGCACTAGTGTCCCTCCCCTGGACCAGCCCTGCAGCCTGCTCACTGGTCATCTCTGTATCCACTCCTGCCCCTGCGATAATCTGTTCCCCAACCTGCCACTGAACTGAACTTTTTAAAAAGTCAGATTTCAAAACTTTTTTAAATGGAAAGCGAAACCAGTATCTCCTCCCTCTGGTTAACACTCTGATGAGACAAGGTCCTCAAGGTAAAATCTGAAACCACTGGAATTGCTTTAGGCACCCTGCAGGGTCCAGCCTCTGCCCACTTCTCCAGCTCTCTCTCCCTGCCATCCCTTCAAACACCCTCCATTCCAGCCAAGGCAAGCTCATTTCAGTTTATCCCTACCACCATTCTCTCTTCCACCTCTCGATCTTGTACTATGTTCTTCTCTCTGCCTGCCGATCAGTTTTTCCAAGCTCTCAAGAGCTTGATGAGCTGCCTTAGATAGACCCTTTCTTTGCAAACACTCAGTGCCTTTGAGGCTCCTTCTGCTGCTTGAGCAGCCACATGGAACGGAGGTGGGGTGGCCCAGGTTTCCTTGTGAATACATGCAGGTGACAAATACCACTTCATGGTGTTTTGCTTGAACTATGCATACAAGAAAGCATGTATCTTAGAGATAAACTGCAGAGCCCAGAGGAAGCCTTCAATAATAGCAGCTATTTTTATTCTTGCTCCCGAGCAATGGGGTTGAGACTGGCCTGAAGGAAAGCAGTTTCCTTTAAACACTGTCCAAAATGTGGAGGCCAGGAGGAGGCCAGGAGGTCTGCATTTTACACAACTGTGATTATGTTCTTGTTTCAAAAACCTAAGAACAGGTGGACATCTAGGAGATGGAGAAAAAGAGAGAACCACAGATCCAGGTCTTAGGATGACAGAAGAGGAAAATCAGTGCTGTCCGCTTCATGACATGTATGTTATGTATCTTCAGGAACATATCCTGAACCGGCGATTATGTAATGAATGCATTTAAAGTGCTGCCAGATGCCCTAAAAAGGGAGGTAAAATTGGGAAATGAAGAGGCAATTAGCTTAGGGGGGGAAATGCAATGACAAGTTTTAGGAATGCCTAGGCATGGCTTAGGGTCAGCAGTTGTTAATGATAAAATCTGTAAAGCTCCAGAAGTGGCCATTCTCCCTGCATGTCTGATCCTTGAAACTGGCGAAAGATGAGGAAGCAGCTTCACTGTCTGATCCACGTGGTTTACTCAAGCTGTCCACTGCTGGATTATTGCAGGTGTGGGCTTTATGTGGGACTACTTTTGCAGAGGTGATAAGGGTGGGCATTTAAGGCAGCCTTAGGTAGCGCACTGTCAGTTCTGTGGGATATATCAACATCTCTGAGCTTCGACAGACTATTCTTTGCAAAAAGTCTGATCAGTATGTTTGCAAGAAGGGTGTGTTTTGATTGAAGGCAGCTGCTCACATCTTCACTCCTGGACATAGTCTAAGGTTTTTTTATACTGAAGACAACTTTAAGGAATTAGATGATGGGATTGAGGCAGG
Source organism: Phacochoerus africanus (assembly GCF_016906955.1). Lineage (NCBI taxonomy): Eukaryota > Metazoa > Chordata > Mammalia > Artiodactyla > Suidae > Phacochoerus > Phacochoerus africanus. The sequence goes on along the minus strand of NC_062559.1, from coordinate 43,156,898 downwards.
GGGAGCGCAGGCGGGGTGGGGGAGACACACGGGGAGTAAGAGATGTAGCCTAGTCAGAGTCCCAACAGGCATGAGTTTTGAAAGAAATTTCCCCAACCGCCCCCAGTTAACTGTAATGAGAACCAGGGGCTTAGGGTGGTTCGTTTGCCCTTGGCAGAGCCAAGGCTACAGGCACCAGGAATTTTGGGGGAGGGAAGAAGGTAGTTCTTTCCAGCCTACAGGGCCACAGAGCTATGGCTTTTCAGAAATGAAGAAGAGTTCCCGGCTGTTGGTTCAGCAGGTTAGGGATCCAGCACTGTCATGGCTGTGGCTTGGGTCACTGCTATGGCCCAAGGAGTTTGATCCCTAGCCAAGAACTTCTGCATGCCGCAGGTGTGACCAAAAAAAAAGAGGAGGGGGGGATGAAGGGTAGCAACTTTTAATTGTGGGGACACTTAGCTGTCTTATGTTTGTAATGTAATATTTAATTTGGGGACCAGGTAACCACAGTGCAAATCAAGTATCTATTGAATATAGTACATACAAACTCAAACTCCTGTACAAGGGCCTTGGAACAAAAAATAAAGTAGACATGGATAATTTTAGTAATTCATACACTTCATAAATTTAAGCCCTGGCTCTGTGCTTCATTTATCCTGTTTATTGATTCATTGATTGATTTGACAAATACTTATTGAGTTCCTTCATTCTTGTATTTATTCAGTGTGCCAGGCAATGAACTAAACTGCAGAGGCAGGAGGAAGTAAGATCTTAATCTATAACTACTTAAACTCTTACTGCAATACAGGGTAACACAGACAATAGTAGTTTTGGAGACTGGCGGTGGATCATTCAGGAGCCATTCAAGACGTTTTGATGAGTTAATTACATCTTAGGTATTGTGAGTGACCTGAAGGTGTTAAACAGTCACCCAACCCTGGACAAATCACCCCTTTGCTTCTGAACCAACATACCTGCATACCTGAGCCCCAATACACAGGCAAGACTGCTGGTAAAGCGTAATGATCTGCGGAGTTCCAGAGCCATCGCAGAGTCTGAAGGTGCCTTTGCTGGGAGGGGGGATCTAGAGTCATGCCCAAGAGAGAGTTTTTCTCTTCAGCAAGCCTTGTCCCTTCAAGGTACACAGATCCACCTCCCGGGAACCACTGTGCCTCGGTCACAGAGTCAGAGCGCCACGTCTGTGCTTACCGATGAAAGACTGATGAAATGTGCTATGCTGTGTAATTTAACCTGTTTGCGGTTGGAGCAAAAGCACCAACTGGCCAGACTCTCCATTCCAACAGAATTGCCTCTCATCACGATGTCAGTCTGTTATCTGCTTGTTGTTCTGTGCAAGGACGGGAGATGATTAGGGAGATGATAGCGAGAAAGGCTTGGAAACCCAGGCACAGTCCTGAGGACTCATGGGCAGGTCTTTTCAATGAGAATAGAGTCCAGTGCTATAGCCACAGGTATTCTTTCCCAAGTGACTGCCTCCTTGACTCAGCAGCCTCTTTTTTCCCTCCGTCTCTCAGGGAAGTGGTGAGCATGGACGACTAAATTCACTAAACCCAACCTGATTTGCATCCTTCTTTTCTACTCTTCATCCAGCCATCAAACTTCCTGTTCCTGAACTCACTGGGTCCGGATACTCATTCAAATTTTTTTTTTTCAGGCTTTTCTAGCTATGAAAACGTAGTCTTGCTTACCTCACCATGCCTACCTCTTTGGTTAACTATAAGAATTAGAGGGGAGTTTCTTTGTGGTGTAGCAGGTTAAGGATCCGGCATTGTCACTGTAGTGGCTGGGGTCACCGCTATGGTATGAGTTTGATCCCTGGCCTGGGAACTTCCATGTGCCATGGGCAAGGCCAAAAAAAAAAAAGTCACAACAGCTACAAAGTGGGACAGGATGCATATCATAAACATTTCTATAGGGCTTTACAATCGAGAAAGTGCCTTCACATCCATAATTTCATGTGATCTATACAAAAACTGAGGGTGACAGATGCTTTCAAATATTATTCCTGTATCCATGCTACTTTGACAGGGGACTTTGCAGCTCCTCCCATCGAGATGTGGAGTCTATTTCCTAACCCTTTGTCTTTGGGCTTATCTCTAGTGTCTTGCTTTGGCCAAGAGAATGTGGTAGAAATGATATTGGGCCAACTCCAAGTCTGCTCAGGCTGGCATAACAAAAAAAAATTTATTTGTTCACGGTTCTGAAGGCTAGAAGTTCAAGATTAAGATACCAGCCGGTTGGTTTCTGGTGAGCCCTCTCTTCCTGGCTTTCAGACCTTCTCATCTTACCCCCATGTGGCCTTTCCTCTGTGATTGAACAAAGAAACAAAGAAACAAAGAAAGAGAGAGAGCTCTGCTGTCTCTTCCTCTTCTAATAAGGACACTAGTCCTATTTGATTAAGGCCTCACCTTTATGATTTCATTTAACCTTTATTACTTCTTTATAGGTCCTATTTCCAAATACAGTCACATTAGAGATTGGGTCTTCATATAAATTTGTAAGGATACCATTTGGTTCACAACAAGAAGTCCAGGCCTCAAGGGGCCTTGTAAGCTTTCACTCTCTCATTCAGGACCTGTCCCCAGATTAAGATAAGTCTAGGCTAGTCAACTGGAGAAGAGAGACCCCAAGGAACAGTCTCCCTGAGGTGACCTACAACCAGCTGGCTTGGCTGCTTATAAGCAGAAGCAGGAGAGCCTAGAAAAGACCAGAACCACCAAGCTAAGCCAGCTCAAAGTGGTATCCTGCAGAACTGTGCACTAAATTAATTGGTATTTTAAGCCACGGCCTTTTAGGTGGTTTGTTATGAAGCAAAATTAACTAACTTGTCAGATATTATCATTTTGTTGATGAGAAATGGAATCTCAAAGAAATTAAGCGATCACGCAAGGTTTTGCGGTTAGTGAGTTCCTAAAGAGCTGCATCTTCTGAATTCAGATCTTTTCTTTCTCCATTGTCCTCTAATTCTACTCCAGGAAAGATGGTCTCAGATAGACTCAGAATCTGGAAGCATAAGCACATGGATGTGGGGCAATTTACGATCCTTTTCCTGGCAAGTCAGTTCCTAACGAGCTAGACTTTAAAGGGTGAGTGAGTGAGTGAGTGAGTGAGTGTGTGTGTGTGTGTGTGTGTGTGTGTGTGTGTGTGTACAGGTATCTGTTTCTTCTGAAGGACACAGACCCAGGGTTTATCAGGCTATTTTACCCCAAGTGAATAGTTTTATTGGCTGTAATGGATCCAGGTCCTGCATGTTTATGTCAGAGTGACTGAACCACTCCTGGTAAAGTGAGCATGGGCTTCAATATGCTTCTTAGGTATGGGTCTCAAAGAGAGGGCTTCCCATAAGTTTGCTTTCAAATCTGTGAGTCCGTTTCTGTTTTGTAACTAAGTTCATTTGTATCATTTTTTATTAGATTCCACATATAAGTGATATCATATGATGTTTGTCTTTCTCTGACTTACTTCACTTAGTATAATTTCTAGGCCCATCCATGTTGCTGCAAATGGCATTATTTCATTCTTTTTATGACTAATAATACTATATATATATATATATACATACACACATATATATATATACCCACAAACATTTTTTTTATACAGCATTCTGTTGATGGACATTTAGGTTGCTTCCATGTCTTGGTTATTGTAAACGGTGCTGCAGTGAACACTGAGGTGCATTTATCTTTTTGAGTTATGGTTTTCTCCAGATAGATGTCCAGGAGTGGGACTGCTGGATCATACGGGAGTTCTATTTTTTGTTTTTTAGAGGAAATCCCATACTCTTTTTCATAGCTGTTGTAGCAATTTACATTCCCACCAATAGTGTAGGAGGGTTCCCTTTTCGCTGTACCTGTGCCAGCATTTATTGTTTGTATTGTTTTTTGATGTTGGCTCTTCTGAACAGTTTGAGGTGATAACTCATGTAGTTTTGATTCTCTAATAACTGGCAATAGTGAGTGTCTTTTCATGTGCTTTTTGACCATCTGTGTCTTCTTTGGAGAAACAAACTTATGGTTACCAAAGGGGAAGGGTGTGGGGGAAGGGATGGATTGGGGATTTGGGATCGGCAAATGTACACTCCTGTATATGGAATGGATGATCAATGGAGACATGCTGTATATAGCACAATATTCTGTGATATTCAATATTCTGTGATAACCCATATGGGAATGGATACGTGTACATATATGGCTAAGTCACTTTACAGCAGAAATTAACACAACATTGTAAATCAACTATACTTCAATAAGATTAAAATAATAATAAATAAAATTTTTTTTAAAAAAGAGAATGCTTCCCATAAGAGTTCCCTGATATCTAGTGGTTAGGATTCAGCACTCTCACTGTTGCAGCCTGGATTCAATCTCTGGTCTGGGAACTGAGAAACCACATCAAGCCCCTGCATACCATGGCCAGAAAAAGAAACGCAAAAAAGCAAACAACAACAACAACAACAAAAACACAGAGAATGTTTCCCAAACCTTTTCATGAAATATTGAAACCTGTGGTATAAACCAAGGTTGAAGAAAGCAAGGCTTCAGAGAAACCCTCCCTGGAGTGGAAGATGATTGCTATTGGAGGACAATTAAAGACAAGGGCCAAGAAGGAAGGCTTGCTTCCCGAGACTCCCATGCAGACTTCCTTTGTTAACAGTCATATTTCCCAGCCTTCTGTTCCAAACTCTCCGGCTTATTCACAGTATTTGCCCTTTAAGACAATGCTCTCTAGAATAATTTGAACATAGGTCACTTTGCTCCTGTGTAATTTTTTTTTTTTTGTAAAGTAACATCCCAGAAGTAGGCATGCTGGATCAAAGAATATATACTTCACAATATTTTATAGATAAATTTTAGAGATATTGTCAAATTACCACTGTCAGGGTTGTACCAGTTTACAGCAATGTCTGAAAGTGACTGTCTCTCCATAGCCTTACCAAGAGAGTATTATCAAACTTTTGGATTTTAGCTATATAATAGGTAAGAAATGATATATATTCAGAGTAGTTTTAGTTTGCATTTCCTTTATGAGTAAGCTTGAGCATCTTTTGGAACATTTCATTTCTATGTCATTTATATGAACTCTCTGTTTATGACCTTTATCTGTTTTTCCATCACATTATTGGCTGACTTGGTCTTTAATCATGAGACATATGCTAGCCTTGTTTCTCTAACTGGATTGCTCTCAGTTACATTTTACATGACATCATTGAACTATTGTGTTTTTTAACTTCCTTGTGTTACATTTTCTTTGTGGGGTGGGTTTTTTGGGAAGGATTTATTGTCAATTTCCAACCACACTGTTGATTCTCTTAAGTACAGGACCCATAAATTGCATTGACTTCTTAATAGCTCTGTTCTAGCATGAGGCTAGGAATAATTTGTCATCAGTAACTACTTGGCTTACTGAATGAGTGAGAAAAGAAGAGTTGAATGTTGGAGGTTGGGATCTCATTTGTCATAGATTGAATGGTGCCCCCTCCCTCCAAGAGATATGTCCTAACTCAGAATCTATGAATATGACCTTATTTGGAAAAAGGGTCTTTGCAGATTCACAGATTAAGGATTTTAAGATGAAATCATCCTGGATTATCCAGGATGGCCCTAAATCCAATAATGTCCTTACGAGAGAGAGAGAGACACATAGAGGAGAGACATACTAAGAAGAGATTGGAGTCAAGCAGCCATGACTCAAGGAATTTCTGGAGCCTCCAGAAGCTGGGAGAGGAGGGAAAGCATTCTCTCCTACAACCTTTAGAGGGACAGCAGCCCTGCCAATGCCTTGATTTTCAAACTTTTCGCCTCTGGAATAAATTTGTGTTGTTTTAAGCCACCAAGCTTATGGTAGGTTGTTACAGCAGCCACCAGAAACTAACGGTCCTTCACGCCCTTGGCCTCCTCTCTGCCACATTCAGTAAATACATGTTATTCCCCGACTGACTGTGAGAGGAGAGAGAGGAAAGAAGAAGATACAAAAGCACAGGAGAGGAGGGGAAATACCGGGCTGGGGGTGTGGTGGTGGAGAATGAGAAGAGAAGAGAGAGGAAAAGAAGGAAGACAGAAAGAAAAAAAAGAAGGATGGGTTGGCATCTGCTCAGACCTTTGGCCTTTTTCACGTCCTCATCTCTCTCCACACCCATGGCTTCTACTCTCCCCCAGCCTCCCCCGGCCCCCTTAGGAATTTGGTCACACCACGCAAGTTCATTTTTACGCTCTGTACATTTTTTTGTCGCATCCCACGTTTCTGGTTTCCACTCCGCAAGCACCAGTGGGAGGGTTAGAAGCCAGAGTAGAGGCTCGTCCATAAAAACCCCCTCCGCTGTTCCATCATCACCCGAAGGAGATCCGAGATCTGGGCCTCCCCAGCCCAGCCGGACATTCCGAATCTACAAGAACCCACTTGGAATGCTTCTGCGGTCACATCAGCCCACTCCATCTGCCACCCACAGCACAAGTGAGGGAAACAAAGGAAGTAACCCAGAATTATCAAGTGTGCCCTCTGAAAAATTCCAAAGGCGGGAAGAAGGTTGGGATTAATTTGCTATTTATCTTCCAGGTTTGACTACAGGGCTTTAGGCATCTCTGTCCTGCCTCTAAAGATCACCAGCAGTAGTGTTCCCCAATGGACTTCATGGTTTGTAAATTCCTCACCCCCTTTTTGAAATTTTCTGTTTTTATTTAGGAATTGTATTTAGAATTATTTTTACAGAGGGAAGATTTTTAAGCATTTTTAGAATAATTTTTTTGTGATCATTATTTTAAAAAATATTTTAAAGTTTTCAGATATTAAAATTCCCCTTTTTAGGTGTAAAGTCTATGAGTTTTGACAAATTATAGCATCGTATAACAACCATCACAGCATACAGAGAATTCCTTCATTCCAAAAATTCCCCCATGCTGCAACTTTATGGTCAATCCTTCCAACACACACACACCTTTAAATCATATTAAACATACTTTGATCTTATTTCAACTCCTATAGTGTTGTTTCTTCCAGAATTTCACGCAATGCAAATCTTCCAGAATCTTTATTCTGTTGCCATAAATGGAATCATGCAACATGTAACTCCTTGAGCCTTGCTTCTTTCACATAGCATAATATATTTGACTAGCCTAATACATCAATATTGTTGAGAATATCTATAGTTCGTTCCTTTTAATTCCTAAGTAGCATTTCATTTAATGGATGGACCACTTTATCCATTTGCCTAACCAAGGATATTTAGCTTGTTGCAGGTTTTTGTAGTTATGCATAGTGTAGCTACAATGATTTGAACACAGGTTTTTTTATAAACTTAAGTTTTCATTTCTTTAAGGTACATAGGAGTAAGATTGCTACATTTAGGGAGTTCCTTGGTGGCTCAGCAGGTTAAGGATCTGGAATTGTCACTGCTGTGACGCAGGTCACTGTTGTGGTGTGGGTTCGATCCCTGGCTCATGAATTTCTGCACAATGCAGGTGTGCTCCATTTATGTGGCAAATGTATGTTTAACTTTATGAGAAACTGACAAGCTGTTTACCAGAGTAGCTGTACCAGTTTCATTCCTATCAGTAGTGTGTGAGGATTCCAGAGGCTTGTCAAGGCTTGGCATTGTCAATTTTTGTAGTTGTATTAAACATTTTTAAAGGCGTGCAAAGGTATCACATTGTGGTTTTAATTTGCATTTCTCTAATGACTAATAACACTGAGCATCATCTTTTGTGTTTATTTGCTATCTATATATCTTCTTCGATGAAGTGTCTGTTCAAATCTTTTGCCCTTCTTTTGTTGTTGTTAAGTTATGAAAGCTTTTTACATATTAAGGGTATAATTCCTTTGCCAGAGATATGATTTGCAGATGTTTTCTCCCAGTCTGTGTCCTCTCTTTCATTCTCTTCAAAATGTCATTCACCGAGCAAAATTTTCTAATTTTGTGAATTCCGCGTTAGCAAATTTTGCTTTTATGTGTTGGACCTTTGACGTCATATCTAAGACTTTTGGCAAAACCCAAAATCATGAAGATTTTCTTTTAATCCAAAGTTTTATAATTTTATGTTTTATGACCTTTTTTGCATAAGTATATTCAATTGTTCCAGTACCATCTGTTGGAAAAACCGTGTTTCTTCAGTGAATTATCTTTCTATCTTTGTCAAAAAACTATATTGGGCATATTTGTATGGATCAATCTATGGACTCTATACTCTGTTCATTCATCTTTGTGTCTATCCTTTTATGAACACCTCACTGTCTTGATTGCTGTTACTTCATAGTAAGTCTTAAAATCAGGCAAAATAAATCTTCCAACATAGTTTTTCTTATTCAAAATGATTTTGAATAAGAAATCATTAATTATTTTGGCTTTCCATATAAAGTTTAGAATCATATTGTCAACAGCTAGAAAGAATCCCATTGAGGAGTTCCCATTGTGGCTCAGCAGGTTAAGGACCTGATGTTGTCTCTGTGAGGATATGGTTTCGATCCTTGGCCTCTCTGTGGGTTAAGGATCTGGTATTGCTGCAAGCTGCAGTATAGGTCACAGATGTAGCTTGGATCTGGTGTTGCTACAGCTGTGGCATAGGCTGCAGCTTCATTTCCCATTCCACCCCTGGCCTGGGAACTTCCATATCCTGCAAGTGTGGCCTTAAACAAATTTTTTAAAAATAAATAAATAAATAAAAGAATCCTACTGGGATTTTTATTGGGTTTGTGATAAATTTATAGGTCAATTTGAGGAGGATTATCATCTTAACATTTAGTTTTCAGTACACAAACACAATATATTTAGTGGTTCTTTGTTTCTTTATCTGTGTTTTGTAGTCTTTAGCATGCATATTCTGCAAATATTTTGTTATTTACATTTAAATATTTCATTTTTTGAGCCATTGTAATTGGTACTTCTTTAAAAATCTACTTTTCATTGTTCAATGCTAGTGAATAGGAATAGGCTCAATTTGTTAAAATTTTGACTTCATAGCCTGTGACTTCGTTCAACTAATTTTTCAGCTCCAGGAGTTCGAGGGGTATATTTATTGAATTTTTTAATATAGAAAACCATGTAATCTGCAAATAGCAATGGTTTTCTTACTTCTTTTCCACTTTGAGAATCTTTTCCTTTTTCTTGCCTTCTTGCACTGATGACGACTTCTAATATGCTAAGTAGAAGTGGTGAGAATCTTGTTTCAATCTTGAATCTTCTTCCAACTATCAAAGCAAAAGTATTCAATCTTCACCATAATGTATAATTTACAACATATAACTTATAATGTAATAATTATGCATAACTTAGCTTTAAATTTTAGTAAATGCCTTTTATCATATTGAGAAAGATCCCTGCTATACCTAGTTAGTTGAGAGTTTTTACTGTAAATACATTTTTTAATTGTCAAATTGTTTTTCTACATATGTTGATATAATTGTGAGCTTTTCTTTTTCAGTCTTCTTTAGTCAATGTAATCCACAATAACTTTGGAATGTTGAACTAGCCTTGCCTTCTAGGTGTTCACTCCATTTTCACATGATGTTATCTTTTATATATGTTGCTGGATTTTACTTGCTATTTTTTTTTCCCACTGTAGAGCAAGGGGGTCAGGTTATCCTTACATGTATACATTACAATTACATTTTCCCCCCAGCCTTTCTTCTGTTGCAACATGAGGATCTAGACAAAGTTCTCAATGCTATTCAGCAGGATCTCCTTGTAAATCTATTCTAAGTTGTGTCTGATAAGCCCAAGCTCCCCATCCCTCCCACTCCCTCCCTCTCCCCCCTGGCAGCCACAAGTCTCTTCTCCAAGTCCATGATTTTCTTTTCTAAGGAGATGTTCATTTGTGCTGGATATTAGATTCCAGTTATAAGTGATATCATATGGTATTTGTCTTTGTCTTTCTGGCTCATTTCACTCAGTATGAGAGTCTCTAGTTCCATCCATGTTGCTGCAAATGGCATTATGTCATTCTTTTTTATGGCTGAGTAGTATTCCATTGTGTATATATACCACCTCTTCCGAATCCAATCATCTGTCGATGGACATTTGGGTTGTTTCCATGTCTTGGCTATTGTGAATAGTGCTGCAATGAACATGCGGGTGCACGTGTCTCTTTTAAGTAGAGTTTTGTCCGGATAGATGCCCAAGAGTGGGATCGCGGGGTCCTATGGAAGTTCTATGTATAGATTTCTAAGGTATCTCCAAACTGTTCTCCATAGTGGCTGTACCAGTTTACATTCCCACCAACAGTGTAGGAGGGTTCCCTTTTCTCCACACCCCCTCCAGCACTTGTTATTTGTGGATTTATTAATGATGGCCATTCTGACTGGTGTGAGGTGGTATCTCATGGTAGTTTTGATTTGCATTTCTCTTATAACCAGCGATGTTGAGCATTTTTTCATGTGTTTGCTGGCCATCTGTCTATCTTCTTTGGAGAAATGTCTATTCAGGTCTTTGGCCCATTTTTCCATTGATTGATTGGCTTTTTTGCTGTTGGGTTGTATAAGTTGTTTATATATTCTAGAGATTAAGCCCTTGTCGGTTGCATCATTTGAAACTATTTTCTCCCATTCTGTAAGTTGTCTTTTTGTTTTCTTTTTGCTTTCCTTTGCTGTGCAAAAGCTTTTCAGTTTGATGAGGTCCCATGGGTTTATTTTTGCTCTAATTTCTATTGCTTTGGGAGACTGACCTGAGAAAACATTCATGATGTTGATGTCAGAGAGTGTTTTGCCTATGTTTTCTTCTAGGAGTTTGATGGTGTCCTGTCGTATATTGAAGTCTTTCAGCCATTTGGAGTTTATTTTTGTGCATGGTGTGAGGGTGTGTTCTAGTTTCATTGCTTTGCATGCAGCTGTCCAGGTTTCCCAGCAATGCTTGCTGAATAGACTTTCTTTTTCCCATTTTATGTTCTTGCCTCCCTTGTCAAAGATTAATTGACCATAGGTGTCAGGGTTTATTTCCGGATTGTCTATTTTTTTTTTTTGAGAATTTTCAAGTATATGTTCATAAGAATTATTGGCCTGTAATTTTCTTTCCTTGTATCTTTGTCTGGTTTTGGGTATCTGGGTAATATGGACCTCATAAAATGAGTAGAGAAGTACTCTCTCCTTTTCAATTCTCCGAAGAGCATTTGTAGAATTGGTATTATGTCTTCCTTAAATTTTTGGTAGGATTCACCAGAGAAACCATTTGAGTCTTGGGTTGTCTTGGTTGGACAGTTTTAACTATAAATTCAATTTATTTAATAGATATATGACTAGTCAAGTTAGCTGTTTTTGTGTGTGTGAGTTTTAAAAGTTTGTGTCTCTCAAGGAATTGGTCCTTTTCATTTAAGCTGTTGAATTTATGAACACAGAGTTGTTACAATATTTCCTAATTATCCATTTAATGTTCACCCCTTCTTTGCCCAACTTTTGCTTCTGGTGTAGCAATTCGTGTCTTCTGTTTTTCTTGGCCTTTATTTCTAGAGTTTTATCATTTATATTGATCCTTTTACAGAACCAATTTTTGGTTATGCTGACTTCCTCTATTGATTTTGTGTTTTCAGTTTCATTAACTTTCTATTTTTTTATCCCTTGCTTTCTTTGCTTTGGGCCTAGTTTGCTCTGCTTTTTCTTATTACTTAGGGTGCAAGATTTGATTACTGGTTTGAGACCTTTTTCCCCCTAATGTAAGCATTTATCACTATAAATTTCTCTCTGAAAATTGTTTTAGCTGCAATGTTCAAATTTTGGTATGCTACTTTTCTTGTCATTAAATTCAAAATATTTTCTAATTTCCCTTGAGACATTTTTTTTTTTTGTCCATGGAATATTTAGAAGTATGCTGTTTAATTTATAAATATATGGGGATTTTCTAGATAACTCTGTTAGTAAATTTTGGTTTAATTTTATTATAGTCTTGATTTAAGTTCATTTAAAGGGGTGCTAAGGTTTGCTTTATGGCCCAGAGTATCATCTTTCTTGGTAGGTGTTCTGTGTACCCTTAAAAAGAATGTGTGTTCTGCTGTTGTTAGGTAGAGAAGTAGAGTCTGAAAATGAGAATATTTCAGTTCAATCAAGTTGCTTGACGGTATTGTTTAGGACTTCTATAACTGATGATTTTCTGTATACAATTACCCTTGAGCACCATAGGGATTAGAGGCACTGACACCTCGCTGTGTTGAAAATCCAAGTACTGTCATCTCTGCCTCAAAAACCAAGGAACTGGTAAATGACTCACCCAAGGGCAGGAAGGTGAAACAGAATCAGGACTCAAACTCTAGTTCTTTTGATTCCACATACTGTGATCTCTTACTGAACTCTAACTTTTCCCCATACTTAATTTAAATATCTGTAAAATGAAAATATAGGTAGTATATTTATTTTTTAAAATATATGTATAAATGGACCCCCACAATTCAAACCCATGTTGTTCCAAGTTCATTTTCTGTCCTTCCTACCAGAATGCTAGCATCCTCAGTACAGGTCTTTGTCTTATTCTCTGCTATATCCTGAGAGTCTAAGTGATTGATCTGGCCCATAGTAAGTATGCAGTAAATAGGTGGTGAATGAAAGAATACGTAGCAAGAAAAGAAGCAAAGCCATTATTTTTTGTATAGTCTAAGGAAGTTAATTTGCAACGATAAAAATTTGAAATATCTAAGAGCATATGAAGGAATTCGAGATCATCTGATCTTTATTTCTCTGGTCATATCTGAAGGATGCTGCACAACTGAAAACTATAAATCTCAATGAGGGCAGGCGGGAAGAGCAGAACAGGAGGAAGGAGAAAGACTGAGGTACAGTTTACGGTTTGAAGAAACCTTCCAGGTGATAAGGCTTTTCTTAGGAGACATGTTTGTTCATGTTCTCCTTTTCCTAAGCTCTTTCCACTCCTACTTGCTAAGCCCCTTTGAAAAATACCAATCTGGTCCAATTCCTCTCTTTTAGAGACAGTGACTCTGAAAGGTTAATGATTTGCCCAGAGTCAAGAAGTTAATGGAACAGCTGAATTAGAAACCAGTATCCTGACACTGTCCTGTAAGATCAAATAAGAAACTTTGAGAGTCCAGATGGTCAAGATCCATACTTCTAGAGAAGAGTTGTGTACAAAGATTTGTGAAAGAGTATAGTGTAGTGGTTAAGGGAATCTGGAACCAGACCATTCTGGGCTCAAATCCTGCTGTGTAACCTTTAACAAGTTAACTTCATTAAGTTTCCTTTCCTCATATGTAAGTTCTGGATTTACTTGATATTCGGTAGCCACCTAAAAGTCAGCACATCAAAACTAAGTGCCCTCTCTTCCCTCACTGCAAACCTACTTCTACTTCTCTGTTTCCAATTTCATTAAATGCCAATAGCATCTCCCCTAAAACCCAAGCCAGGTATCTGGTGATCTCTTTCTCCTCCAAACTCCCTCACTCCCATCTTTGAGACTTACCAAATCCACTACATCCTAAATGTCTCTTGAATCAAATCCCATGTTATTCATTCACATCGTTACTCCCCTAGTGTAGGACTATCTTTTTTTTTTTTCTCAATGACTGCAAGTTTTCTGACTCATTTTGCTGCCAGCAGTCTTACCTGCTCCCATTGTTCCTCTCCAGGGTAACTGTGTAATATTTCTAATGGACATTTATGATCATGACACCACCCTCTGATTCCAAATTTCAATTCTTCACTGTGGCTTTTATAGCACTTGAAACTTTCCTCCCAAGATCGTGTTTTATGATGGTCATGTTTATACTCCCTGCTCCCGCCATATTGAAATTTTTCAGTCCTTTCAAAAGGTGTCATATTCCACCTTCTATAAATTCCTTCATGCTCATTTTTCTTCTGGGAATATGCTTGTCCTTTTCTTTTGTGGCCAATTCATCTTTTTATATCTGTTTTAATATTAGTTCATCCAAGGGAGTCTTGTGCAACACGTACCTTCTCCTTCTTCCTCAATAAAATCTATTTCAAACATCCCTCCAGTGTGCTTCTATAACACCCATACTCTTCCCACACAGCCCTCACTTCGCTAATCATAGCTGTTGAGAGGGCTGTACCTTGTCACTAATCTTAGTCTGTGCTAATCTTAACTGTGCCTCACATGTACACTGCTATATCTCAGGTGCCTAGCATCTACCAAACACACAATAGCTGCTTAAACAGTGATACCTGTTGTTGGCATCATCATCATCACCCTGATTGAATAAACTCATGGTTTACAAAAAATGCTAAGCATGATGTTTGGTTGATAGCAATAAATAGTAGCCTTAATTATTTAATATTCTTATTTTCTTTACCAAAATTTAATCTTTCTGAGTACATATGTTATAATGAAACTCAAAGCAAAACACAATTACATCCCTTTGGTATTTTCTTATAAAATAACAAGTAATGAAAATACAAAAAAAGAAACCAAACAAACCACATACACATGTATGTACGGACATACTAGTGATATTGTCTCCCCCCAGTTCACTGATGTTCTTGAGGAAGAGCAAGAATGTGTCTGGAAGTTCTCTTGCACGCTGTTGACTCATACAGTAAAGGTCAAAGATCACTGCATGCATTTAAAAAATTCTTTCTGTAAACAAATCATTTAATCTTTAACCACACCTTAACTATTCCAAGAACAGATACTTCTTAGTTGATGAACAGTTTGTAATAGGCATCCTTATCTTTCCCAATTCTCTAACTTACTTTGAATACAGTATTGAATGGCAAAGGTTTTATAACAAGAATTATTCCCTCTTCTATAAAGTTGGGAGAGGCAAGTTAATTATAATTGGATTTTAAGATAATACAAGATTACCAAAGGACTTAATTTAAAATATTGACTGTCTGAGGCAGGAAAATATCAGCTAAATCATGTATCAAAATTTTATTTTCTTTAGATTAATTCTAGAAATATACTTAAGCCAAATAATTTTCTTTTCGTGGGGAATAAATAGTTGAAAGAAGTATTAATTTTCCTTGGCTTGGGTAGATTCTAGGAGGAATTGTAGATTTTCGATTTCACAGTGAATACCATAATGGTTCTTTTCCTAATGATAAAGCTGTCATAAAAATGTCATGCTATTTCTACGCAAAGCTTTGCTTATTTCACAATAAATAACATGTTGAAAATTAACAAAAAATTTGTTTTTCATTAGTTTGATTCCATGAAGTGAAATTACATAGATATGTCGTCTTGTTCTCCCATTCCTGGCCTTCTAAGTAATTAAAATATTTCTACATTGAAATTTCAACCTCTGTATTTCAAGATTTGCAGGTAACATTACTTATCAAAGCCTTATATTTATAGCTATGTCCCAGTGTAATACACTGTGAGTTAAGTTTAAATAGACAGAACAGATAACTTAAGGACCAGAAATTATTTTTTATTACCAAAATACTCTACCAAAGGTTTGCCAAAAATATTCTTGAACTCAGAACTACCATAGTGTTTGTAGGTGCAGAGAAGATGAAGGGAAGAAGTTCCCAAGATGAAAATAATGAAACCCCAAAATGAAGATAAATTCACAAGCAAACAAAGATGGCTTGACTTTATAATGTTTGCTAATAGAAAAATATGATTTGCTTTGATAAACATTGATTTATATAGGAGATAGTATAAAATTTAATAAAAGGAAACATAATTTCTTACATGGTTCCTTACATAGCAGACTGTGTGTTTGGAAGATTTCTCCCCTTCAAAAACAAAGAGCCTTTAGTCAGGATTAAATATAAACAGACACTAGATGATATTAGCTAATTGATACACAGACGTGTTGCAATGTTAATTAAGCTAATAGTTTGTTTCTTTTTATTTATTTATTTACTTATTTTGCTTTTTAGGGCCAAATCTGTGGCATATGGAAGTTCCCAGGCTAGGGGTTGAATCAGAGCTACAGCTGCCAGCCTACGCCAAAGTCACAGCAACACCAGATCCAAGCCATGTCTGCAATCTACACCACAGCTCACAGCAATGCAAGATCCTTAACCCACTGAGAAGGGCCAAGGATTGAACCCACATCCTCATGGATACCAGTCAGGTTTGTTTCCACTGAGCCACAACAGGAATTCCATTAATAGTTTATTTCTACCTTTTCTCCTTTCACAAAGGTTGCTGAAGAACTTATAAAAATAACAATAACAAAGAAGTTCCTACATGGCACAGCAAGGTCAAGATCCAGCATTGCCACAGCTGTGCTGCAAGTCACAACTGCAATGCGGGTTCGATGCCTGGCCTGGGAACTTCCACATGCTGTGGATGTGGCTGAAGAGAAAAAACAAAAAAGCAATAAAATAAATATTTAGACAGCCAGAGCAAATGAAATCATAGTAAGTTATTTAATAAACACTTTCTGATTTCTGATCAATTACCAAAAGGAAAAAAAAAAAACAAAATTGTAATCTCCAGAGGGGGAGATGCAGGGGCAGGCCAGGTATAGCCTCTTGGGAGGAGAGGAAGAAGCTTTTATGGTTCCTAAAATATCTCTAGAATAATTAAAAAACATGATCCCAATGAACTCAACTTGCCACACACACTTTCTCATACAGTAAAATACAACTTAGTTTTATACCTTTAAGTTAAATAGAAAAACATTTCTCTTTGGTGCTGACATTTCCCCCTCTCCTTACATAAAAAGTTGAGCATATTTAAAAGAATATAACTTGATAGGATATGAAATTATTAACCTACTTGGAGCATCAAGTTATTATCAAACTCGGGGCTGTCACACATCTTGGTTTGGCTTAAGGATGGCAACAATATCGTTTCCAATGTGCTACAACACAATAGGGGCTCAATAATATGTGTTAAATGCATGAATGAACACATCAACAATAGCTATAATCTGAGGATGACATATTTTTCAGCCAATCAGGACTGAATGGGACTGTTGTGAGAGTCAATGAGATGTGTTGCTCTCAATTACGCAATTTTCAGGATCTAAAGCATATTAGAAGTCTTTCTAATGGCAAGATGATCTGGAAAACCTCAAGATTATCTTGAGTAGTCCAGCTAGAAGTATAGAGTCGAAGAACTAAAAGGGACTCTAAAGAATATTCTGTTCAACTTTGACCTTTGCAGATTAAGGAAATTCAGGCTTAGTGGAATCACTTGCCTAAATGACACATATAATTAACATTATTGATGAACATAATACCCTGTTTCCCAGTCTAGGGCTCTTTCCACCATACCAGCTGCTTTTTCTAATTCAGTTATGGAGATCATCAAGTAAGGAACCAAAATGTTCTATTTTTTTAATCATTTTTTTAGTTGATTTTTTCCCCCAAATTCAAGATGTGTTGAAACTGGATCTAGTCAAATATGGAGAACAGGAAGATGCTGGGAACTCCTGGAAGGCAATGCTGCAGAGAGATAAATGGACCAGAACCAGCCCGCTCCCCTCTCTTGTGGTTGCTGGGAAGGAAGTAGGTAGGGGAGGATTCAGGCCAGGCTTTCACAACAGAGGAGCATCCATCTCTGGCGGCATCTGACTCAGTGAGTTTGAGTTGTTGTCTAATGGTATTGGTTATGGTGACATGGCCAAAGAGATGTGAAGAGAATATTATGTCCAAAAGACCATTTCTCACCTAGATAACAAACTCTTGGACAGATTTCTGGAGTGAAAATATTGCTTGGAATGCAGTCATACTCCAAGTAACTGTTTTTGCAATAACATTCACAAACTATTATAGCCCACATACACCCACTCTTCCAAGCAGTGGTTAAGCAACAGTATCATGCTGGTCCAATAAAATTATTGCTGATCAAAAATATTGCTAGAAAAACAAAGGATGAATTATAACATGTTTAAGCCCTAATTTTTTAAAAAAATACTTTATCGAGTGGTAATAGTAATAATACTAGTAATAAATAGTATTGTTTATCACTTTCTCTAAGTATTATTCTATTATATATAGAATTATAGTTCCAGGGCCTCAGTGAACTACGATATAAGGCACTACACAAATATACATGTGCATATATGCACACACACATACTACACCTATAAACACACAGTTGATTTTTGTTATTCATGGTAGTTATGTTCTATAAGTTACCGCAAACACTGAATTGGCAAATATTGAAACGTTGATCCTAAGGGAAATACAGTTAGGTTCTGTGAGTCTCCTGTTGCAATGCTTAAGTCCACTGATCATAGAGAATCTCTTTTTGTGTGTTTCCTTTTTGGTTCTTTATTTTATTTATTTATTTATTTTTGGTCTTTTTGTCTTTTTAGGGCTGCAACCATGGCATATGGAGGTTCCCAGGCTAGGGGTTGAATCGGAGCGGTAGCTGCTGGCCTACGCCTCAGCCACAGCTACTTGGGATCCAAGCCAAGTCTGTGACCTACACCACAACTCACAATAACACCAGATCCTTAACCCACTGAGCAAGGCCAGGGATCGAACCCACAACCTTATGGTTCCCAGTTGGATTTGCTTCCACTGCGCCACGATGGGAAACTCCTTATTTGCTTTTTTTTTTTTTTTTTTTTTGACTAGGCCTGCAGCATGCTGAAGTTCCCGGGCCAGGGATTGAACCCGAGCCACAGCAGGGACAATGCAAAATCCTTAACCACTAGGCCACCAGGGAACTCCCGTGTGTGTTTCTATTTAAAGACCCCTTATTTAATATACACAGTGTTTCACTAACATTGACCTCATGGCCAATAACACTGTAAGTCGTGCCTCAAGGAAGCTTATCTAACACACAATTTCTCCAGAAAGCACGTCACAGCCTTCTCGGATCAGGAACCCTTCCGACATTTGGAGGCCATTTTAACCATCAAAATCACCAACGAACAGCACAAGAAATGCGAATAACATGGCCCAATACAGACCACGCCAAGGACATCTGTATCCAGTATGAGAGCTGAAACAGGAAGGTAGAGCATCACTTTGGCCTCGGCTGGGAATGTGCATGCCAGACAACTTTAATTTTCCACTGCTCTGTGCCTGTCTGTGAATGACACCCTGTGCCCTGAGCATGGGAGATTATAATTTGAGGGATTATAAATAAATTTTTGCAAGTAGGCAAATTCACAAGTAAGGATTCTGTGAGGACCAACTGAACAGTTATCCTATGTGCGTATGTGCCTGGGTCTGTGTGTTCATGTGGGTGTTTCTCTGATGACCAGTGTGATGGGCCAGTGTGGTTGGCAGTTGTGACTATTTGTAGTCAAGCGTCATTTCTAAAATGTAACACAAGCATGGTATTCCTTCACAGCAGGTTAAATGTGTAGGTTCCCCTGTGTGTGGGGGGGTGTTTCGATAGCTATAAAGTTTCTGTTCTTCTTAGCCCTGCAGTCTTAGAACTGCACCTTTTCTTGAGCCTCTTTCTCTTTGCTGTGCTTGAAATGAGACAATAGTAAGGTTCCTATTTTTGAAAGTAGAAGGAAATATGAAATTTTAAAATCTCCTCTATCTTTCTCAAGTTGGGAAGAGTGCAAGCCTACAGCCTTGCCCTGGTCTAGAGCTGCCAAGGCTTTCTATATCATTTAGCATAAATCTGTGCAAAGAGGGAGGGGTCTGTAGATTTTACATCTATGTACTTATTACCTGGCTCTATTTACTTATTACCTGGCTCTATTTATTTCCTGTGTGGTCTTCATCTATGAAATGAGAATAATAACAGTCTCGCCATGCTGGTGTTGTGAGAAATAGAAATGGTGTGTATTAAGCACTTGGCATTTTGTTTTCATTAATAAGAACAATACAAATAATACACTCATGCTAAACACGGAGAATATTGCAAATTCAGCTCCAAAAGGGATTCAAAGACAATTTGACAAAATAAACATCTCCCTCAGTCACAGTCAGCTATTGGATGTCCCTATAAAACCTTGTCATGATAAGCTTGAACCTGTGGCAGGGCAACTCTCTCCAGCACATTTGCGTGCCAATAATTTCGGGTTGTCAAAGCCATCAGCTGTTCTAAGGGCATTAATTGTTGCCCTACCCTCTGAACAGCATGGTGGTCAAGGTCCGTGTAAATGATTCCACAACAGAGAGCTGATTGTAGCTTAAGGCCAACGGAAGGAATGCTCAGTGTTCCTGAAGTTTCTTCTATGCCCCCTTCTGTCTGCCCTGTACTCTTTTGGGTTTTGCTGTACCCTTTGCATCCACACCACTGCCTCCTAGCTAGTAATTCTCAGCTTCTACTGCTAAAGCACATAGAATAGAAAATGTTGAGACTGTGAAGCATGATAGGAAAAGAAGGTGGCCGTGAAAAGAGGCAGAAATCAGTACAAGAGTTCAAGGTCAGTCATATGACAAAACAACATCATTTTTGTTCTGACCACATGAGTAAACGTGCTCTGTAGTAATTTTGGAAAACGATAAAAATTTATGACATTTTAACATTACCTATAATTTCAACTCCCCAAATCACAGTAATATGTGTACGAATTTTCTTTCAGTCTTTTTTCTATGAATTTTTAAAAGCAAAACAAGTATGATACATTATGTACAATTTTATTTTCCATTTTATTTTTACTTACCATATAATGAATGCTTTCAGCATTTAAAAGTCTTTGAGAAATACACTTTTTCAAGACTACATAATATATTATTGCATGAAATGTATTAAATAAACGGCTTAGTTATTTCCACCCAAAAGAAAAACCAGGAAATGACATGAATGAGGAGCTCACAGAATTTGACATGTAAATATCCTACAAACATAAGAAGATACCCACATTTGTTAATATTAAAGGGCAGCAAATCAAATAATAATAAGACGTTATTTTCACTTATAAATTGCAAAACATTTAAAAGAAATATTCTCAAAAACCAGATAGACGTGGAGTTCCCGTCATGGCACAGTGGTTAACGAATCTGACTAGGAACCATGAGGTTGTGGATTCGATCCCTGGCCTTGCTCAGCAGGTTAAGGATCCGGCGTTGACGTGAGCTGTGGTGTAGGTTGCAGACACAGCTTGGGTCCCACGTTGCTATGGCTCTGGTGTAGGCCAGCGGCTACAGCTCCAATTAGACCCCTAGCCTGGGAACCTCCATATGCCGCGGGAGCAGCCCTGGAAAAGGTGAAAAGACCAAAACAAACAAACAAAAAACAACAACAACAAAACAACCAGATAGACGTGTATGTTAGCATAGCATGTTCTAAGGGCATTATGGCAATTGTAGGGTTGTTTGTAATAGAGAAAATTTAAAACAACCCAGATGTCCATTAATGGGGGATTAATTCGAAAAATTATAGTAAATTAATACAAAGGAATATCATGGAGTCTTCAGAAGGAATCAGATAGATTATATATATGCTGACATGGAGAGACAGATATCAAGGGTATATTGATGTGGTATATAGTTAAAAATTAAAAGGATGATGCAAAATACTTTGTACTCTCTACACAGACTCTATTTAGTGTAGAGGCTTTATCAGTTTCTGGAAATGGGAAATGTAACTGAGTCAGCTGGTTGTGCAGGTCATTGCAGCTCTGCCCTAAGGGAGCTGCATTTCTTATGCTGCACACTGACAACTGCTTTTCCCTGCTCCTCATATTCTTTGAAATAATCACATGATTCCAGCTACAGCTCATGGGATTGTAGGTCCATCCTTCCAGTCCATGTTGTAGTTGATGGCAACCTTTATGATGCCAAGAGTTTCTACAATCACTTATAGCTTCTAAATCTTTATCCTCTGTTTCCTTGACTGTTTTCACGACAGTACCTTGGCGCTGCATAACACTTTCCATTTTAACTTCTAAGCATGGTTGTCTGTCTGTCTGTCTGTCTCTCTCTCTCTCTGGGTACAATACCACAAAAGCCCAGCAAGTGTTCAAGCACTTCCTCTAAGTATCAACCCGCCAGTAAACTCTTTGTTCGTCAACAGTAGGTTCAACTGTCTTCCAGAATTGAAGATAAACCGCAGGAAAAAAAAAAAAAAAGGCTCAGGAGCGTATATAACATGTATTGTAACTGTCCTGAGAGACAGTGGAGCTTTCATTGGCTACAAGTAGTTGCAGCATGGAGCAGAAATTCTCATTGGCCAAGAACATCCAATCAAATGTGCCCTACTGGCTCTCACTGAGCTGAGCGTGCAGAAAAGTACAGAGTAGTACAGGTGGTATTCTGTAATGGACGCACATATATTTTGGATATTTGCCAGACAAGTAGTGCTCTTTCAAGTCATCATCATTAATGAAGGTGGTTAAATGAGATATGTTTCTATAACCCTGTTTTTATAAAAAGGAAAACAAATGTATTATATTCATAATAATGTTGATACTTGCAAAGAAAACTTTCTAGAGAAAAACTACCCCAACCAATTAACAATACTTATGTTTGGAATATAGGAACATGAGGCACTTTTATTTTTACATTACATGTTGATGTACTATTTGAACGTTTTATTAGTGAGCATGATTGGTTTTGAAAGCAAGAAACAGTGATTTTAAAAAACATTTCAGGAAGCAATTTTAAATACATCTGTGTGCCCACTTCTGATTAACTCCTCGTGTTCCTTGGAGGACAACGTTATGGCCAAAGGCATGCAATCTTAGGCCACATCCGCAGCAGATGGAAGTTTCCAGGCCAGGGATTGAACCTGCCCCTTAGCAGTGACAACTGCAAGATCCTTCACCAGGCCACCAGGCAACTCCAAAAGCACATATCTTATAAGTCTTCTGATACATCAAGCTATACGGTTTTCCAGGATTCTGACCAATTTATACTATAAGCAGTTATTCACTCATTTCTTTGTTTGTGTACCCAACAAATATTTAGTGCTTCCTATGTCCTTGCTACTCTGTCTAGAGCCAAGGTGACCACAGTAAGCAATCCAGACTTGATCTCTACCCTCATAGGTTAGCTAGACCTCTAAAATGTTTTTTCCACACTACCAAGCAATTTTCTGACACCAGCTAAATGATCAATTCAATTCAATTCTGATACTCTCTACCTGGAAGTACCATCAGATCCCACAGGTTAAAACCTCAGTCCTACAAAATTGCCCCTCCTGCTTCAGAGGCCAATCATAAGTCCAGGTTATCATCTGCGCTCTGACCAACCAGTTAAGTCAGAGGGTCCAAGGGACCTCTCCTTGGGTTTAATTAATTAGCTAGAGTGGCTTACAGAACTCAGAGAAGCAGTTTACTTACAAGATTACTGGTTTGCTATAAAAGGAACTATAAAAAGAATAGCCAGAAGGAAGAGATTCACAGGGCAAGATATGGGGACAGGGCCTGGGGATTTTATGCTTCCTCCAAGCAAGCTGCTCTCTCCTCTGAATCTCCACCTGTTCACCAGCCCTAAAGCTCTCCAAACCAAAGCTCCTTGGGGTTTTGTGGAGGCTTCATTACGGAGGCATGCTTGATTAAATCACTGGCCATGGGCTATGAACTCAATCCCTAGCCCCCTTCTCTTCTCCTGCCATTAGGGGTGGAGGGAAGGGGAGAAGGATTGAAAATTCCAACCCTCTAATCCTGTGATTGATTCCCCTGGTAACCAGTCCTAACCCTTAGGCTACCTAGGGCTTTCCAAAAGTCACTTCATTTACATAATAAAAGACGTCTTTATCACTCTCCTTACTTGGGAAATTCTAAGGGTTTTAGGAGCTCTGTGCCAGGAATCAGAATGAAGACCAAATATATATTTCTTATTATGAATCACAATATCCAAAGATGGTAATCAAATGATCTATAAACCAGGAGAAAGGTTTGAAGGCAAGTAAACAGTGTTAAGAGCTCCCATTGGTGGAGGAGACAGGGAGAGGGAGTCTTTTTTTAAGGCCTTTAGATTGGATGAGGCCCATCTCGGGGTGAAGAGCAATCTCTTTTACTCTGTGTGTATGGATTTAAATGTTAATTCTATCCAAATCAAAAAAACCTTCACAGAAACCTCTGCCAAGTTCAACCAGTACCTGGATACTATGGCCTAGCTAAACTGACACATAAAATTAAACGTGCCCCCCCCCCCCATAATTCAAAACGTTTTTGCCATTATAGATTTAATTTCTTTTTTTTTCTTTTTTTTTGGTTTTTCTTTTTTTTTGTCTTCTTTTTTTTGCTATTTCTTTGGGCCGCTCCCACGGCATATGGAGGTTCCCAGGCTAGGGGTCGAATCGGAGCTGTAGCCACCGGCCTATGCCAGAGCCACAGCAACGTGGGATCCGAGCCGCGTCTGCAAGCTACACCACAGCTCACGGCAACACCGGATCGTTAACCCACTGAGCAAGGGCAGGGACCGAACCCGCAACCTCATGGTTCCTAGTCGGATTCGTTAACCACTGAGCCACGACGGGAACTCCTAATTTTCTTTTTGATGGAGGCTGAATGAGGCCTATTTCCTAAAAACAAGAAATGGGGGACAAGGAAAGACTTTTGTGCCCAGGAGCGCCACAGGGACCTGCTTGGTTTCATTTTCAAAATAAGCTCTGATTATCTGCATATGTAGATAATTTTTCACAACAGAAGACGGCTTTTTTCATTTATGTTGACTTATTGTTTCCATTCTCATTGATCTTTCTTTCTCACTTAGAAACACCTGTAACTCCTGAATTGACCTGCGTATTTATTGTCCCTACCTCAAGGCTTTCATGTGGCTTTTACTTTTTCTCTCCATTCTCAGGGTCTGAAGCTTACTCTTTCAGTTACTACTTTGATTTTCTATCTTTTTAATTCTGCTCATCACTGCCTTAGAGAGAATTTTAATTTTTTTTTTTTTAATTTCTTTGGAGTTCCCGTCGTGGCACAGCAGGAACAAATCTGGCTAGGAACCATGAGGTTGTGGGTTCAATCCCTGGCCTCACTCAGTGGGTTAAGGATCCGGCATTGCCATGAGCTGTGGTGTAGGCTGCAGACAGGGCTCAGATCTGGTGTTGCTGTGGCTCTGGCATAGGTTGGCAGCAATAGCTCCGACTAGGCCCCTAACCTGGGAACCTCCATATGCTACAGGTGCAGCCCTAAAAAGACAAAAAAAAAAAAATTCTTTAAATATAATTCTTTCTTATCCTAATCAACTGAGCCTTTTATTTCGTCCATGCTTATCTTTGTATCTTGGCCCATGTCTTCCCACACCTCTTTCCTAGGGACCCTGTCAAGTAGTTTTCTGGAATTTTCTGTTTCTTATTCTTTATTATTTCCAAAGCTAATATGATTTAAAGATTAATCAGAAATTTTCCCCCTTTCCTTATGCTGCAATGTTTCCAAAGGCTCTATTTTCCATCCTCATTCATTTTTGAACTCTAAAAACTAATTCAGGCTCAGGTCCAGTCTTTACCAATGGCCAGGTGTAGAGATAAACTGTGGCCCTGCTCAGCATCAATCTGGATGCTGGTTGATGTTCACAGCTCCTGCCCAGGTTCTCACATCTTGTATATATTTACCTTGTGTATATATATATATATATATATAGTATATATATATTTGCATCTTGTATATATTTACCTCTTCTGGATCTCTGGCTACCTGGCCTTGTCTTGACTCTTGCTATTCATCTCACCACGTAACACCTGCACAATTCAGAGACTGCTGCCTGAGTTTCTCTTTGGTAAAGGCTGGTTTTCTTTTCTTTTCTAAGATTAATTGAAATATAGCTGATTTACAGTGTTGTGTTACTGTCAAGTGTACAGTGATTCAGTTATACATATACATCTATATATTCATTTTTTTGATTCTTTACTACTGTAGGTTATTATAAGATATTGAGTATAGGAGTTCCCATCGTGGCTCAGGGGTTAACAAACCCAACTAGGAACCATGAGGTTGTGGGTTTGATCCCTGGCCTCTATCAGTGGGTTAAGGATCCAGTGTTGCTGTGATCTGTGGTGTAGGTTGCAGATGTGGCTCAGATCCTGTGTTGCTGTGGCTGCGGCGTAGGCTGGCAGCTACAGCTCTGATTAGACCCCTAGCCTGGGAACCTCCATGTGCTGCAGGAGTGGCCTTAGAAAAGGCAAAAAGACCAAAAAAAGAAAAAAAAAAGATACTTGAGTACAGTTTCCTGTGTTATATAATAGGCCCTCATTGGTTATCTATTTTATATATAATATTTTGCATATACTAGTGTGTATATTTTAATACCCAGCTCCTAATTTATCCCTCTTACTGCTTCCCCCTTTGGTAATCCTAAGTTTGTTTAAGACTGGTTTTCTGAGTTGGAAGGCAAAGAGTAGGGATCCAACCTGAAGGGCTTTCCTGCTTCATACTTGTCTGGCTGGCTTGTTGTTTCAGATAACATAGCGCCAAAGGCCTTGTCATTACTGCATATTTTAGCCATTCTGGCAATATTGAGACTAGCAGTCTTAGTTTTGAACTGTTTTCTAGGTTTTAGTGGGCAGTGGAGCAAGAGTGCACCAAAGGCTTCCAGGCATTTTAAATCCACAGCTCTTTGCCTTTGTTTTGAGAGAGACCTGCTCTCTGATTTTATTATATCTGTCCTAGACCCCTCCAGCAGTTTAAGAATGCCTCGGCACCATGGATTTGGCAGTCACAGATGACATATTTAATTTTTTCAGCTTTTCTTCAGTTATCTCAAAGCTACGTGACACGCAGAAAGCCGTCATTTTCCTGGGGCACAGATCTGAATTGTCTGCTGCCCGGCTGGTGTGTGGGAGTAAGGAACACAGCTATTGAACAAACTGGATAACTCCCCAGCCTTCACATCCCCTGTGATACTCTTGTTTGCTACTCGCTAATGCATATCCTGCATTACTGCTGAAATATTTTTTTCTTTGTGGGGAAAAAAACTGACCTTAAGTGAAAGAGAAAATTATAACGGTAGTTGAAATGGCCTGTGATATGAAGAATGCTAAGACAATATAAGAAGGAAGCATGATGCCTAAACATATTTATGTACAAATCCAGGTATTAAAGAATATCTCAGGCCCTGATTCTCACTGAGGGTCTACTGCATTGCATAGATCAATTACTTTCTTGATTAGTTTGGGTGGAAGTTACAGGAACTATCAACGTTCAGATCTAGTTCCATGACGAGGAGCTAAAGCTTCAGAGAATTACCTGTGAAGTAAGTGAGTTGACCACTACTTCTCGTAGCTACCATGTATTTACACTTGCTAAGTTTCAGGTATGTGTTGAACACATGTACGTACATTATGTCACTTAATCCTCAAAACATATCCATCAGATTTTATTACTATCCCTAGTTAAACATAAAAAACCCCCCAAAATATCAGGGAGTTCCCGTCGTGACTCAGTGGAAATAAATCTGACTAGTAACCATGAGGACGCAGGTCTGATCCCTGGCCTCACTCAGTGGGTTATGCGTTAATGATCCGGTGTTGCCATTAGCTGTGGTGTAGGTCGCAGATGCGGCTCAGATCTAGTGTTGCTGTTGGCTGTGGTGTAGCCTGGGTTCAACCCCTAGCCTGGGAACCTCCATGTGCCGCAGGTGTGGCCCTAAAAAGGAAAAGAAAACAAAAGAGGAAAAGAAAAACAAAAGAAACAAAGGATCAGAGTTTCCCTGTGGGCAGCAAGTTAAGGATTCAGCACTGTCACTGCAGCTGCTTGGGTAGCTGTGTGGCCAATAAAAAAGAAAAGAAAAGAAACAAAGGATCAGGTTAAGTATTTTTCCCAAGGTCACCCAGCCTATAAGTGGCAGAGGGGGAAACTGAGCTGTTCTAGCCATGACACTGCATGGCCTCTAGGATTCTACCAAGGCTTCTTCAACTGTACTCCTATTTAATTATGGGGCGGAAAAATCTATAATGGGGGCTCCATTTTACCTCTGGGTCCAATAAGAGTTGAATAAAATGTAGCATTTCCTAAGAGTAAAGGTTGTCCCCGCTTTGCAATGGACCGAACTAACTGGGCAATGATGAATCAAGGTAAGGACCACACCTGCGGGGCTCAGTCAGCCACAGAGCAAAGGCCTTCACTTTCCCTTGTGCCATCAGAAAACTGCACCCGACTGCTGGCTTTCATGGCAGATGTTTGGAATTAAAAACTGGGAACAAATGTAGAGTGCTTCAGATAGAGCCATTTTATTTTATGGATGAGAAAGACAACTCAGGGACAGAAATATTAAAGACACGTCCAAGGCCAGACGAAAGAGCTGTTATCGAAAGAGCTAAGACGAGAATTCAGGCCTCCTGTCCCCCGCCAGGGCTCCTCCCACAGACACCACGTTCCCAGTTATGAAAAGGAACCTTTTGCTTTGTCTTACCTTTGACATTTTCAGAAAATCTTTGTATCAAATTAACGACTACTGACGTACTTCCTCTTTGTGATTCTACCAGGACTTCTCTCCAACCTCACGAAAAGTAAAGCAATATAAATGGCACGCAGCATTTAAAATGAAATGGGGGTAGACGAAGAAATTTTGCACAAGGCTCTGAAAAGGAACACGTGCCTCGAGCACACAGGGTGAGTCAGAGGGTGCGGTGAGCGAGCAGAAACAGAAAACTGATAATCACCCAGCCAGCCAAACAAAGTCAATGCCATAGAATCTCCATTCTTCTTGCTCAGGGACAAAGGCTAATAGGCATCTGGTGCTTGGAGGCTGCTATTTCATCCTCTGTAAGGCAGAGGTCATGAACAGAAGAGCTAAGTGCACAGAGCTGCAGACGGCTACCCTCCCTCACCTCCATAGCGGCCCCAGCCTCAGAAATGGTCCCTGGCCACACTGTTGAGGCAGACAGGGATTTGTATGATTAATGCTGATTTGTCGGGTCAAACCAAGTGGCCAGTATCTCCCTGCATCTTAGAGGGCAAAGTCCAAGCTCTTTCATCAGTGCCTAAGACCTACAGTCATCCAGGCCTTAGCCTGGCTGGCTGATCAGCTTTCCTCTCCACCAGCCCTCATTCTGTTGGTTGGTTATCTCAGGGAACCCCAAGTAGGCATTATACATTCCTGCTTTTACTGCCCCCGATACCTGAAATTCTCATCCCTTCCCCTCCCTCTTCTCCATGTTTCCCTACCCTCCCTAAATCTTCAAACCCTTCATGAAGCTTTTCTTTTTATTCTTATTTTTTAGGGCTGTACCTGTAGCATATAGAGTTCCCAGGCCAGGGGTCCAATCAGAGCTGTAGCTGCTGGCCTACACCACAGCCACAGCAACACCAGATCCAAGTGGTGTCTGTAACCTACACCACAGCTCAAGGCAATGCCAGATCCTTAACCCACTGAGTAAAGCCAGGGATCGAACCTGCATCCTCAAGGATGCTTTGCTAGTCAGATTCCTTTTCACTGAGCCATGACGGGAACTCCCATGAAGCTTTCCTTGAGCATTTAATAGTATAGCGTGTTAGTGACTCCTGGCGCTGCCACTGGTGGAAATGGATAAAGGCCCTCTGGGCAAGCTCCCCTGTGCCAGGCCCTGTGCCGAGTGCATCCCCCTGGACTATCTCCCTAATCTCCACAACCTTCCTGTGTGGTAAGCATTGATTTCTTGGTGGCAAGGGATAGAAACTCCAACTCGAACTGCATTAACACATGGAAAAGTTATTGTCTCACTTAAACAGTCTAAGGAAACGGATGGCTCCAAAGAGGTCACCAGGGACCTTGTCACCACTTGGCTCGGCTTCTACAGAGTGGCTTCTTTCTAAGGCTGAGGGAGGAGAGGCTCACTTTCAGCTTCTCATTTCTCAACACCCAGTCCAGCCTAAGGCAACAGGAAGCTTTCCCAGAATTCCTAGCAAAGGTCATCTCTCTCCCAGCTCTGAATAGGTGACGTGACCATCTCTAAGTTAATCACCGGGACCAGAGGACCGGGTCTGTAATTGGTTTTACCCAGATTCATGTGTCCTGCCCACTCCTGCCACTTCTTCCAAGCCCACAGGCCAAAGTGGGGCAAGACACGGTCCTGTAACAAGGATATATAGCACAACACAGGGAAGGCCAATATCTTATGATAAATGCAAATGAAATGTAACCTTTAAAAATTGTGAACCACTATATTATACACCTGAAGCTTATCTAACATTGCACATCAACTACACTTCAATATATTTTTTTTATTTTTTTGTCTTTTTTGTCTTTTTAGGGGAGCACCCATGGCATATGGAGGTTTCCAGGCTAGGGGTCTAATTGGAGCTGTAGCCACCGGCCTATGCCAGGGCCACAGCAATGCCAGATCCGAGCCACATCTGCAACCTACACCACAGCTCACGGCAATGCCAGATCCTTAACCCACAACCACGGATCGAACCCACAACCTCACAGTTCCTAGTCGGATTCATTAACCACTGAGTCACGATGCGACGTCCTCAATATTTTTTTTTAAAAAAAGAAAGAAATGGTCCCGTAAAAGGAAATGGAGTTGATGGAAAGCCAAAACCCACACATATCACATGGAAGTCCCTGAGACATGTTTAACAGTGAAATGCTTTCTGCACAGTAAAAATAAAATGTGTCCTGCTTGTCTAGACAGCATGGGGAATGTCTTTATTAATAAGTTAGAATGATAGATGACCATTTGGAAGTTGGCCACCAGCAAGTATTTTCCAGAATTGTCTTTGGTTGGATCAAAACATGAATGTATACATGTATGTGTGACTGGGTCACCTTGCTATACAGTAGAAAACTGACAGAATACTG
Organism: Phacochoerus africanus; assembly: GCF_016906955.1. Lineage (NCBI taxonomy): Eukaryota > Metazoa > Chordata > Mammalia > Artiodactyla > Suidae > Phacochoerus > Phacochoerus africanus. The sequence goes on along the minus strand of NC_062559.1, from coordinate 43,126,460 downwards.
CAAACCAACTATAATGGAAAAAATAAAAACCATTATAAGATTAAAAACAAGGAAAATGTGAATTCAGTTTTCAAGTCAAGTCATAAAGCCATTTTTGAAATCTGCTAAAATAAGATTACATTTTCTGGTTTACATTTTATATACTAGTGCAAAAATGGACATAAAATAGTAATCTGAGTAGGTTTTTTTTTTATTAGTTCCAATTGACTTGGTAGCCGCATGCCTAATAAATACATATTTTCATGGGGAGCATGACTACTTAGCATGCAGAGGCTGTAAAGCAAATCTACATCTGTCTGGGGCTTTGTGGGTTACGCTGGCTACAAGGTAAACAGTTCTTCCTCCTCTTCTGGCCTGTGCTTTAGCTTTCAACTAACTCAGCACTTTTGTAGGTTTTGTTTGTTTATTTGTTTGTTTTGGCTGCACAAACAATGTGGAAGAATGTGGAAGTTCCTGGGCCAGGGATTGAACACACACACCACACCTGCCACCTGTGCCACAGCTGCAGCAATGCTGGATCCTTAACCCACTGTGCTACACAGGAACTTCCAGCACTTTTGCTGGAACTCCTCCTCTTTCCTTCTCCCAGGTGCTCGTTCTACCTCCCTCTCTCCTCACTGGCCTTTCCTTTTTTGCTTCTCTTTTATTCTCCTTGTCTTTCTTTCCTCTTTTTCCTACCTCTCTGTTTCCATGGATTAGATTCCATACTCCAGGTCTAGGTGGACTGTGTGCCTGGCTAATAAAATCACATCAGTCCAAGTAATTCGCTCCTCAGTAACTGGGCTTAAGTCAGGAGGAGCAGAACCCGCAGATGGGATCACCAACACTTAGGCAGGTAAACCCTGAGGAGATGGGATGGTTGTCAATTCTGATGCTTTTAGGAGGTAGATGAAAGCGTCTCCAAACAGTGCCATCTAGTGGCGGTTGGCTGCAGTAAGTTCTGCAGGCCAGGGTTCTTCCCTGAGTCAAAGGCCACCACGGAAGGGAAGGGATGGCCGGGAAGGGAGAGGTCTTGCTCACTCACTGTGCAGCCAGCCTTCTGCCAAGCAAGATACAATTTGTCATTCTCTTGTTTAATCCGCACCAGGATTTAGTAGGGGTAACACTTGCTTTTTTCACGATTTTAGGTAGACTTTTTAGTTTATCGATTTAAAAAATTCAGACTTTAGCTTTTCTAATTTAGTAGAGTTTTTCATAAATTTAAGGTTGAACAGTAAAGCATCTTTTAGATATACGGTTTTCTGTTTCCACAGAATTGACAGAATTTATAAGATTCACTTCTGTTCATAACAAAGACATACCTCGCCTCATTCTTTGGCTTTCAAGAGAGAGGAATGTCCCAAGAATTGTGTTAACTTCATTTTACTCATCATCGGTGAAAAAAATGCACCATCATGTTCAATTAAATGTTAACTTTTACCATAAAATAACCAACTTCCTCTGCTTCAAAAAAAAGAAAGAAAGAAAAGATTGGCTTTTTTTTTTTTTTTTTTTGGCCTTTTTTGGCCATTTCTTGGGCCGCTCCCTCAGCATATGGGAGGTTCCCAGGCTAGGGGTCTAATCAGAGCTGTAGCCGCCAGCCTACGCCAGAGACACAGCAACACGGGATCTGAGCTGCATCTGCCACCTACACCACAGCTCACGGCAACGCCGGATCCTTAACCCACTGAGCAAGGCCAGGGATCGAACCCGCAACCTCATGGTTCCTAGTTGGGTTCATTAACCCCTGCGCCACGACGGGAACTCCCAAGATTGGCTATTTTTGATGAAATTTCATCTAAGTGTATTAAACTGAAATAGCAGAACAGCAGAAGTCTCATGTAAATCCATACCAACAAAACTACAGGTCACCTCAGATACGCTGGTGGAGTCCAAGGTCACAGCAGCCATTGAACTAAACTCCCAGGAACTGGCCTGAGGAGGAGAGGGTGTGGATGGATGCTTTCTAGCTGCCATCAGGTCCTCTCCAAGACTTTGTGTCAAGGGCCTATCTCCATAACTGTGTGGAGAAGCAGCATTCTGTGGGGCTGCCAAAAAGGTGCCAGTGGGCCCAGCCCTGGGAGGTGGCAGAAGCAGTTCTTTCTCCCACCCAGCACTGCAGCGAGCCCTGCCGGGCCCCCAGGACAGGGTCGCCATCTACCCTCTCCCACTGTGAGGGAAGGAGTCTTCCTCACTGGACGGGGGCCCAGCACCATGGTTTTACTGGGCAGAGATTCATTGCTGGTCATATGAAAAAGTCCTGGTAAATGAACTTCTCTGGGTAGAAACTCCTACCCGAGGGAGGAGAAGGGTCCTAGAGGGGACTTTGGCAGGTCATGAAATGGAGGTTACTGGGTCCCTTCCATTCTTCTAAATCTAACTGTGAAATGTAGTCCCGATTTAGGAACGATCCTGCAATGCCTCACTTCAGATTAATTACTGTCCGTGAAGTGAAGCCCCCTAATACCTCACTAGGGTATCCGACAAAAAGCCAGAGAGCAAATCCAAAGACAATAATCCAACTGACTCCCAAAGTCCAAAACAACGTCTCTGCAGGAATGAGCCTAAAGGGAGTGTCTTGCACGCCCTCCTACCTCCCAGGCAATCATCCCTGAGTGTTTATGTTACGAGGTCATTGAGACAAGTGTGTCTACCTGGACACCTGGTGCCTCAGCTGCTGCTCGGGGACCCATGCCTCACTCTTGGGTAAACCCTCCACCTTCAGAAGTGGCCCAGAGAGAAAGAGAAGAGGAAAAGGAGAAGCAAGGAGAGGACAAAAGCCCACGCATCCATCTTTTCAGTCCTACTTGAGGAAGAGACAGTCTCCATGGGCAGACATGCTTGCAGCAGCCGCTGGAGGGCCCGGTGCCCTGGTTACATAGTAATGAGCCCGAGTGGCTGAGAGTGTCTGTGGCGGGTGGGCTGGCTCTGGTTTTCACAGGCTGGCTGGCCATGCCTGGACACTGGGGGCCGCCAGGAACAGGCACGTCGCTTGGCACCTGCTGTGCTGGCCTGGCCTTGTTCTCTCCCAGACAGCAGGTTGGACCGTCTATGGGAAGGCAGCGAGAAAGCCCTTCCCCGCCCCCAGGAGCAGGACTTGGGTTTCCCGCTAAACTGCCAATGTCGTGAGAACCTTGGTGGGAGGGTGGAGTGTCTAGCCCTTGGGAGGACGGCGAAGACGGGAAACACAATTGCAAAACTGGCCAAAGAGAAGATTCTGTGCTTTGCCGTCTCTGTTCTCTTCCAATCACTAAGAACTCCTTTTCCCTTTCATTTGCTTGTTGGCTTTGTCCAAGTCGAGGACAGACGCTGCCCTGAGGTGGGCTGTGTGGAAACAAGAACATTTTTTTTTTCTTCTTTTCTTCCCATGCCCCCAACAATGTGTAAGCAAGGCTGACTCAAGCTTTATAAAGAGTCATACACACTCAAAGCTGACTGTGAATCAGAGATAACAAAAGTCATCGAAAGACAGAGATTTTTTTTCAAGGGTCAGAAGATACAGGTTATTTGCATTTCGGGAGCCAGCTTTAGCCACATAGAAAATGAAGCAAAAGCAGAGGAGGTCCATTTTCCTCCACCTGTGTCTTCTTTGTGCACTAAATCCCAAGCGGTTATCCCATCAGAATCTTAAAATTTCCAAGCTGGAAGAGACTTCAGAGATCACCTCTTAGAATCTTTCACTTTCAGGATATAAAAAATGGGGCCAGTGAATTAAATCCCTTGTCCCAGGTGGGGCAGCTTTTCCATGATGCCTACAGTTCAATGGGACACTCCTTGAGTTGCACCGACCCACGCAGCTGAATGGCTCAGTGTGGCAGTGACAATGGATTTGAATTCCTACAGATACCACTTTCTGCATTTTGATACAGGCCTTTTCACCACTGGCTCTTTTAATGAACAGCAGAATAGCATGGGAATCTGGGAATCGGCCTGTACTTTTTGACTTGAACCATATTATTTTACCCAGCACGGTATCTGGTGCCAATGGAGGTACAAAAAGAAAAGAGGAGAGACCCCATGGTTTATAGACGCCTCTGTGACAGAAAAGAGACTAGTACCACTTTCTCCACCAGCCAAGCTGCCTAACATTTAGGGCCTCAGTTTCCTCATCTGTAAACTGAAGCTTTTCCACTGAAACTCCTACATGGCCCGTAGTTCATGAAATTGACATGAATCCAGGACGGGGCATTATATTAATTACATAAATAATACTAAACATTTAGTCTTGGTGTCATCACTTTTATCAGCATTGCAAGGCCAGTTTTTATTTCCTATGACCAATAAATGCTTGTTGAATGAAAGAATGAATGAACTTTAAAATTCCGAAAGCCAAGTCATTACCAACTGTACCCGATTTTTTGTTTTCAGCGACCTTGACGATAACGAGCCGTCTGCTTTTATTGTTTCCTCACAGGAAAAGTTGGCGCACAAAAACTCCTCAAAAATGGGACGTGGGTGGAGGTCAGTTCAGCTGCCACCAGCTCTCCTTCCCCTGGGAGTAAAAGATGATGACTTATAAGGCCCCCACCCTGACGTCACCACCCGCTGCTCTTCCCCTGACTCATACTGTGCACGTCACCCTGGCTCCTTGAGCACATCAAGCAGGTTCCCACCTCATTGCCTTTGCACTTGCTATTCCCTCCACCAAGAATTCTATTCCCCATCTGCTCTTCTCCCTCACTTGCAAATGTCGCTATCTCAGTAATGCCTCCCAGGCCCATCGAATTAAAAATGGTTGCACCTTATCCCTGCCCCCGGGACTTTATTTCCAGCTGTGGAAATCTCCTCCCCGCCTTGATCTATTACATGTTTTACTGACCTGCTTTGTTGATTGTCTGTCCCTCCTTCACCTCACTAGAGGGCACAGAATTCTGTCCCTTTTGTTCCTGCTAACCCCCCAGCACCCAGATCAGCATTTAGCAGAAAGTAGCCACTTGGTACCTATTTCTGGAGTTAGTAAATATTGTCTTACTCAAACCCTTAGGGAATCAGGTTGCTAAATAAGTAAGTCATAGAGGCTTACGTTTATTAAGCACTTGCTGGCTGCTGGTTCTAAGTCTGTTACATGTGTTCACTTACCCCTTAAGACTATGAGTGAAGAGCCCTGTGAATGGGCCTATTGTGTTCCTTTCTTTGGCTGATTCCTCCCAACACTGGTGGATCCAGGTTCAGTCTCAGAGGCTCTTCTTTTCTGTAACTAAACTCAATTCCTAGGTGATCTCATTCAGCCTTGTAGCTTCAAATACCTTCTAAACTATGATCCAGCAATCCCACTCCTAGGCATATATCTGGAGAAAACTATAATTCAGAAAGATACATGCACCCCTATGTTCACTGCAGCACTATTCATAAGAGCTAAAACATGGAAAAACCTAAATGTCCATGGACAGATGAATGGATTAAGATATGGTACCTATGTGCAATAGAATACTACTCAGCTATAAAAAAGAACAAAATAATGCCATTTGCAGCAACATAGATGCAACTAGAGATTCTTATATGAAGTGAAGCAAGTCAGAAAGAGAAAGACTAATATCCTATGATATCACTTATATGTAGAATCTAAAATATGGCACAAATAAACCTATCTACAGAACACAAACAGACTCACAGACACAGAGGACAGACTTGTGGTTGCCAAGGGGGGAAGGGGAAGGAAGGGGGATGGATGGGGAGTTTGGGGTTAGTAGATGCAAACTATCACATTTAGAATGGAAAAGCAATAATGTCCTACTGTACAGCACAGGGCACTATATCCAAACTCTTGGGCTAGAACATGATGGAAGACAGTATAAGACAATGCATGTACTATATATATATGTCTGTGACTGGGTCACTATGCTGTCTAGCAGAAATTGACACAACGCTATAAATCAACTGTACTGTAATAAAAAGAAAATAAAATTTAAAAAAATACTTTCTCCACCTTGACTATTACTAAATGTCTATCTCCCACCCATCACTTCACCCCTAAACTCCGGACTCAGTTAGCTGCCTGGACAATATTTCTCTCCAGCTATTTAATAAGTATTTCAAGCTTAACAGGTTTATACTGGGACTGCTTTAACTGTACCTCCCTGTCGCTAAATTTCTTCCCCTCTCTAAAAAAGACAATTCCTTTTTTTTTGGTTTTTCAGACCAAAATGTGGACGTCATCCTTGACTCCTCCCTTTTCTCAGGCCCACATCTAGGGTTGTCAAGATATGGCAACTAAAAATACCAGATGCCCAGTGAACTTTGAATTCCAGATAAACAACATCTAGTGTTTTAGCAAGCCTATCCCCAGCAGGACTGGGGACACACCTATCCTAAAACATTATTTGCTATTCTCTGAAATGCGGATGTAACTGGGCATCCTGTATTCTATCCCTCCTCATATTCAATCAATCAGAAGCCTCTGTGTATCTTCAAAATGTAACCTGGAACCAACCACTTCAGCACGGCCATCCCTGCCCCTCGTCCACCCTCAGATGGTTGCAAGAGCCTCCGACCTGGTCCCTTTGCTCCTCCCTTTGCCCCATGTCCACCCCCTGGCAGTAGCTGGAGTGACCATCTGAAGAGGGACGTCAAATCAGGTCGCTCCTCTGCTCAAACCTTCCCGTTGCCTCCTGTCTGGCTAAGTTAAAATCCAAAGCCCTTCTGTCCTCAGCTTATCAGCCGCTGTGCTTTGCGCCACCTCTCTCGTCCCCTTGCATCTCATTTCTCACCTCCTCTCTTGGCTCCCCTGTTTCAGCTTCAAGGCCTCCTTTCTGTTTTTTGAACACAAGCCCCTCCTACCTCAGGACCTTTGCAGTTCTTTGCTGTTCCCTGTGACTGACACACTCTGTCCCAGACTCTTCACTGTCCTTTCCTTCGTGTCCGTAGTCAAATGTCTCTAATCAAATATCACCCTCCCTGACCACTCTCTTTAAAATAATACCCTCCCAGAAAGAAAAAAAAAGTAGAAAAAAAAATAAAAAATTAGGAGTTCCCACTGCAACACAACGGGATCAGCAGCATTTCTGCAGCATCCTGGCAGCACCAGGACACAGGTTGGATCCCTGGCCCGGCACAGTGGGTTAAGGATCCAGCATTGCCATAGCTGTCTGATCTCAGCTATGGCTCGGATCTGATAACAAGAACTCATACGCCTGTGGTGGCCAAAAAAGAAAAAGAATTTTAAATAAGATAAAGTAATATCCTCCCAGCTGTTCTTTTTTCTTATTTACTTGTTTACTTTTATTGTTAGCACTTCTCACCCCAGCAGGTATTCTTCTCCTCTTTGGCAGTGCCCACGGCATGCGGAAGTTCCTGGGCCAGGGATCAAACCCACATCACAGCAGGGACACCACCAGATCCTTGACCCACTAAGCCACACAGGAACTCCCATCATATATTTATTTGTCTCCTATCCCAGAATATAACTGTTGTGAGAAGAGGATTTTGCCTGTTTTAGTCACTGCTGTAACCCTGTGGCAAAGGAGTGCTGACACACAGAAGACCCTCAATGAATCTCTGTTGATTGACTGACTGAACGCTCATGTGCAGGTGGAGAAACTGAGGCAGAGGAGGATATTATCTTGCCTAAGGTTAAGAAACACTCAAGATGCTCTACGCTGGTCACTGCAATTTCAGTGTGAGGCCTTGTTTGTTCTTCTTGAAACTCATGTGACTTTAACCTCATGTGATAAATGAGGAAACCAAGGCCCAGAGTTCTGCAATCATGCTCCTGACAGTAAATCCCAGGCTGTCTCACGGGTCTAAGTCCCTCTTGTGAGCTTTTTTCATTTTCCTCAGTCTCCAAACATGTTTCAGATCTTGTATTTTTAAATTATATTTTGAAACCATCTCCTTCACAGGCGAAAGATGAGGTTGTGGAGGTCTCATAAATCTTTGCCTCCAGACGATCCAAGGAAATGCATGTCCTTTTTTTCCTCAAATAACCTGAAATCCCTTCTCCCTCTTCTGGGATTCCTTAAGCCTCAGCTAATGAATAGATATTACCAGTGGGGACCTCCTTGGTAGTACTGGCATTTGCATCGTGAAAGGAAAATTGCTTTTAGAAATGACATTCTAAGATTCCTCCTAAGTTGGTAAATTCACGATCTATTTGCTGTTAATTTACACGTTCCATTAAACACTTATTGTGTCTACCAAATAAGGTGAGCGACCACTGTGCTTTACCCAGACCTGAGGGACCTCCCAGGGCGCAAGACTTCTAGTGCCAAAATCTGAGAAGGTTTCAAGCAAACCAGGATGAGTTTGTCATCCTAACAAACTGGAGTGTTTCTAATATTTGTTTGTTTGTTTATTGGCTGTTTCTGAAGCATGCAGAAGTTCCTGAGCCAGGGATAGAACCCATATCACAGCAGTGACAACACCGGATCCTTTAACTGCTAGGTCACCGGGAAACTCCCTGCTTGTTTTAATGCTACTATGGTGGGCTGAAGGATGGCCCCCCAAAGATGACCAAGTGGCAGTGGCAGTTTCTTACTGTTAAACGTATGTAGTACACTGGGCACTACATGCCCGGGGTATTAGTTTACTGTTGCTTCAGTAACAAATGATCACAACTTAGTAGTGTAAATATATATAAATTTATTATTACATAGTTCTGTAGGGCTGAAGTCCAGTGCGAGTCTCTCTGAACCCAAATCAGTGTGTCAGCTGAGTTGCATTCCTTCCTGAGGCTCCGGGGAAGAGCCTGCTTCCTCTATTTTTCCAGCCGCCTACATTCCTCAGCTCATGGCCGCCTTCCTCCACCCTCAAGACCAGAAACATCACATCTCTCTGGTTCTTTTTTTCTCATCATCCCACCCACCACATCCGGACAAGGTTCTTCCACGTTTAAGGACTCACGTGATTAGACTGGGCCCACCAGATAATCCATAGTAATCTCCCTATTTTAAAGTCAGCTGATTAGCTAACTTCCATCTGCAAACTTCATTCCTCTTGGCCATGCAACATAACATATTCACAGCTTGGGGATGGGGGTGTCCGTTATTACTTCCATATTCAGCAATTTTTTTTTTTGGCCTTTTCTTGGGCCGCTCCCTCGGCATATGGGAGGTTCCCAGGCTAGGGGTCGAATCGGAGCTATAACTGCCGGCCTACACCAGAGCCACAGCAACGCGGGATCCAAGCCACGTCTGCGACCTGCATCACAGCTCATGGCAATGCCAGATCCTTAACCAACTGAGCAAGGCCAGGGATCAAACTCGCAATCTCATGATTCCTAGTTGGATCTGTTAACCTCTGAGCCACGACGGGAACTCCACCAGCAATTCCACTCCTAAGTATTTACCCAAGTAAAATGAAAAATGATGTTCAGACACATGTGAACATATGTCTTTAGCATCTTTATTTGTAATTGCCCTAAACTGGAAACAACCCAGGTGTCTTTCCATTGGTGAGTGGATAAACAAATTGTATATATGTACCAGGGAATATTACTCAGCACTGCAAACGAACTATTGATACACACAGGAATATAGATGAATCTCAAATACATCTAGGAAAGAATCCAGACTCACAAGGCTATGTATTCTATGATCTATTTATATAGTATTCTGGAAAAGACATAAAATAGACAAAATAAATCAGTGGTTGCCAGTGGATTAGAGAAGAGGGGAGGAGTTGACTACAAAGAGACATGAGCAAACATTTGAGGATGATGGAAATATTCTGTATCTTGATAGTGGTAATAGGTTTACAAGCATATGTTATAAAAAGTTTATGAACAGAAACCTAAATGAAATACAGTCAGGAGATCAGAAGGGTCTCTCTCATACCCTGTGAAGACAAAGTCAACAGGAAAAGAAAAGACTTCTTGCCTGGCATGAGCTCAGCCAATGAGAGATTGTCACAACTCAGTCAATGAAAAGTCATGGGCTCTTCGCTCACTCTAGTGGCCCCTGCCAGCTTCCTTTTCCCCTCTATAAGAGAGTTCTCCTCTCCATTGTTACTTTGAACCTGCACATGGCCCGCAAGGGCAGCAGACCCCAAATTGCATTTCTTCGTGGATCCCAAATAAATCCATTTTTGCTAGAGAAATAACTGTCAGTCTATTTATTTTAGGTCAACAATGTATTTGTCAAAACTTATAGAGCTGAACAGTAAAAAGAATGAATCTTACTGCGGGACTTCAAGGCTTCTCCAAGAAGATAAAACAGCCTCCAGCTGAGATAAGAAGTGTCAGACCCTTATCACCCCACCTGTCTCACTGTAACTGTTACAATGTTCCCAAGGACCTCCCCACCCCAGCAACTTGGCCTACTCCTTCCTGCCCCTACTAGGAAAGGTATGTGGCCTACTCCTCACCTCCTCCCCTTGATCAGCCTGGCCTATTCCTTCCTACTCCCCACTAGAAAAGCCCACTCCTTACCCCACCCCTGTTGTAGCAACATCTGCTCCCAACCAACCAGCAAGTGTACCCAAAGACCCCACCCTTCCCCAACCAATCAGCATGTCAACATGTGTATGGCAAGACCACTCCTCGCACTCTGTCTTGGGCTATAAACACAGACACGACCGTGCTCCCAGAGTCGGCGCTCCCTGGTTATGAGGAAGTTGGCCCACTGTGTTAACAGTGTCTCTCGCCTCAATAAACTTGTCTTTTCTACACCTTGCTTTAAATCCAGAAAATTCTTTTTCCACCCGCATGCAGAAACCACAACACTTACTGCGTGTAAATTAGACCTCAATTAGCTTGAATTTTAGAATGGGGCACTTGGGGAAGTGGAGAAACTGTGATTGAAAGGTGTTATTTCTAAAAACTGGCTCTTGTCTTACACTAGTCTTGGCATCTGTTGTCCCAGAGAGGGACACACCAGTCTCTTTCTCTACTTATGTGGTAGGAAGTAGCTGTGATCAGGACAGCATTTTGACCTGGTGGACTTTTTTCTCCATTAAAAGATGTTGAAGATGACATTTTATGATTGTGTTGATGTAACTCTTTTCTCTGGATTTTAAAAGGAAGTCAATCTTTTTTGTGGGCCTTTAAGTGTCATAAACCTTAGGCACTGTGACTAATGGAAAAGTTGGCTATGGATGTGACCCTCGCCTGCTAAAAAGGCAAATCAGGCTAATCATTTCCTAAAGTGAATGACCAGGAGTAGAAATTATGCACTCAGTTCCTAGTGCTGTCACTGGTTTTCCAAGAGTCTTAAACAAGTCAGTTAACCTCTCTGGGTCTCAGTTCTCCAGTGTGTGAAAAAAGAATAACGAATTCTCAACCCTCACTCAAAATTACTTCTAGTGTCTTAGATGTTAAAAATTCATTCAACAATGCTTGTACAAAGCTCTGTGTGGTAGATGGGAAAATCTGAGATAAATCCCTCGTAACCCCTAATCTTAGTGTCTGCTGCATCCCCTTGAAGAAACATTCATCATTTAAAATGTACAAAGTAGAGGATTCTTGAAAAAGCACTTGCTTTTCCTTTGTCTGCTTTTTTTCATTGTTCTTTGCATATCCATTATTCTGCAAATATATCCAGGCAGTGGCTTATAACCACAAGGGTTTAATTATAAAAATAAATTATGGATAAATCATGCATTTCTATTGTGAGATTTCTACCAACAATTCAAGTGAAGGAGTTCCCATTGTGGCTCAGTAGGTTACAAGCACAACATAGTGTCCATGAAGATGTGGGTTCGATCCCCGGCCTCGATCAGTGGGTTAAGGATCAAGTGTTGCTATGCGCTGCCGTGTAGGTTACAGATGTGGCTCAGATCTGGTGTGGCCTTGGCTGGCAGCTGCAGCTCCGATTGACCCCTAGCCTGGTAACTTCCATAAGCTGCAGGTACGGCCTTAAAAAACAAACAAACAAACAATTCCAGTGGAAAAAAATTCAAGTGATATTTCCCACAGTGTTATGTGTCTGTAAACTGTTTACGAATGTCTTCATAAGTCAATGCATGCCGCTTTTCAATTTTCTTTGAGAACTGAGCTGATGACAGTGGTTTAATTAAGGAAAGACACTTTATCAAGAAACACCTCCCATGCTAGACCTGTGCCTGATGCCCCATTACTAACTATTCTTTCCTCTGGGTTACATGGTATTTTTCCCTTTACAATCTCTATAAGTTTTCAAATACTTCCTCTCCCTATTAAGTCAAAGAGTTTTCCACTCTACCCCACTTCCGTTAAAATTGTGCCCTAGACTTTTTTCTTTTTTTTCTTTTTTTTATTAAAATATAGTTGGCTTACAATGTTGTGCCATTTTCTGTTGTATAGCAAAGTGACCCAGTTATACATATATATTCTTTTTCTCATATCATATCTCATCACGTTCCACCCCAAGAGATTGGACACAGCTCCCGGTGCTGTTCAGTAGGATGGGCCCTAGTCTTGAGAGAGATTCCTGCTCAAGTCAGTCAAAAAATATTTATCCTGTAGGCCTGGGTTGTGAGGAATGATGCCTGTGTCAATTTCAATTAAAACGTTTTGTCTTAATGTCGTCAGTAACAAACTGCTTCAAATGTCATCCATTATGTGTTGCTCTATTTTTAGAAAGGAGCTGTGTATGCACATCTTTCCTCATTTCTTTTCTGAATTTCTTCTGGCACCTGTGGATTCAGAAGTACCTTGAGTAGCACTACTCGTTTTCCCAGATTGGCAAGAACCTGAATAATACTCACGGTCAACTCTCTCTCTCTTTTTATATGACCTCAGTATATGAAAGTTTCCAGGCCAGGGATTGAATCTGAGCTGCTGCAACTTATGCCACAAAAAACCAGATCCTTAACCCACTGCACCACAGCAGGAACTCTTGACTGTCTCATTATCTTCATTTTCTATTTAAGCATGTTTCCCTTGATAATTGATCCTTCTGAAGTAATGACTTTAATACATCGATCATTCATTTAAAAATTATTCTTGGGAGTTCCCATTGTGGTGCAGAGGGAATGAATCCAACTAGTATCCATGAGGATGCAGGTTTGATCCCTGGCCTTGCTCAGTGGGTTGGGGATCTGACATTGCTGCGAGCTGTGGTGTAGGTCGCAGACACAGCTCAGATCATGTGTTGCTGTGGCTGTGATGTAGGCTGGCAGCTGTAGCTCCAGTTCGACCCCTAGCCTGGGAACCTCCACATGCCATGGGTGTGGCCCTAAAAAGCAAAAAAATAAAAATTATTCTTTTTTCCGCTCACTAGTTCCTCCTTAGCCCCCAAGAGGTGAAACAGAATGTTGCTGATGCCACTTCTGAGGGGTTTATTACGTATTTGTTACACTGGGAGAAGAGGTTGAGACTTTTTTTTTTTTTTTTGGCTATATCCTCAGCATAGGGAAGTTCCCAAGCCAGGGATCAAATTCATGTTACAGTGGCAACCTGAGCTGCGGCAATGATGACGCCGGATTTTTAACCCACTGTGCCACAAGAGAACTCCCAAAACTTCTGCCAACAAATATTAAAAAGAATATTTCTCATCAAAAGAGTTATATAACGTCAACAACTACAAGAGTACACATTTCACTCTTTTTTCTTAATGTAATAACTCTGTTTCCCTATGGTTTCTGATCTTCAGGAATGTGTAGAGTTTTTACTTCTGTAACCTGAGTTTCCCAGGGCCCACGGGTCCAGGCAGACAATTAAGAGGGTGCACCTTACTCTTACAATAGTGTCAATCCCATCCCTGATTTGAGCTGCACTCCTTCCCCTCTGCAGCACAATCACTAGATCCTCCAGCACTTCTCCCTAAATCCGTTTGGTCTCTACGAAGGGTCGGGGGTGAGGCCATCCTGGTCACAGGCTGTCACTAGTGAAGATTTCCTTTCTAGGACTGGTGGCACCCTATTTGTTCTCTTGGTCTGATAACCATGGAGGGGAACAGATAATGGTACAATCAGCTGCCCTCAAAGGGCTCACTGTCTGTTGAATAAGACCAACCTCTAAAGGAGATAAATACAGTCATGGCGTTAATGTCTACCCCACATACTGGAGCCAAACAATGGTGGGGGAGTTCCCTTTGTGGCTCAGCGATGAACAAACCTGACCAGGATCCACGAGGATGGAGGTTTGGTTCCTGGCCTGGCTCCGTGGGTTAAGGATCCGACGTTGCCGTGAGCTGTGGTGTAGGTTGCAGATGTGGCTCGGATCCCTTGTTGCCGTGGCTGTGGTGTAGGCCAGTGGCTACAGCTCCAATTTGACCCTTAGCCTGGGAACCTCCATATGCCTCAGGTCCAGCCCTAAAATAGCAAAAAATAAAGAATAAAAATACCAATGGTGGGTGTTTAGGGGAGGAAGGAAATAATGGTCTGGGGGACACTGGAAGATTGAATGGAGACCTAGGGCACTGAACAACCCTTATCAAAAGGACAAATGGGAAGGGCCACCCTTGGCAGCAGTTCAGAAGCCTGGCTGAACCATTAAAATCACCTGAGGAGTGGGGGTTTTTTGTTTTGGTTTGGTTTGGTTTTTGTTTTTTTAATACCTTCAGAGTTTCTGATTTAGTTGGCCTGAGTTGAGGCCCAGATAAGGACATTTAAAAATATTACCCAAGAAAAGTTAGAATGAAGCCTGTGGTACTGGCTTAGAGTTAAAGATACTAGTATGAATTCATGTTTATTTTAGTATTTATACAGGTAGACACATGAAGAAATAAATATAAATATGCATGTACTTCTGGGTTAGTATGCATTTATTTCCTAGTTCTGTTCACTGAGAGGGCTGAGATGCAATGACACCCCAGTAATTACAAACACACTCAACACCAGGTCTTAGTTTCTAGACACCAATCTCCAATGAAAGGAAACAGGGCTCTCTGCCAAAATGGCATATTCTCAGGCCTGAAGCAGGGAAAATATAAGACAAACTTGGAACATCTTTGGAGTATCAGGAAATAAGGAAGTGTTTAAAAAAAAGATGCGGTGGGGGTGGGGAGAGCATGCCACAAGGGACATAGGGGTGAGCGTGAAAGAGCTCTCAATGGCCAAAGCTGGAATAACTTGAACAACAAAATAAATAAGGGTAGTATTGGATTATAACCTAAGGCATAAAATAAATATCCAGGAGCTCACACTTAAATAACAATTAAATAATTAAATAAATGGGGGGGGGGTAGAACCTTCCTTACAGAAAAATTTCCCATTGATAAATGCAGAAGAAATAAAGGAAATGGAAAATCCTCTGTAGCACACCGCAGTAAGAACTGCTGGTTAGCAAGATTCCTAGATAAGTATAAAATCAGGTGGCAAAACTTTAAGGAAAAATAGGATTTTGCATAGCCCTAAAGTATCTCCTTCAAAATATGTATTTGACTTAAGCTTACATTTTTAAAAACATGATTCTCTCTCGAAAAGGTGAGGCTTAATTCCCTTCCCTTTGAGTGTGGGCTGGATTTAGTGACTTGCTAACTAATTAACATACTGTGAAGAAAATTAATGAAGAGGAACTTGAGTTAAATACATTTGGGAGACCAGAAGGGGGAGCTCTCATGTCCAGCAAGACTGAGGAAGAAGAAAGACCTTTTCTTTCTAGCAAGAACTGGGCCAGTGAAAAGCCAAGGCCTCTGTTTACTACCCCAACTTCCTTTTCCTCCCTATAAAGGCATTCTCCTTCCATTGGCAGGTGGGAACTTGCAGGCCCCAAATGCTACGCTCTGCTGATCCCCCAAAAACCTTGTTTGCTGGAGAAATAGCCGGCCGACTGTTTGTTCCAATTCAACCATATGAATGGAGAAAAACAGTAACTTTCCAGTAGGGAAACCTGGCAGACACCATCTGACCAAGTGATCGAAGGTGATAACTTCACTGGAAAAAGTCCTGCTGCTATTACGTGTCCCCTGATATGAAGCAACAGAAGGGCACATAGCCTCTGTGGTTTTCTACTCCCCAAACCCACAACCCCAATTCAGTCATGAGAAAACATCAGACCAACGAGAGGCACATCCTACCCAATACCTGATTAGTGTAAAGATCCTGAAAAACAAAGAAAGACAGAAACTCCCACAGATTGGAGGAAACCAAGGAGACATGTCAAGTAAATATAATATGATTTCCTAGTTTGGTCCTCTGAACAGGCAGAAGACATTAGCGGAAAAACTGATGACATCCAAATGAAGTCTATAGCTTGCTTACTGATGTACTAATGTCGATTTCCTAGTTTTGGTAAATGTACTTGGTATGTAACATTTTAAAATTTAAAATATAAATAAGCATAAATTGTTTAGATGTGCTCCAGATGGTGCTAATGGACAGTCAGGGTTGAGACGCCCTACTCTAGGTAAAGACAGACATTTGAGTTGCATCACAAAGTGATAAAATATCCTGAGCCATTGGAGGGATATGATGAGAAGTTTGTTACGGTTATATTTTTCTCTAGTGTCCGTGATAAGGTGGAAAATGAGGGAAGAGAGGTGGCTGGTCAGAATACAAATTGTCTTTTTATCATACAGGACAAAGTCTTTACACTGCAAGCTTTGGGAAGCCATGATGATTTTTCAAGCAGAGTGAAATTGGAACTTTATATTAGGGGCTAGTTTTTAGGGAACGCTATGTTACTTAAATGCTCCATAACAACAGCAATTACTTTAAAACATCTTACAAATTTATTCTTTGAAGGATGCCAAAAGAAACTTATTTTGGAAAATGTCAGTGTACTTTCCTTGATGCGCTTCGTGTCTCATGCCACCTTCTCCCTAGGTGGGCATCACAGGCAGGGACTGCGGGAGTGTTAAGATTATAACAGCAAAAATGCAATGGGAGAGTAAGAATTAAAGATAAGCTTCCAACATGCAAAGGAGGATTTTGCAAGATGGAATTTGCAAGCTAGGCTGAGTCAAGATGAGATAGACCAGATTTGGTGGAAGGTCACTCCAGACCACAAGGGAAGTAGCAAGGCAAGCTCGGCCCTCTAGCCCCGGGAGTGATCCTTCGGTAGTTTGACATTTCTACCAGAAGCAAATCTTTATTAGACAGGATCTTCCTCTGAGTCTTCAGGACAACGAGCCTGTGGAGAGAGCCAGGCAGAGTTGTCTAATCAGCGACTCCCTGTGCCTAGTTGCCTGGAAATTCAGCTTCTCAAAGGAATGAGGGCTCCCTTCCCTCTGGCAGCTTGAATCCTGTTTCTTAAAGGCTTGCCAGGAGCTTACGGTTGATGATGTCAGACAAGCCTTTACACAGCCTGGTGTGTCTCCAAGAGTGCTTGGTGCCTATGTTCAGAGAGCTTATCACCTACATACCAAGTGTTCTCTTATTTGTACTATAAGAAAATAGACTAGAAGCGGATAGAGAGCCTCCCTATAAATAAGCTCACAGCATGTCCAGCTGCACTGCTCTGACTCTGTCTAATTGTTAAAAATATCCATCAATGGAAAACAAGTTAACTAAACTTGGGGGACAAATATGAACTAGGACAATATGTAATCATTACAAATGATGACGGGATATATAATTTTAAGTTGGAAAGAAGTCTACAAATACCTTGAATAAAAGGAAATAAATTAAATTCAGCTTGAGTGTGCTGCAATTCATGAAAATAGTGTTACATAAATTTGTGCATAAAGAGTGTGTGTCTGTATAGGCACAGAAAACAATATGGAAGAATATTCATGAATTTAGCATCTTTCATCTCTGAGAGATGGTGCTTTGATTCACTTGAGCTTTTTTCTTCAGGCTTTCTGTGTTTTTTTTTTTCCACTTTCATGTTATGTTTTATTTTTTATAATCAGAAACATAAGCTACTTTGAAATAGAATAAAGTACTATTTCTAATTGCAGCCCTTGAATAGAAGAGGAGAGAGGGGTTGGCCTGGGGTGAAGTGGTCCCTGTGATAAGGAGGTAGCCGATGGTGGCTCAACCATGAAGGCCCCACATCTCTGGGGCTTAAGGATTCAGGGAAACCTTTTACCATCCTAATCAGTTACTTTTTTGGACCATCCCCAAGGCATGCGGAAGTTGCCGCCCTTGGGATCCAACTCAAGCCACAGAAGTGACAACAAATCCTTAACCACAAGGCCACCAGGGAACTCCCTACCATCCTGATCAGGAGCCACTTAGACACCTAGGTTAATAAAACTTCTAGAATGCAGCAGCAAACTAATGCATTTAATCCAGAGGGTGGTTGCAATTTGCAACTAATTTCCTGAATTATTTTAGAAAGTGTGTTGGTGATGAGGGTGATAAATCAGGTATCTCAATGCCCAGCAGGTTCTCAACCCAAAAGCCCAGTAATTCCTCTCATAATTATTTATTTCCTTTGAATCAACCCTTTAGAGAGGACTTCATACCTGCTGACCCATTGATTATGTAAGACTTGCATAATTTTCATTTTCTTAATCCAAGGAGAGTTTTGCACGAGGTCCTGTGGTTCTGGTTGGTGACGATGTTTCAGATTCTGCTTGGGATCATGGACAGTGTCCTGTGAAAGGCTTAGAATAGCACTGGCTCAAAGTATGGTTTATAAATCGGGGCTTGTTCACAACAAGACCCAAGACACGTCCAGAGATCAGGGGGGATGCCTATTGCTGCGATATTGCAATATTGCAAAATGGTCTGGCCACTTTGGACACAGCTTGATAGTTTGTTTTAAAGTTGAAACACTTTTTACCCTTACCATACCACCCAGCAATCCCGCTCTGAGGTAGTGATTCAAGATCAATACCATCTATGCCACACAAGGACTGGTATGTAGCAGCGTTCTTTATTCTTGCCAGAAACTGGAAACAGCATCACAGCATCTATTTCTGTCAGCAAGTGGATAAACAAATTGTGAGAGACCCGTATTATGGATGAGCAAGAAAAAAGGAATGAAGTAATATATACGACCACATGAGTGAGGTTCAGAAATATTATTTTAGGTGAACGAAGTCAAACACAAAAGCCTCCATGCCGTTTGATTCCATTTACGTGACGTTCTACTAAAGGTAAATCTATTCTGACAGAAAGCAGATGAGTGCTCGTCTGGGGCTGGGGATCAGCGTGGAGAGAATCTACTAAAAAGGGAGAGGGGGAGAGTCTCAGAACGACGGAGTCAATCTATCTGATTTCTGTGGAAGCTAAATGACTATATATACACCATCGGCCAAATTCACCAAGCAGAAAGTGAGTGCATTTTATTATACATATATATTGTATTTCAGTTTTTTAAAAAGAAAGAAAGAGAGGGTGGGAAGGAAGGAAGGAAGGAAGGAAGGAAGGAAGGAAGGAAAAGGCCAACAATAGGAAATTTTCATTCTGAACGTAAAGTATTTTGAAAGGGAAGAAGAATTTCACTGGGTCCCAAAAAGGGGGACAATTTTGAGCCACGACCAATAAGACTGAAGTGGAGGTATTTTTTACTGCACGTTAATCATGATGAGTTTTGAGCATCTTCTGTAACCCGGGTGCAGGCAGAGGACTGACACCCACATTGCAGTCTTGCTACATCACGTCCGCTGCTGGGTCAGAGCATCACTAGACCTGGGGTCTCTCCAAAACCCTGCCATAATGCCTGCACATACTTTCAGATTCAGCCTTTAGAGTGGGGGCCCCTTCCCCCAAAAGCAAAATGTCGTTCTTACTGTAACATTTGTCTTGTGTTTTCTTTTTCACTAGTACCTCAGAGAAGAGCATCAACAGCCTAAGGTTTACATCAATGAGTCCAGGCTGTTTCCATAGCAACACCTCTAATTCTCTGGAACTGCAATTTTATGTCAATTTACTATTAATGGAAGACAAAACAAAAGAAAGCAGACAGAACACAGAAACCTTAGCACCTCAGACTGACAAGCAGAACAAAGAAGAAGGGAAGCAAACATGTCATTTGCAAGGTTTTTAATTCTTAGTGGGCTATGATGTCATCCAGCAGTTAACCATTTCATGATTAGGTTCAGATAAGAAGTGCATAGGATTATAAAGTCTTTGAGTTAAAATGGCCTTAAAAGCCATCTGGAATATTTTATTTTACTTCATTTTGGAAACTTTTAAAGTCCAGGAAATTCAGTCCCAGAAGTGGTAATGGATTTAATGAAGCTCATGGGCTGGTAAAATCCAGAGCCAAGACCAGAACACGAGCTACAGAATTGAAGCCTGGGGCTCCTAACATCTGTTATGATGTGATTTCTTTCATGTTATGATTCCTACACCTCCTCTGTGAAAATTATAGGATTTAAACTAAGCTCTGCTAAGTAGTTTAAAATGGAGGCACAGTGGTCAATGCAAACTTGTGCGTTACTTGTTTTGAAACCTTTGGGATAGGACTGTGAGTGTCTTAGAATGATAAACTAAGAGTGTTTGTCCAGGAAGACTTCCCTGGAACAGAAGGCAACTGAGAGAGACAAGACCCTCGAGTGTAAGGTCGAGACTCCTTAATATGAGACCCCTGAGTCGAGTGACCTGAATGCCCTTTGCTAGAGGACCTGACTCCACGCTGCTGAGTGCTGTCTGGGGGCTGAAGGCAACTTCCCATTCACGCCTGCTGGGAAAACCGCCACAGGACCAGAGACCACTCTCAGCTGAGCTGCCTCCTTCCTGGACTTCTTCTTGGAGTGGCTCATTGCCCCCTTTTCTATTTTCCCTACTTCGACTAATTTGTGTTGTGTGCTAATTGTGTGCAGCAAACCGAATGATTCGTGCATTGAATATTGGCTGTGTTTCATGTATCTCCGATCCCCAGATTCTCACCTGCCCATGCTGCTGGACCCCTTGACAGTCATCTATTAGTTCTAGCAGCTGAGGCTCAGCAAAATACTGTTTTTGTGGAATCCATCATACTGAATACCAAGAGTTTCACTACCTGGTCTACCAACAGGAAAGTGAGGCCATCAGTCATGGCTCAATGGGGCCATTGCCTGTGACGAGAAGTAAAATCAGATGCTATGCAGCAAGTATCGGTCAGGGTTCAACTACAGGAAGCAGAGACCACCATAGGGATTTTATGCAGAATGGGACTTAATATGAGGAATTAGGGGCTTAGGAATGGGTGGAAGGACTGGAGGACTGGGCTGTGGGCTAGGTCTTCAAGCATGATACCAAGAACACTGAAGAACTGAGCCACCAGGGAAGCTTTCCCAACTGTTCCAGCCAAGGAGATGGAAAATCAGGAGGTACTGAGCCCAAGAAAATGCCAGTACACATAGGATCCAGGATCAAGTAGCTAGTATCCCAAAGTCACTGGCATTCTGACCACCCACAAATCAGGAGATTGGACACTGGACCATTTCTTGGGAGAAAACACTATACTCCATAATCATACACAACATCAGAAACAACTCCTAAAGCAGCAGGAAGAGGCCTCAACCTCATTTCCAACTTCAGATTTCCAGTGAATGCATCTCACTGGCAGGACCTAATTTGTACCCAGAACTTTGCCTCTAGGGAAGTGTAAAAGTCTCATTTGTTCTGAATGGAAGTGGAAGTGGAAGGTACACTTTTACAAAGAGGAGGAGATGAAGGCTGAGTATCTGTTGACTGCATTCGGGCAAAGGAATTCATCAATCTGCTTGGTTAATAGATACCTGTGTATATCCACAACAACGGCACATGGCATTGGGGAGCAAAAGAACACCTTGACTGGTGGAAGTGGGCTAAAGAGCACCCTAAAACACTGCTGATGGGAGGGAATAGGAAGTGAAGCAACCACAGTACAGAGCATCTGACGGACTCAGTCAAACGCTTAAAAGCACGTAGACTTTGACTCGGCAATCCCACCCACCTTTTTCTAATCCAGAGAAGTAACTGCCCCTGTGCACAAGAAAATGTGTGTGAGGAAGTCGACTTCAGATCATTTGCAGCAGCAAATACTGGAAGGACCATAGTATTCATCACTAGGATCACTGAATGAACTACGGAGGATCTTTCCTAGGGGCTTCAAGGTAGCAGTTACAAAAGTACAAGGTAGGATGCTAGGTCCTGTGTTCAAAGGATCTCCAGGACATACTGTAGAGTGAAAAAAAGTTTCCGTATATATGGTAGGATGCTACTTACACACCGAAAAGGGAGCACCCCATAAACCAATAAACAAAGTTGTATGGGTACGTATTTCAGCGACTAAGAGTGACTGTGAAACCACTGCGTAGGAAGAAAGTACAAAGGAGATGGTCGGCACCGATTCCTGGGCCCTTGACCCCCGTGGACAGAGCAAGGCTCTAAGAAGAGAGCAGAATGATGAGAAGATAATTCATGAGTTTCTTTGGGAGAGATTTCCAGGGGAGGGGAGAATCCCTGTTACTTTCCACTCAGGTTTCATGAGAGGGGCTCCAGTGGAAAACCTGGTGTGTGGTCCTGGTCTTGAGGATGGGGACGGAATGGGTGGGGTCGGAGTGCCGCCCAGGAAACGTAAAAGGTGGATAAATGGCAGAATAAGCACTTTGTGTGGCAGACAGAGAGCACTCCTGCCGCTCCCCTCTGTCAGCAGGAGAGGTAACGGATGGGTGAGGGCGTCTTGGGGCAGGGCAGCCATGTGGCACAGTCTTTGAGGTCCTGCCTAAGTGGACTCATCCAGGGGGTGAGGCTCCCAGCTGCAGGAGCCTATGTTGGTTGGACTCCTGGGAACCCCAGCTGGATCAGGCAGCCCAGGGGAGCCAACAGGCCACATGCTACAGAAGGGAGCGCCCCCTGAGCTGGCAATATCTGCACCAAGGGGTTCTCCTGCCTAAGGGCTGTTGCAGCAAAGTGCCACAGACCTGATGGCTTAAAACAACAGACAATTATTGTCTTACAATTCTGAGGGCTAGAAATTCAAAGTCAATGTGTCTGCAGGGCCATGCTCCCTCCAAAGGCTCCAGGGAAGAATCCCTCGTTGCTTCTTTCTAGCTTCGGATGGTTGCCAAACAGCACTGGCCTGGTCAGAGGTGCCATTTACAAATACTGTTTTTCTGATTAGAAAATATCAATAACTCCTCAGAATAGTTATTATTTGATCATGACAATATTTATCCTAAGTGCTTTATCAGCCACCCTTCTCATAAAAACTTGATAAGCGAATTATTTTATTGTTTCCATTTTACAGATAAGGAAAAGATAAATACTTTCCCCCAGAGATGTGGCGAGGTCCACTTGCCTTTTTTAGGTAAGCAATAGGTGAAGCTGGCTGAGAGACTGTTTTCCCCCTGAAGATGCTAATATTTCAATATCAAGAAGTCCTGAGTTAAACAGTAAACCAACAGTGATAAATAGAAAATGGCCAGAGCTGAGAAGCTGATTCTAGAAGCCACAAAATAGAGCCAGGGAACCTGCAGACTATAGCGATGAAAGCAAGAATGAATTCATGGGTGAGATGGGGCAGGGGTGCCACTCATGTCTATACTGAGTTTTCCAGATGGGTCAGGTGTGGGTGGGCGAGTCAGGATCTGGGGTCTTTTCAACATACAGCTCAGTACAGAACGCCAAGCAAAGGCACCCCCTATTTTCCTTGGTCGTTGCTGCCCTGGAATTGCATAGAACATCAGTTCGTCTGCCCCACCCTGCACCCGACTACTATCCCCACAAAAAGCCAGCAGAGCTGTCTGTCAAAGTCAGTGCCTCTACCTCTCCTGAGTGCTCCGGAATAAATAAAGCCATTTCCTCGTGCCAAGTATGATGGGGTAATCGTGACCTCTCACCTACAAACATGTGCATCTAGAGAGGGATTTACTTTATACGGTCAAGAGTTTGGAAGAAAGACTCCATGAGAAAGACTCATGGTTCCTAAGTCTCTACATCTCAGTTTAATTTGCCTTATAGTTAGGCTGAAAGAATAAAATCAAACCGAAAGACATTAACAACAGGGCTTTCTACAAGACAGAAAAAAAATCTTCAGGATATTTGAATTGGAAGAGGTGTTATTTAAGTGTAATGTGTTTTTTTTTTAATTTTAATTTTTATTTTTTATTTTTTTGTCTTTTTTTGCTATTTCTTGGGCCGCTCCTGCAGCATATGGAGGTTCCCAGGCTAGGGGTCTAATCAGAGCCGTAGCCACCGGCCTATGCCAGAGCCACAGCAACGCAGGATCCGAGCCGCGTCTGCGACCTATACCACAGCTCACGGCAACGCCGGATCGTTAACCCACTGAGCAAGGGCAGGGACCGAACCCGCAACCTCATGGTTCCTAGTCGGATTCGTTAACCACTGCACCACGACGGGAACTCCATTTTATTTATTTATTTTTTTTTGTAATATGTTTTTTTTAATGTAATTTTATTTTTTGTTCTAGAGGGCAGCCAGATAGACCTGAGAGCATTTTAACCATGCTTTTCTTGGTGTTGCCAAACACGAAATCTATTTTGTGCAAGTGGCAGCAGAGGGCGCTCATCTTATACAGTTTCTACCAGAATTTTGCTTCTCAAATGAAAACAGTTGTTAAAATGCTTTTGTGTATGTTAACAAGCTTATGACCCCTCCTAAATATATACTCATGTTTATATAATATTGATTTCTACTGGTATATATATTTTTGTTTGTTTGTTTATTTATTTATTTATTTTGTCTTTTTGCTATTTCTTGGGCCACTCCCGCGGCATATGGAGATTCCCAGGTTAGGGGTCAAATCGGAGCCGTAGCCACCAGCCTACACCAGAGCCACAGCAACGCGTGATCCGAGCCGTGACTGCAACCTGCACCACAGCTCACGGCAACGCCGGATCATTAACCCACTGAGCAAGGGCAGGGACCGAACCCGCAATCTCATGGTTCCTAGTAGGATTCGTTAACCACTGCGCCACGACGGGAACTCCTATACTGGTATATATAAAGAAGCATATTTATATACATAAGTAAATGTTTTATATATTTAAATTATTTATATACATGTGTATCATATAATGTATAAAATTATGTTTATTCATTTATGTTATGCATTTATGTATTTAAATTATATATGGCCATAAACTTGATAACATACACAAATACATATGTATATTGACTACTTTTATGGTTTGTCCCCTATCCATTAATATGAAACCTGAAACTACATGGATTATGTTCCCTTGTATAATAACCATTCTTTTCTCCTTAAGCACAAGAGCCTTCTGTTTCATCATGGACACTTGAGCTCAGAAAGTTCGGCCTTTGAGTACTGCCCTTCCACTGTCCAGTTTATATGCTTTCTCATGGGGTCCCCTCTCAAGGACCTCAAGCTATTTTGGGTGCATGTCCAGGAGA
Source organism: Phacochoerus africanus (assembly GCF_016906955.1). Taxonomy (NCBI): domain Eukaryota; kingdom Metazoa; phylum Chordata; class Mammalia; order Artiodactyla; family Suidae; genus Phacochoerus; species Phacochoerus africanus. Next base: position 43,101,446 of record NC_062559.1, on the reverse strand, counting down.
GAAGGAGGTAAAATCTAGCTCCCCCTATACAGGCTTTGGTCATGGTCTCTGCTGTGGATGGGCTGCAAACTCCCCCAACACTCCTCCCCCCTTTCTCTTTTCTTGGTCTCCCCCCTCTCCTATATCTCCACTCCTCCAAACCTTTCTTCGCTATTCTGTACTATCGTTCTCTTCCCCCTCCAAAGTCACAGGCATCACTGCCCAAGCTGCCCCAGCCTCCAAGATGGCCCAGTGATCCCTGCCTACTTGTATGTATACCCTTCGGGCACTCCTGCATCGAGCGGGGCTGATCTGTGCAACCACGAGGATATTGAGGGAATGATATTGTGTGACTCACAAAGTGAAGATCATACAAAACGTGTGGCTTCCACTTTGCTCTCTCTGGATTGATTACTGAGCCTGCTGCCATGCTGAGTGGGGGTTCATGCAGTCCGTGATTCAAAGAACAGAGCTTTCCTGCCAACACCCAGCCGTGCCTTATCAAGCACGTGAGTGAGCCACTTTGGAAGAAAGTCCTCCAGCCCTGCAGTACATGACTGCAATCCTAGTGGAAACTGTGAGCCAGAACCACTCAAGTCACTTATGAATTCCTGAACCACAGAAACTGAGAGATAATGTTTATTGTTTTAAGTCCTTAAGTGTGGGGTCATTTGTTACACAGCAATAGAAACTAATGCTCCTCTCATTATGCCTGATGACATGATTAACAAGGCTGTGAGTGGCTGCACATCCTTGGTTGAAGCTCTCCAACGGCTCAAGATTAACTTGAGGATAAAATCCAGCTCCCTTGACCTGGCATGGAGGCTTTCGTGACCTGGCTCCAGCATGCCTCCCAGCCTCACTCAGCCCACCCTCCCTTTCCTCCCCCATCTCTCCAGCAACACTGAAACCTTTATCTCCCGAGATATGGACAGATTACACTGACAGATAAGATACAAGATGCACAATTAAATTTGAATTTTAGATAAATAATGAAAGATTTTTTTTTGCACAATATTTGGGACATATTTACACTAGAAACATTGCATGGCACATACCTATTCCAAAATGTTCTCCGTTATTTCTCTGAAATTCAAGTTAAATGGGACATTCTGTATACTTGATTGCTAAATCTGTCAACTCTATGGATGTGAAATGACTTCTCAGCTCCTGTTCCTCCCCTGCCTGGATCACTGTAGCTCCCCATGGCTAACTTCCTGCTCTGCAAGACAGAAATGTCTCTGGTGAGCCTATGCTGGTGGCCTGACTCCACCTCACACACACACCTCGGATGGGTTAGATACGCCTGCTGCAGGCTCCCGCCCCCCTCTGTCACACCTCTTACACACCACATACATTACTATAATTAATTTGCCTGTCTCCATACTAGACTCTGAACTTCTAGAGGTCAGGCACTGTCTCATTCACCATGAAGCCTCGTGTCAAGATCATAGTATGATCATAGCTTACGCTTATTTTACACTTACTCTAAGCTAACCATTGTTCTAAGATATTTGCATATATGACCAAGCTGAATCTGCACATCAACCCAAAAGTCATACTATTAATATCCTTTTTACTTTTATTGATGAGGAAACTGAGGCATGATGAGGTCACGCAATGTCACTCAACAAGGGCAGTGAGGTTGGAGTTCAAGCCCAGGAGTCTGACTCCAGAGCCTACTCTTTAGACAGGACTCTACTTAGAGTCATTGCCTCCCTCTGATGTTTGATGTGTTTACTGAATGCATGCAAGAACTAATTATCTAGGTAAGGGCCTTCAAACTAGATCATTTCTTTTAAACACGGGCCATATTGTCTTGGTCCTCTCCTCCTCACTCTCCAGCCATCAGTGCTTAGCAGAAAGCAGGCTACCTTCCTTGTGGGCAAAGAGCAGAGAGTCCTTCCGGTCTGTTTTCTCCTCTTCACATCCTTATCACATCCACACCAGATCACGAGTACCACTGTGTTTTGCATTTCCCCAAGGAAGAATGGACACAGCACACGCCTGAGGAATAGAAGCTGATTAATAGCATGAGTTCTAGAAGAAAATCTTCCGGGTTCTTATCTCAGCTTTACTGCGTATTAGTTGTGCGGCTTTGGATAAGGTCCCAAGACTTAGATTCTTCAGTTGCAGGATGGAGTTAATGATAGTTTTTAATTTATAGGGTGTTGAGGATTAAATGAGATTAAAGGAATTCCAGTGCCTGGAATATAGCTTGTACTCAATAATAAGATCCAGGATGTTAACATGCTTGCTTCTGTTGAGCCATGTCTGCCAAGCCAAACACCAAGATCATTTCTTAGCAACATAAATCCCACAAGATGCTTGCAAATTAGAGATCTGTGCTTATATAAATTTGAGAAACTCTGCATTCTAAGTCCAATTACTTATGTCTCAGTTTACATATATTCTTGTCTAGTATTTTGGTTCTATCTTGTTCTATTATCTATATAATAATATGATGTATGCTATATGTGAAGTAATGTAGATAATGATTTCTATATAACAAATATATATTTCACATATTAGTTTTATATGTAACATTTTGTTTAGATTTATTACGTTTTTCAAACAATTTTTGCTCACCATTTCTTCTTATACCTCAGACCTTTCTCTTGGGATTAATTTTCTTTTTCCCAAAGGGCATCCTTTTAGGGAAAAAGAAATAGAAGTTCCTTTTAACGAAAGTTTGTTGGTGGCAAACTGCATTTTTGTATGTTAGAAAATGTCTTTATTTCTTGGAAGACAGCTTGATGAAAATACAATTCTGCATTGACAGTTATTCTCTCCCAGCATCCCAATCAACGTTCCATTTTTTTCCAGCCTTGGTGTTGTGACTGAGAAGTCTGCTGTCAGGCTGTCAGAATAATAGACATTTCTCTGAATAGGATCTGTCTTTTATCTCTGACAAAATAAAAGATCTTTTCTTTGTCTTCATAGTTTCACCACAGTAGGTTTAGACATAAATTTATTTTTATTAATTATACTTAGGGTTTATTGTGATTCCTAAATCTATAGATTTATGTCTTAAATTCCATACGATTTTTTGCCACTATTTATATGTTGATTCTTTTCTTTCTATTCTCTCCTTCTGAAACTCCTATTGGACATAGTAACATCTGCACATTCTACCATTTCTTAACCCACTGAGCCATGAAGGAACTCCTGAACATTGAATTTTTTGGAAGTATAGATGCTTTACAATATTATATAAGTATAAAATATAGTGATTCACAATTTTTAAAAGTTATACTCCCATTTACAATTATAAAATATTGGCCATATCCCCTGTATCGTACAATTCCTTGTAGCTTATTTTACACCTAATAGTTTGTACTTATTACTCCACTCCTCTCCTCTTCCTTCTCCCCATTAGTAATCACTAGTTTGTTCTCTAGATCTATGAACCTGCTTCTCTTTATTGAACATTGAATTTTAATTTCAATAGTGCTGTTTCTTATTCCTAGAAATTCTGTTTCTTTTTCAATTCTACTTGTTCTTTTTAAAAGCATGTAGTTCCTTGTTCAGGTTTCCTATTTCTTCTTTCCTTCTTTAAATAATTTAAATATGTTTATATTTCATATCCAATAATTTTTACTTCTGAAATCCTTGGAGATAAAATTATGCTAATTGTTTCTGTGAACTCATGATAGTTTGTTTCTTTATGTGTTTTGTAACTTTGAATTTTAGACTCATGGAGTGAAGAATGAATCTCTCTGGAAAGAATTTTTGATTTCTTATTCCTGGCACATGACAGCATCATAATCTAAAACTATAGTAAGCTAATTTCTTACTTTGTGGCTTCTCAGATGATAAAGGTAGCCTGTTATTGTGAAAAACAATGTGAGACTTTTCCTCATATGCATAACATAGCTCAAGATAGAAATACTCCTTGTCAGCTCCCTTTTCTTTAATGGATTTTTTTCTGGCAGGGTAGACATTTGAGGATACAAGTTTGATGCAGGTGTCTCAGTTCCAACCCCTGTCTCTCAGGCAGCTATTAAGACTCTGAATGCCATGTCCCAGTTTGGGGAAATGTTTCCAGTTCAGATGTGGCTTCAGTACTAGCTTACTGGTCTGGTTTCCTCCTTTTTCTTTTTGCCATAGGGATTTCCCTGATTTTGCATAGCTGTGCATTTTAAATTATGTATTTTATCTGGAACTTCTACATGTTTTGTGAAGAGAAGGTTCTTTAGGAAGTCTGGTTCACCATGTTACTGGAAAATGGATTCTCCAAATGCATTCTCTACCTCACTCTTGAATCACATTTCACATCAAGCAGCATATTCTGAGATCCTGGAATAAATACACCCATCAAGAATCAGTGTTTCTTGACCCTGAAACCCTTTGTTCAAATAATACCTATCCTTTAGAGTTAGTAAGTCTTGGGACACTCTTCCAGAAACACTGGTCTAATGATTTGAACAGTGAGAGTAATTGAGAGTCTGTCTGCTAATGGACAGAACTTTTCTTTTTTTCTTTTTTCTTTTGGGGCTACACCCATGGCACATGGAGGTTCCCAGGCTAGGGGTCCAGTCAGAGCTGTAGCTGCTGGCCTATGCCACAGCCACAGCAACTCAGGATCTGAGCCACATCTGCAACCGACACCACAGCTCACGGCAATGCCAGATCCCCAACCCACTGAGTGAGGCCAGGAACCAAACCTGCAACCCCATGGTCCCTAGTTGGATTCATTTCTGCTGCACCACGACAGGAGCTCCGGACAGAACTCTTCTTGATAAACTTGGGAGACGGCCAGAAAAACTCTTAAACTAATTGCCTTTGCATTCCTGAGGAATTTTTTGGTTTCTGATCTCGGTCCTATTTGGACTCCAGAAACACTGTGTACATTTGCACCTGTCTTTGCCCGCACACAGAGCTAATGTTATCTCTCTTCTTACAAGGAAGGAAAGGAAGTGCTTTCCATTCCAGCCTTTGTTTTCATGCCCAAAAGTTTCCATGGTATTATTCTGGGTGTTGAAAATTTCCAAACCCAGCATCATGCAGTAAATTTGGTGGAACAGTTGTGTAAAATCTGTTCTGCCATTTTAAAATAAGGAACTTATTATATTTATTTTTAGGCCATAAAATGTCTATTTTTTCTGACAGCTCAGGAACAACCAACATTGAAACAGAACTTCACATAGAGCAACTCCTGATTGAGGGACAGAAGTTAAGCTAGTTCTCTAAAAGTTGAAAAAACTTTAAATGACATGCCTAAACAGACCATAATCCTACACAATATTAATTGAGTCACACTGAATTAAATGAACATGCCATAAAATTCTTTCACCCTAGAATACAGATAGTTCATGTGCTTAAGGAACAAGAATTTTCTAAATTGTGGAGTTGTACAGCTAGGGAAATTAATTCTTTGAATATTTTCAGGGACTTGGGGAGTAGGTCATAGTTATGGAAATTATAATGATGTGATGTTAAAATTAAAATTTATATGAGAAACAAATAGGAAACACAAGATTTCTCTAGGGAATGTTTTTATTGTTTGGTTGGCTACAGTAAAAATTTATCAGAAGACTTGGTAAATAATTGAGTCTTTTCCAGCCCTAAGGTCTGCCTGCAAATTTTCTTCACTGCACATAGGACTACAGATTTACTAGACAGGCTTCTAACACGAAACGTCCAGAACAAAGAATGACAAGAATTGTCCTATTGGCAATGTCTCCATGTGGTTACTTGGGAGGAAAACCTGGGTAAAATGGTTAACAGTTTGTCCTTGTTCTTCCCAGGGAATTCCTGACTTTGGTACCAGAGGCGAAGGATGTTGTGTTGCCATCAAGGTTTGGGTCATTGTGAAGGGTCATATGCAACTCCCATGGAACAAGCCTTATTAGGTTCAAGGAGAAGGCAGAGATGGGCTTGCCTACCTCATAGAGAAAGAATAATCAGTCTTGGGGTCACACAGTGCTAACCTGTGTCCAGTTCAAGGTAACCCTTTGCATCACCTTGGCACTGACATCACCTGCCCAGGGGATAGGAGCACAGTTGGGTAGGGCCAAGATAAGCAGATGTCCCATTACTAGGCAGAATCTGTTCTGTACCATTATCTGAGAGAGTAGAATATGGATAAAATCTCTTGCGTCTAGTTCACGTTGGGGATGACACACAGATAGGTTTACACAATAGGCCATTGCCTGAGATACCCACAGAAGGCTGTTCTCCATTCCCTACCCATACCTGCGATGGGAGATTAAAAAAAAAGAATTCACCCCTCTAATTCCACCATCTTCCTGGGTCAGACATGTTCACTGTAACCTAATCTGGGTTGATCCAGACTATCTAAATTCTCCTCAGTAAAACTCCATGGAGTGATCATTTTGCTGCTAGCATACCTTCTCAGATCAAGGGGGGAAGTCCCTAAAGAGAAGAGGGGACATAACTATATGGGCTATGTCAGAGCTACGTCCACATCACAGACCAAGAGCATGATAGAAGCACGACAAAGTCAACACCAAAAGTGTGTCAGACTTGCTTGCCTTGTGGCAATACCATTGAGATAGTCTCACAGTAGCACAAGCATCCAAATTTATACCCATGAAACTGTTTCCAAATCAGTCAACCTCAACTGCCCAGGGTACAGGCAGGCATGAAAAAAGGGAGGAAAGTGATTAGGTATAGAGACTCTAGGGTTCTAACACGTCCAATTGATTCTTCACCCCTGCATTGCTCCTTATACCCATGCCCTAGGTTGTTTATTCATTCGTTGTGAGCTGGTTCAGATCCACATGACATTATGCCCCATTCATCTCAAGCTCCAACATAGGAGCTTATGGTGGGTCCTGACTGCCTTGGACATAATCTCATAATATGAGCTTACTGGTCTCCTGTCTCAGGTTAAGAGCAAACAGACTCTTAAGGTCTTAACAGCTACCTGTGTCATGTGCTACAACATCTCACTCTCACTTTAAGGCCCTGGGAACATCATGGTTTTTCCATGTGTCAAATGAATTTTTCAGTGGGTACTACCATCCTTCATGGTAGTTTTGTGACCATTTGGGGGTCTCTGCATGGATTCAGCAAGCCACTGTGACTAGGAGAACCATTTGGGTCTAGTAAATTTTCCATCCAAATATTTCATTTGGGAGGTGCTCTCTTTTTAGGGACATGTGCATAGGAGCAGCTTGGAGCGTCATCATCACAGAGACAGCTCATGTATTCGGCCCTAAAGGGTTCAGTCTGGAATGACCTAGTGGCCTGATTATACAGCAAGCCCTCTAAGAATAACTCATGAGACTGTGCATAGGTTGGTTTCAGTCAATCCTGAGACAGGACGTTCTACGTTTAGGAGCACAACTTGAAACTCCATCCATGTTCCAAAGCAGCCAATGCAGTATTCATGGGACTTGTCCACTTTGGAAGCAAACTTTCTTGTCAGTAAATAAATCCTGCATTTGAGACCCTAACTCAACCAGGAAGTCCAGCCATCAGGTGGGACTTCCAAAATGCCTACAGCAGGAACAACCACTTGCTTGTAAATTTGGATGAGAACTTGAGAACTGGATTTGACTTTCAACTGGCTATACCATTTCCATATCATAATGGAATTTTCTTGGTGTTTTCCCACCTCATGGGTCTTTGGCTCAGAGAGAATGAGGTGGGATATCAGGTCCAAGAATCATATATACACATTTTTTTGTGAGACCATCTGTCTCTACCTGAGCTCAGAAATAGGGGTGAGGTTTTCAGCAGTGGGAAGCCTCAAAGGGCAAAGACTCAATGACCATAAAATGCTAACGGCGTCTCATTGCCAAACGTCCCAATTATCTATGAGATGAGTCACAGGCTCATGTTACTTCTTCTTAGGTCCAAAGGTGATAGGGAGCCCAAGAGCAGAGACCGGTTCACAGCTACCTACACTGCTTCCAGAGCTTCAAGCTGCCAAGAGCGGTATTCCAATCTGCTGCCTGTCTGTGTGTGATATGCTGCACTCAAAGGGGCAAACCAGATATTAGGTCTCTTTTTTGGTAGCTTACAGCTATGAGGTCAGCAATCATCCTTGAACACTTACAGAGTATCTCTGGGCTGCTACCAAAGTATCCCTCAGGAGAAACACACTGGAGGTGGAGTCTTAGATTCTCTTCTGATTTGGGGCCCCACTGTCCACGGACACCATGGTCTGGTCAGCCTTCAGTACAGTGAAAGCAGCTTCCAGTGGCACCATGACCAAGCTATCATAAATTGAACAGACTCCTGGAACCCAGTGAGCTGTTCACATTGTGCTAAGGATCTAGACCCTCTTTTCAGGGAGCTCAAATAGCCTTACAACAGTGCTAAAGATATACTACATGTCCTGTTAAGTGAAAGAAGTGGCTTTCGTCTACTTCCTAGAGAAATACGAAGAGGCAACAGCAGTATCTAGAGCCACACACCAAGTGTGGACAGTAGCTTCAATCAGTTCAATAATTGTGACCACATCCTTACTTAGTCCTGTGATGCACAGTCAAGAATCAAGTCCAGGGATTTCCCTGGCAGCTTAAATGTTAAGGATCCGGTGTTGTCAATGCTATTGCTTGGGTCACTGCTATGGCACAGGTTCAGTCCCCGGCCTGGGAACTTCTACATGCTGAGGGTTTGGCCAAAGGAAAGAAAAAAGAATCAAGTCTAGTCCCCACCCCTAGATTTTTTTTTTGACCATCCAAACTCAACTGCTGAACTGGTAGTCATGGGCACTTCATCTTTGCCTGCATTTACACTTGTACAATGAGACTATTTTCTTTATACCCTCCTCGTAAGTAATTCTGCTTAAACAGCACAATCCTTGCTAACATAAGAGGTGCAGGGAGCTTCCAGGAATACAGACAAGTGTAGTGGTTACAGCAGAAGTCATCAAGCGAAGCTCATCGACTGTCAGTGCCCCTTCATGGGGCTGATATTTAAGCATGGACATTCTAATTAAGCAGTTTGACAAGTAATCATGCATACAGTCTGATCAAACAGGTCAAACACTCACATAAATAGTGACCCAGAGTTCTCAACTAAAAGTAGTATTTGTTCTGAATCCTGACAGAGAGGTTTATGTACCACAATCTTTCTGAAGCTGCTGGGGAACAGTGCAGCCCTAGTTTGAACAGGACTAAATCTAAAGAGAGGGACTCTTTGATCTTGAACTTAGACTCAGAAGGCAGTAACAAAGGCAGGATCAGAGTATCTCTTTCTGCCTCTGTTTTCTGTCGTGGATTTAAAGAACACCAAAACCACTGCTTTTTGAGGTCTCATATTTCTACATTCCATTTTAAGATGGGACATCTATTTCCTAAAAATACTACTCCAATCTTTAGGTATTCTCAGGTCAAAGAAGTAAAGATAAGGACATGTTCCAATGGGAAGATTCTCCTCATTTTCACCTGCCCAGTATTCTCTCAAATAAAGGTTTATGGTCAGAGTTGGTGCTGTCCTTGAATTTCACATATCATGTGCTAAACTGGACTCTATCTTAACATGGCTACTATCTTAACATGGAATTTTGCTTTGCATGTATGGTCTTGGGGAAATCTCTGTGGACACATGTGAATCATATCTCAAGGTTAGGGCTGGGGTGAAACCATTCCACTTCTGTTGGTCCTATCATTGACTTTCAGAGAGCCTTTTGGTTGTTACTTATATAAAGCTCAAAACAAACCTAGTTTCCTATTTGAACATAGTTTCACTTCAGTATGTGCCTGATTTCCCCCCCAAAAGGCATAACAGCAGGTAGCAAATCTAAAGGACTGGTCTATCCTAGTCTCCCCATGGTGACCAGGAATGGGAAGACATTCTATGTTCTCCCATCTTTCTGATCTTCAGGGCTCAAAATAACTTCTAAACTCAGGAAGAGGAGTAAAGGAGCAGTCTTATCTCCTCTAGCTTCTATTTAATAGTAGAACTAGCAGAACCATCATTCAAGATTTTCTAAGATCTGCAGGCAAAGATCCTGTGATCATACTACCATCATGGGGCCTCCTGGATCAACCAGGTGACACACTCTCACCCCAAGAGGATAGCTCCAATAACTTCTACTGTTTCCAAAAGACTCTAACCAGAACAGGCAGATTTTACTCACATTGGATGCCAGTCATGTGGCATTTCTTCATCTACCTTACCAGAGTAACCAGTTGTCCTAGTCTGCCAACATGGAAGGGCTTCTTGGTATGAAGACCATTCAATGCTAAAAAGAGGGCAGTCAGGAGCAAATCAAAGTGGTTAGTCACCCTAATAAGAGAGATAAAGGCAAATACCACATACGTTGTTACATGGTATGGGTTCAAGATCAGGTTTATGGAGCAAACATATAAGCCAAGGAGCAGCAAAGAAGAGACTGGCAGTCTTCCAGCCTCTTTGTACCAGAGAAGTGTACCAGGGCCAGGGCCGTACAATTGGACATGCTGTGAGTTTGTTATGAGGGGAGAGCCTCTGTCCCCCTGTTGCCTATTTTCTTATAGTACAAATAAGAGAACACTTTGTAGGTGATAAGCTCTCAGAACATAGGCACCAAGCACTCTTGGAGATACACCAGCTGTGCAAAGGCTTGTCTGACATCACCAACTGCAAGCTCTTGGCAAGTCTTTGAGAAACGGGATACAAGCTGCCAGAGGGAAGGGAGCCCTCATTTCTTTAAGAAGCTGAGTTTGTCTGGCCCCAGTGAGCCCATTCTGAGCAAATGGGCACATGGAGCCATTGGTTGGACAACCTGCCTGACACTCTCTCCATAGGAACGTTGTCCTGAAGACTCAGAGGAAGATCCTACCTCTCATAAAGGCCTTCAGGAAAGTGGCCAGCTCACCAAGTGGAGGTAGAAAATTTTTACAAAGACAGAGAGCTCAGATAGGGCAGTGGTGATTGAGGAGCATGAAGTTGAGCTCCACTCAACTGGGGAGGGCTGGATATCTAGGGAAGTACCTTGAGTTTATTCTGCAAGCAAAATATTGGCAGTACACGCCATAAATACCCAAAGCAATCCAGGAGCAAAGCAGCACAACTACATTCAGGTAGCTGTTTTCACCAGCCATTGACCCAGTTCTAAACTCACCAAGACTTTGACTGGCGCCATATCACTTCACTTTATGATCTGCATTCCACCTCCAGGTGCCTTCTCTTTAACATCCCTCCCCATCCACAAAGCTCTTGACTTCCTGGCCCCACACAGGTTTTCCCCCCTGTAGTGAGTTCCCTACTCTACAAAACCATCCTACGTTCTTCCTCCATCCACCCCCATCCAGGACCATGGCTCCTGCCTTAATGTTCTTGATTGCAAACAGGAAATTATGTAGCTATAGTAATTCATAATAAAGGAGAAATTACTCATAAATGTAACATTTACTCTCAAGGGGTATTCACATTTCAAAAGAGGTGCTTATAAACCCATTATACTTAGAACGATGGAGGGAGGGAGGTAAACTTTTTGAGCTATTTGCCTCATCCTCAAACTACCTTAGCCTCCAGTTCAACCTCCCAGAGCCAACAACTTTAAAAAGTTATCAATCCGGGGAGCATCTAGGTTGGTGGAGAGGAGTTGGTTCAGGGAATGTGGCACCAGGAGAGGATTTGGAAGACCCGCACCACACCCCTTTCTCGCACCTCCCCCTGCTCCGCAGCTCTTCCGCCTGGTTATCATCTAGTGTGTACAGTCGACGTTAAGAATCCCTGCACTCAGAAAGATGTTTCATCCTACAGCTACAATAATGGAAATCGAGGCTCCCCAGGACTAAGCAGCTTCCCCCGTGCTGGCTTGTGAAATGCTGCTGTGTGCTCTCCCCACCTTCAAATCTCCCAACTCAGGACTTTGGAATAAAAGACCATAGAAGGTCACCACAATTTATTTCTAGTTAAAAATAAATGTGGAGATGGGATTAAGATGGCAGAATAGAAGGACTGGAGCTCAACTTCTCTCCTAAAAACAACAAAATTCACAACTGAAGGCTGAGCAATCTTCACTCAAATGGACCAGAAACATTAAAAAAGACATCCTACTCCAGAAGACAAAGAGGAGACCACATCAAGGAGTAGGAGGGACAATTTCACGATATAAACAACCCCATACCTCCTGGGTGGGAAGCCCCAGACTGGAAACTAACTGGTTCACAGAGACTCACCTACAGGAGTGAGAGTTCTGAGCCACACATCAAACTCTCACATGTAGGGATCTGGCACTGGGAGAAAGAGCCCCTGGAGCATCCGGCATTGAAGGCCAGTGGGGCTTGTGCACAGGAGCTCCATGGGCCTGGGGGAAACGGAGACCCCATTCTTAAAAGGTGCACACAGACTTTCACGTGCACTGGGTTCCAGGGCAAAGCAAAGTCTCCATAGGAATCTGGGTCAAAACTGACTGCAGTTCTTGGAGGACATCCTGGGAAAACAGGGGTGAATGTGGCTTGTTGTGAAGGAAGGACATTGGGAGCAAAGCTCTCGGGAATATTCAGCAGCTGCCTTTCTCTGGAGGTGCCCATTTTGGGAAAATCTGGCCCCACCCATCAAGTCAGTGCTGAGAAGCCCCAGGGCAAAAAACAATCCAGATAGGATCACAGCCCCGCCCCTTAGTAAAAAAGGCTACCCAAAGACCCCTCAGGCACACAGCTGCCTCTAATCCCATCCAGAGACTAAGCCCCACCCACCAGAGGGATTAGAATCAGCTCCACCTACCAGTGGGCAGGCATCAGCCCCTCCCATTAGGAAGCCTACAGCAAGCCCCCATATTCACCTCAGCCACAAGGGGACAGACACCAGAAGTAAGAGAGGCTACAACCCAATTATCTGTAAAAAGGGCACCACGCCAAAAACCTATAAAAATGAAAAGACAGAGCACTATAACTCAGATGAGGGAGAAAGGAAAAACCCCAGAAAATCAGCTAAGCCATGAGGAGATTCTCAGCCTCCAGGAAAAAGACTTTAGACTGTTGATGCTGAAGATGATGCAAGACATTGGAAATAAACTGGAGGCAAAGATGGATAACTTACAGGAAACACTGAGCAAAGAGATACAAGATATAAAACTTAAACAAGAAGAGATGCAAAATACAATAACTGAAATAAAAATTTCACTAGAAACAGCTAACAGCAGAATACAGGAGGCAGAAGAAGGAATAAGCAAGGTGGAGGACAGATTAGTGGAGATTACGGATGCAGAACAGAAAAGAGAAAAAAGATTGAAAACAAATGAAGAGAGTCTCAGAGAACTCTGGGACAACGTGAAACACACCAACATCCATAGTATAGGGGTGTCAGAAGGAGAAGAGAGAGAGAAGGGGACAGAAAACATATTCAGAGATAATAGCCAAAAACTTCCCTCACATGGGAAAGGAACCACTCACTCAAATCCAGGAAGCACAACGAGTACCATACAAAATAAACCCAAGGAGGAATACACTGAGACACATAGTAATCAAACTGACCAAAATTAAAGACAAAGAGAAAATCTTGAAAGCAGCTAGGGAAAAGAAACACATAACATACAAGGGAACCCCGATAAGGTTATCGGCAGATTTTTCAGCAGAAACTCTGCAGGCCAGAAGGGAGTGGCATGATATATGTAACGCGATGAAAGGAAAAAACCTCCAACCAACATTACTCTACCCAGCATGGCTCTCGTTCAGGTTTGAAGGAGAAATCAAAACCTTCACAGAGAAGCAAAAGCTGAGAGAATTCAGCAACACTAAACCAGCCTTACAACAAATACTAAAGGAACTTCTCTAGGCAGAAAAGAAAAGACAGCAACACGAAACAAAAACTCCACAAATGAGAAGTAAATGTATATGTACAGTAAAGATATGAAATCATCCATGCAAATTATACCATGAAAATCAGAAATCATGAGAAGAAGTGGGTACAAATGCAGGACACTGGAGATGAACTTGCAATTAAGAGAACAACAACTTAAAACAATCTCATATACATATAGACTCATATATCAAAACTTCAGAATACCTGCAAACCAAAAATCTACAATTGATACACAAACAAAGAAAAAGCAACTCCAATACAACACTAAAGACAGTCATCAAACCAGAAGAGGAGAGAACAAGAGAAGAAGGAAAGAAAAAAGAGCAACAAAAAACAAATCCAAAGCAATTAATACAATGGCAATAAGAACATAAAGAGCAATAATTACCTTAAATGTTAATGGACTAAACGCCCCAACTGAAAGACACAGACTGGCTGGATGGATACAAAAACAAGACCCATATAGATATGCTGTCTTCAAGAGACCCACTTCACTTCTAGGGACACATACAAATGGAAAGTGAGAGGATGGAAGAAAATATTTCATGCAAATAAGGATCAAAAGAAAGCTGGAGTAGTAATACTTCATATCAGACAAAGTAGACTTTAAAATGAAGAATATTTTAAGGGACAAAGCAGGTCATTACATAATGATCAAAGGATCAATCCAAGAACAAGATATAACAATTTTAAATATCTACGCACCCAACATAGGTTCACCACAATATACAAGGCAACTGCAAACAACCTTAAAAGGACAAATCAACAATAACACAGTCATAGTGGGGGACTTTAACACCCCACTGACAGCAATGGACAGATCAACCAGGCAGAAAATCAACAAGGAAACACAGGCCCTGATTGATGCATTAAACCAGATGGACTTAATAGATATTTATAGGACATTCCATCCAAAAGCAGCAGAGGACACGTTCTTCTCAAGTGCACATGGAACATTCTCTAAGACTGATCACATCCTGGGCTACAAATCCAACCTCAGTAACTTTAAGAAAATTGAAATCATATCAAGCATCTTTTCCGACCACAACGTTATAGGACTGGAAATCAACAACAAGAAAAAAATCTGCAAAAAACACAAACACGTGGAGACTCAACAACATGCTACTAAACAACCAATGGATCACTGAAAAAAATCAAAGAGGAAATTAAAAAATACCTAGAAGCAAATGACAACGAAGATACAACACTCCAAAACCTATAGGATGCAGCAAAAGCCATTCTAAGAGGAAAGTCTATGGCAATACAAGCCCACCTCAGGAAACAAGAAAAAGCTCAAATAAACAAGCTAACTTTACATCTAAAGCAGCTCGAGAGAGAAGAACAGACAAGACCTAAAGTTAGTAGAAGGAAAGAAATCATAAAGATCAGAGCAGAAATCAATGAATTAGAAACAAAGAAAACCATAGAAAAGATCAATGAAATGAAAAGCCTGTCCTTTGAAAAAATCAACAAAATTGATAAACCCTTAGCCAGACTTAGCAAGAAAAAAAGAGAGAGGACTCAAATCAATAAAATTAGAAATGAGAAGTTCCCGTCATGGCTCAGTGGTTAACGAATCCGACTAGGAACCATGAGGTTGCGGGTTCAATCCCTGGCCTTGCTCAGTGGGTTAAGAATCCAACGTTGCCGTGAGCTGTGGTGTTAGGCTGTGGACGTGCCTCAGATTCCATGTTGCTGTGGCTCTGGTATAGGCTGGTTGACTACAGCTCCGTTTTGACCCCTAGCCTGGGAACCTCCATATTCCGCAGGAAGTGGCCCTAGAAAAGGGAAAAAGATAATAAATAAATAAATAAATAAATAAATAAATAAATAAATAAATAAACAAACAAACAAAAAATTAAATTAGAAATGAAAAGGAGAGGTAACAATGGACATCACAGAAATACAAAGGATCATAAGAGACTACTAGATGCAACTATATGCCAATAAAACGGAAAACCTAGAAGAAATGGACAAATTCTTAGAAAAGTACACTCTTCCAAGACTAAACCAAGATGAAAGAGAAAAGATGAATGGACCAATCACAAGAACTGAAATTGAAACTGTGATTAAATAACTTCCAACAAACAAAAATCCAGGACCAGATGGCAAATTCTACCAAACATTTAGAGAAGCGCTAACACCTCTCCTTCTGAAACTATTTCAAAAAATTGCAGAGGAAGGGATACTCCCAAACTCATTCTATGAGGCCACCATCACCCTGATACCAAAACCAGACAAAGATACCACAAAAAAAGAAAACTACAGGCCAATTTCCCTGATGAACATCAATGCAAAAATCCTCAACAAAATACTCGCAAACTGCATTCAACAATACATTACAAGGATTGTATATCATGATCAAGTGGGACTTATCCCAGGGATGCGAGGGTTCTTCAATATCTGCAAATCCATCAGTGTGATACACCACATTAACAAACTGAAGAATAAAAACCATATGATCCTCTCAATAGACATGGAAAAAGCCTTTGACAAAACCCAACACCCATTGCTGATAAAAACCCTTCAGAAAGTGGACACAGATGGAACCTACCTCAACATAATAAAGGCCATATAGGACAAACCCACAGCAAACATCATTCTCAATGGTGAAAAGCTCAAAGAATTCCCACTGAGATCAGGAACAAGACAAGGATGTCTGCTCTTGCCACTACTCTTCAACACAGTTCTGGAAGTCCTAGCCATGGCAATCAGAGAAGTAAAAGAGATAAAAGGAATCCAAAAATTGGAAAGGAAGAAGTAAAACTATCACTATTTGCAGATGACATGATACTATACCTAGAGAATCCTAAAGACTCTATCAGGAAAATGTTAGAGCTCATCCATGAATTTGGCAAAGTCACAGGACACAAAATTAATACACAGAAATCAACGGCATTTCTATACACTAACAATGAAAGGGCAGAAAGAGAAATTAGGGAAGCAATCCCGTTTACCACTGCATCCAAAAGAATAAAATACCTAGGAGTAAACCTACCTAAAGAGACAAAAACCTGTACTCTGAAAACTATAACACACTGATGCAAGAAATCAAAGATGACACAAATAGATGGAAAGACATACCATGCTCATGGACTGGAAGAGTTAATATTATCACAATGACTATACTACCTAAGGCAATCTACAGATTCAATGCAATCCCTATCAAACTACCAAGGACATTTTTCACAGAACTCAAACAAAATAGTTTAAAGTTTGTCTGGAAGCACACAAGACCCAGAATAGCCAAAGACATCCTGAAAAAGAAAAATGGAGCTGGAGGAATCAGGCTCCCAGACTTCAGACTCTACTACAAAGCAACAATCATCAAAACCGTATGGTACTGGCACAAAGACAGACATCGAGATCAGTGGAACAGGATAGAAAGCCCAGAATTCAACCCACACACCTACAGCCAACTCATCCATGACAAAGGAGGCAAGAATATACAATGGAGAAAGGACAGCCTGTTCAATAAGTGGTGCTGGGAAAACTGGATAGCCACATGGAAAAGAATGAAATTAGAACACTCCCTAACACCATACACAAAAATAAACTCCAAATGGATTAAAGACCTAGATAGAAGACCAGACACTGTAAAACTCTTAGAGGAAAACATAGGCCAAACACTCTCGGACATAAATGACAGCAACATCTTCTCAGATCCACCTCTCAGAGTATTGACAACAAAAACAAAAATAAACAAATGGCACCTAATCAGACTTAGAAGTTTCTGCACAGCAAGGGAAACCCTAAACAAGACGAAAAGACAACCCATAGAATGGGAGAAAATCTTTGCCAACGGACAAGGGATTCATCTCCGAAATTTATAAACACCTTCTGCAGCTCCAAACCAAAAAAACAAACAACCCCATCCAAAAATGGGCAGAAGATCTAAACAGACAGTTCTCCAAAGAAGACATACGGATGGCCAAAAAACACATGAAAAGATGTTCAACATCACTCATTAGTAGAGAAATGCAAATCAAAACCACTATGAGGTACCACCTTACATCAGCCAGAATGGCCATCATGAAAGAGTCTACAAACAATAAGTGCTGGAGAGGGAATGGAGAAAGAGGAACCCTAGTACATGGTTGGTGGGATTGTAAATTGGTGCAACCACTCTGGAAAACAGTATGGAGTTGCCTCAGAAAACTAAAAATAGAACTACCATTTGATCCAGCAATCCCACTCCTGGGCATCCATCCAGAGAACGCCATGACTCGCAAAGACACATGTACTCCGATGTTCATTGCAGCACTATTTACAATAGCCAAGACATGGAAACAACCTAAATGTCCATTGACAGAGGAGTGGATCCAGAAGACGTGGTACATATACACAATGGAATATTACTCAGCCATCAAAAAGAACGAAATACCGGCATTTTTAACAATATGGATGGACCTAGAAATTATCATGACTTCACTTATGAAGTCAGCCATATAATGAGACACCAACATCAAATGCTTTCACTGACATATGGAATCTGAAAAAAGGATAGACTGAACTTCTTTGCAGAACAGATGCTGACTCACAGACATTGAAAAACTTATGGTCTTAGGAGGAGACAGTTTGGGGGGTGGGGGGATGTGCTTGGGTTATAGGATGGAAATCCTGTGAAATTGGATTGTTATGATCATTATAGAACTACATATGTGATAAATTCATTTGAGTAATAAAAAATAAAATAAAATAAATAAAAATAAGTAAATGTGATTCAATGAAATTATAGAGAAGTTACAAAACAAAAAATCAGAAGAAAATAAAATTATCCATATTCCTACCACTCAAAGAGAGCCACTGTTAAAGTTTGGGGGTATACAGTTCTTTTCTTGCTAGGGGTCAAATTGGAGCTGCAGCTGTCAGCCTACACCACAGCCACAGCAGCGAGGGATCCAAGCCATGTCTGCTACAACGCCGGATCCTTTAACCCAATGAGCAGGGCCAGGGATCAACCCACATCCACATGGATACTAGTCAGGTTCATTACCACTGAGCCACAATGGGAACTCCTGTACTGTTCTAAATATTTTCCCTTTGTGAAAATATCCTTTTCATGTTTTACCCAAATGGATTTACTGTATGTACAGTTTTTTATTTAAACTATTTTTTTACTTAATAAATTGTGGATACATTCTAAAAAAAAAAAGCTACCAATCCTTTTAAATCCTTGTAAATTCAGGGCTGAGAGCTGTAGGAAGCAGGAGCTAAGTGATTCTCTAAGTTCTGGCCAATGCTGGGGAGTGCTGGTGCCCACGATGGGTGACATCCTCTAATTACACTGCCGGTCAATGCAGGTGAGTAGTAGTTTGACAGAGAAGTGCGGTCTTATGATCGCAGGCAGAGCCAGGGCTTCCTTTGACCCCTGGAGCTGGGTCACATACTTTCCTATTTATCCTACTAGCCAGCTGTTTAAGGTGCAGACGACCTGCGTCCACGCCCACAGGCAGGAAGGAGGAGGAGGAAGGGGAGATGTGCGTGGGGCAGCACTGAGTGAGCTGGAGCCAGGTGGGGTGAAATGTGGAACAGATGCCAGGGCTGGTTATTATTAGGGCCCTTGGTAAACAGGAGAGCTGCTTACACAGGGATGAAATCAGCTGTTTTCGTCCTGGGGCCTGAGCCAAAGATGCCTCTGCTTCTCTTCCCAACCTGATGTGACTCTGAAACTTGGAAACTGCGTCCTCTGCTTCTAGTTTCATCACCCTCAGTGGACTTGCTGAAGCCAGATACATAATAAAAATAACAACAGGGAGTTCCCGTTGTGGCTCAGTGGGTTATGAACCTAACTAGCATCCATGAGGATGCACATTTGATCCCTGGCCTCGCTCAGGGGGTTAAGGATCCAGTGTCACTGTGATCTGTGGTGTAGGTCGCAGATGCAGCTTGGATCCTGGGTTGATGTAGGGGAGCAGCTGCAGCTTCGATTTGACCCCTAGCATGGGAACTGCTATATGTCACAGGTGTGGCTCTAAAAAGCAAAAAATTATACATTAAAAATTTTTTTTAAATAATAGCAATTGTAACCACCACCTAGGAACAGTTCTTAGATTTTACACACGTAAACTCCATTTTCCTTACAACTACCCTCTGAGGGGGGGTGATGTGGCTGTTACTCTTTTTTTTTTTTTTTTTGGTCTTTTTAGGGCCACACCCGAGGCATATGGAGGTTCCCAGGGCCTAACTGGACCCACAGCAGCTTGCCTACACCAGAGCCACAGCAACACCAGATCTGAGCTGCATCTGCGACCCTCACCACAGCTCATGGCAACGCCAGATCCTTAACCCACTGATCGAGGCCAGGGATCGAACCCACAACCTCATGGCTCCCAGTCGGACTTGTTTCCATTGTGCCACGACAAAAACTCCCTGTTCCTGTTTTAAAGATGATGATCTTGAAGCCCAAAGAGTTTAGGTCATTGCCCAAGGCCCCCCAGCTGGAGAGTGGCACAGATGGCATTTGAACTGTCCCTAACCATGCTGCTGCACTGCTTTGTTTTCGTGTCAGCCAAACCTCTGCAGCCATTGCGGTTTCTGGCTGCTTCTGGTCTTGGTCCTCGCCGTTTCATTGCGACCCACATTACCAGCCCCTCTGCCACCTGCCTGAGTGTCCCCTTGGTCAGTGTTTCTCAATCTCAAATGTGCATACAGATCACTGGGGGAATCTCATGACCCAGACATTTTGACGCAGGAGGCCAGGGGTCTGAAATACTGCATTTCTAAGCTCCCAGGTGGTGCCAGTGCTGCCAGTCCAGAGGCCAAGCTTTGATATGAAAACTCAGTAACCCCTGATGGGGAATGAGAGACACCAGCTGTTTCTCTCCCTGACAGGGGCGCACACTTACAGGGCTGCCTCCGAGACAGGACCCCTTCTGGATCTACCTGACACACAGCTATGGAAACGCTCTATTTGTCAAAAACCTGCACTCCCAGTTGTTGCCCCGTGCCTTCTTCTGCTGCTTCCAATTTCCCCTCTCTCCAGCCTCCCCTTCCCCTTTCCACACCTCCTTTCTCTGACCTATAACAGCTTCGTTCAGTAACCTTCACTACAGTTCTTGTTATTGGGCTTCTCACCAAACAAATGCAGCTTGTGTTTCTTGCTTCCCAGAGATTCTGTATTTATCCTAATAACGTCTGCACACAATTTTGAACCAGTCTGAAGGCTGCTCACTGCTGTGGGATGCGTGTACAACACAAAAGAGGAGAAACATGTGGGACGAGAATTAGGAAAAAAGCTCAGAAGAACATTCTGTACTTTATATTTTATTTACCAGGGGCCTTGATTATTTATTATGACTATTCTTAGTCTTTCCTGTAATCACAAGAGAAAAGAAAGCATATTGTTGAAGGTGAAGGATATTAACAGAATACTGGGACGACCCTGGGGGTTCGCCAACAGCACAAAGAGGACGACCAGGAGCTGAGGACGACAGCAAATGCTCCCACTGCCTCCAAGGGGGCTGCCCACTCCATCCTCACTGGGACTCCTTTTTGTGACTTTTATTATCCAGAACTTTTGGATAATTGAAATCTGATGAAAAGGAGGCCTCTGTGTGCACCATCACACAATTGTATTTCTACATCTTCTTAAAATTTGGGAGGTTCACAGAATTCCCACAGACAGGAAAAGGGGACCTTAGATTTAAAATTACCCATCTGTTATGGACTGCATGTTTGTGTTGCCCCAAATTCAAATACTGAAGCTTTTCACCACCTACTACCACCACCACCACACAACCCCCTACCCCGGCCCAGTGCAATGGTATTTGGAGATGGGGCATTTGTGAGATACTTAAGTTCAGATGAGGTCATGGGGATGGAGCCCTTGTGGCAGGATTGGTGCCCTTATAAGAGGATTAAGGGGCCAGGGCTCTCGTTCTTTTCTCCATGTAAGGATACAATATCAGATGTCTACAACTCCAAGACCCAACTGTGCTGGGACCTGATCATGAGATTTCGGCCTCCAAACTGGGAGAAGTAAATTGTGGTTTAGGCCACCCAGTCTATGGTACAGACTAAGACGCCGTCTAAAAGAAGCGTAAGCGTAAGAAAGATTAGTGCTCAGGAAAGTGTATAAGAATGAGAGTTAGAATGATTTAGTGCAAAGGACATTCGCTGTGGAGTTATGCCTGGATTCACATGCCCGCTCTGCCATCACTAGGACTGTGAATTTGGCACCTCACTCAACCTCTCTGAAGCATGTATCACTCTGCTTTGGAATGTGGCAGGGGGTCCTAAAAGGGGGGATTCTTCAGAACAAGAGAGATCTATGCGTCTGGGTCCGACTAAGAGAGGGCTTGCCCTTGCCTGTTCCCATGGCTTCTGGCCAGTTGATAAGAGGGGCTGTCTGCCTCCTTGGACAGGGCCCAGGTGTTCCACAACACCCCAGAAAAACACACTTGTAGTTAGACTGTCCTCTGAGCATCGAGAAGCTGAAGAAATCCAAGGAGCCGGAGAGGTTTGCTTACAAGCACTACTTGATGTCCTTGGTAAAAGTGCCACCTAAGGGCAATTGTATTTCTACACTGAAGGGTTTTTTAAATTATTTTTAATACTTCAAGGCATTAAAGAGCATAACGATTAGTTGTTTATCTCCATTCCCCTCTGCTTCCGATACTTCGGTGAACATGTTCTGACCTCAAAGTGTGGCTGGAAAGGCAGGAAGGACGCTGTCTGTGCATTAGTGTGGGCCTTGAAACTTGCCCAGAGTGCTTCTGAAACTCTGCCAAGATGAAATACATAGCAAATAGTCCCCCGTCACATCTCAACTTGAAAATGACACTGAAATTTTTGAATTAAAAGATTTCAGAATATTTTAAATCATTTGACAGGTATTACTAGAAAGAGAGGTCGTGACAATTAAATGAGAAAAACTTATTTGAGGTGAATCAGAGACTTAAATATAAAAGCAAAACCAATCAAGCTTCTAGGAGAGACTGGCGACTATCTTCATGACCTTGGGGGAAGCAAAGAGGTCGTGTGTGCTGTGTGTGCTTTAGGGCCGCACTCACTGCATATGGAGGTTCCCAGGCTAGGGGTCCAGTAGGAGCTACAGCTGCCAGCCTACACCACAGCCACAGCAATGCAGATCCAAACCACATCTGCAACCTACACCACACCACAGCTCACAGCCATGCCGGATCCTTAACTCACTGAGCGAGGCCAGGGATCAAACCCACAACCTCGTGGTTCCTAGTAGGGTTCATTTCTGCTGCACCATGATGGGAACTCCCAGAAAAAGTTTCTTAAAGAGTGCTTAAAGAAAAATAATCACAAAAGAAAAAAATTAATAAAAATCATTTCTCTTTGGTAGTAAAAAAATGTCCATCAAAAGACACCATGGAGTTAAAAGGCAACCTAGAAAGTGGGAGAAGATATTTGCAACACATGTATTTAAGAATTCCATGGACCCTCACGAATTAAGTTTTAAAAGATAAAACCAAAATGGTAGGTGACCAAAAGACTAGAGCAGACACTTCACAGAGAAACCCAAATGGCCCATGTATGATGTATACATAAAGAGGTGCTCGGTACCATTAGTCATCAGAGAAACGCAAGTTAAAAATCACAGGGATAGACAACTCCTCACTTGCCAGAATGGCTAAAATAAAAGACCAAGAGTAGCAGGTGTGGGAGAGGATGTGGAGCAACTGGACCCCCAGATCCTACTGATGGGAAGGTAATAAATCGGTTCAAACATCTTCCCAGGTAACCCCATGAAGATGGAGAGTCCAGAGTCAGAAGAAGATACCTCATGGTAGAAATAAAAATAAAGTCAGCATGGTTGGGGAGGTGAGTATCAGGTCTTTCTCACACTTGAGCCCACTTGAGGCCACCCTTCTTTACGGGTTGGGGCCCTGGTGGACTCAAGTTGGCCTTTACACAGACCTTCTCTCCTTGTTCACGTTTCTTTCTTTCTTCCCCTTGGGTTTAGATCTCTATAGGTTGGACAGCATTGATCTGGTTCCACTGTCACCACCACCACCACCACCCCAGTTCCAACATTTTCTAAATAACTTCTGAGAGATAAATGAAGACATAGATAGCAGGCTAATAGATTTACTACCTATCACTGCAAAATGTATGCCTAAGCAGCCCTTTCTTATGCTGGTACAGTTTTATTTGTCATAAGATTCTCAGGCTTAGCATAGACTGAAATGTAGTCCTTCACTGCAATTATTCTTTATTAAGCATGAATGCTTGTGATTATCATCTTATTTAGTAAATTATCCTTGATCTTTCTTAACACCCACTGCTTGGTTATTTTGTATGCTTCTGGTGCCTGATTCCTCCTACCCCTTCTGACACCCAGCCCTCCTGCTGTGGCCTTTACAACTGAACAATGCTTACAGTTCTATGAATTTCTCATTCAGCCAATGGCATCACTTGCCAAGAACAATCTGGGAATATTGGATCACAGCCTCCTTTCACAGTCTGTGAACACTTCTATGCTTGAAGTTGGAGATACCGTTTTAGTAAGTAAATGCTTAACTCCAGGCTAATCTCAATTTTCCTTAGATTTAGTGCAAGGTGCACTGAAGTTCATGTGTGTTGTTTTCCCAGGTGAAGTCTGATGTTTGGGCCACTAAATGCTTCCATGTGCTTAATTCAAGTGGTCAAAGGAAGGACATCTTTTCACATAAGGCCATTTCTAGAAAATTTACCCCTAAGGCTCTCACTAATTCTTTTCAGAGTCATAAACCCTGCTCATCTCCATTTGGAACTTGCAGTACAAACTGGAAGTTTCTCTCGTCTTGTTCTAGCCAGGAGTATATGAGTGGACTCTCCCTCTATGGCAGACATGACTTAACTGCTTATTCAATATTCATTTCCTGATACCACCATCCCAGTCCTTCTCTGAATGCAGAACCCAATTTTGCTCCAGGAAATACTGAGCAACGAACCTACACCAGAGCAGGGAACCTCATTCTCCACCCCCCCCCACCCCCGCCTATGATCAGTCTAGGGACAGCCATGTGAACCAGTTCTGCCAATAAGATGTAAGCAGACACCTGCTAGGTGGAGCTCTGAGAGAGTTGCTGCCTTTCTGATAAAAGGGTACAGGTTTGCTTGTTGTGGCTCTCTGCCCCTTTGCCTTTACTTTCTTCTTGTCTCCTTCTTCATCCCTATAACACATACTCAATAGCAGAGTGGCAGTAGCCACCTGTGATCAAAAGGAAATGCCCAAGGGAAATGCAGAATCAGCCTTAATGTTGTTGAGCTTTTGAATCGGGCAACTGCCCACCTACAACTTCTTATCATCTGAGAAAAAGAAACCCTTAACAGTTTAAGCCTCTCTAGCTGGTCTCCTGTTACTTGCAGCCAAAGGCAATCCTAGCCAACGCAACTTATTTATTTATTTATTTATTTATTTTAATCACGGTGAGACCAAGCAGAAGTAATAAGTTTTGAGCAGTTTCTGCACCACAGGAGTTGGGCTGTTTTAAATGCACTAGCTCATTAGCCCCTCATATAACCCCATGAAGCAGCTCTTAGCACCTTTGCCTACTGATGAGGACACTGCATTCCAAGAGATTGAGGAAAAGGCAGATCCAAGATGAAACCCAGGTCTGTCTGACTCCAGTGTCCAAGCACTTGTCATCCCATCACACTGGCTGCCAAATGTTGGGTAGAGCAGATGGAAGCCTGCCCTGTTTTAGCTAAAATACAAGCCTTTGGGCAGTTTGAAGTGGCATCTGTTTGTTTGTTTGTGTTTGTTTTTAGCTTTTTTGTTAATATCTTTAAAACAGTGTTCTACAAAGTGCTGGTTTAGGAGAGGTTTGCTATCCTACTACTCTCTTGGTTTTATGTTCAAAAATCAGGTAGAGGAATGTATGCTATTAAAAATGGGACAGGCCATAGGCTTTGTGGACTTCATTGTGTTGCTGTAATGATTAAATTAGGAAATGTGTATCTGTGTATATTGCCTAGGATCTTGAAGACAACAGAAACAGTGTCAGATGCAATTGTGTGTCACATTCAATTATCTCAAAGAATTCCTGTGGGAGAAAGGAGGCATGCAGTTTATTAAACAGGAGAAGAACAAGCCTTCCCTCCCTACCCATCCCATGTGAGTAGAAGGTGAGATTTAGGAGGGCAAAGGCCAGAAATCTTCCCCAAAGCTTGACACAATCTCAAATGTTCACCATTAAAGCTACAAACTGATGAGACAACAAAGACTCCGCTTAGAAGAACCACATATTATTATAGAAATTTCCCCTCTACCTTAACCCTTTGCCAATGATTCTTCAGTTCATATTCAGGAGTCCTAAAGGAACAAGAGAGTGGGTAGAGAATAAGAATGTGTCACAGTGAACCAGGGCACGTGTGCCAAGAGCCATGAAAGAAAGAGATAAGAGACAGTCAAAACACAGAACCATTAATAATGTTTTCACCCATGGTCAAAACACAGTACTATCAATAATGCTTTCATCCATTAATGCAGCACTGTTCAGGTACAGAGAATAGAGCTGTGAATACGATAGAGGAGGTCTCTCTTTGTCCTTTCAAAGCTTGCATACTAGAACAGAGAGATACATGAAGAAAACATAGATAAGTTTATTTTTTTTTATTATCACAGAGAGTAATAAATACTGAAAAAAAATTTTTTTTCATTTGTCCTTTTTAGGGTCGCACCCGCAGCATGTAGAGGTTCCCGGGCTAGGGGTCTAATCAGAGCTGTAGCCACTGGCCTATGCCACAGCCGCAGCAACGCCAGATCTGAGCCACGTCTGCAACCTACACCACAGCTCACAGCAACGCCAGATACTTAACCCACTGAGCAAGGCCAGGGACCGAACCTGCAACCTCATGGTTCCTAGTTGGATTCCTTTCCACTGCACCATGACGGGACCCAAAAAAATTTTAAAGGGTTACAGACAGAAAGTGACTAGAGAATGATCCTAATGATTTCAGATTGAAGAGTCAGAAAGGCTTCTTTGAAGAGGTAATATCTGAGCAGAGTCCTCAATAATACGAACCCGCCATGCAAAAATTGGGCATAAGGAGCAGCATTCCAGACAGTAATGTGGGATCAGCATGTGCAAAGGCCCTGCAGTAGAGTGAACCTGATGTGTAACCATGACTGGATACAATAAACCAGGATGTAGAAGATGAAGTGGGAGAGGCAGACAGGCCAGATGGTGGAGGGTTTTGTGGGCAATGGAAAAGTTTGGAAAGCACAGGTGAGTGAACAAATCAATTTACCTTTTAAAAAGGCCACTTTGCAGCTTTGTGGAGGATGGACCATAGGGAGGCCAAGAGTGGAGGCAGGGAGACCAGTTGGAAGGCTGCTGCAGTGACAGAGATGACAGTGGCTCAGACTCGGTGGTCACCATGGAGGTAGGAAAAGTGGTGTGACTTGCGGTACAATTTAAAGGCAGAACAAGGCTTGATTTGGATTTGTTGTGAGGGTTAAAGGAAAAAAAGAGCCAAAGATAATCCGCAAGGCTCTTGCGGCATTTGGGTGAGGACACTGTGGAAGGAGGCGGGACGTAAGAACCAAGAGTTCCATTTTGCGTGTGTTAGGTTTGAGATGCTTATGAAGCACACAAATGAAGCTGCTGAGTGGGCAGTTAAACCATATAGTAACAATCATAGTAACACTTAAGTCATTAATTAAGCACCTGCTATCCACCGGAGTCCTCATAAATGTCACCATACTTCACACTCCGTCTTATGAAACAGATGTTACTACTACCACTAACCCCAGAAATCCAGATAAGGAAAAAGAAACTTTCTCAAAGGCCAGGCAACTTGCCCAAGATTCCACAAGGGAACATGGCCGCCAAGGCATGAATTGAGGGCTTGCATCCCAAGGCCCGTGTTCTTTCCCCTGAGCCCACCCAGCGAGAGTCCCTGGAGAGAGCTTTCAAAACGCTTTCTGAAACTACTGTATGATCCACCCAGAAAAGCAGGGCCTGCTTGTAGGAGTGGGGCTTCCCTAGGCCTGGGCCAGGCTACTAAGCTTCTTTAGGGCACATTCCCTGGGCAACCTCAATCCCTTCTTAAGGGGACAGGGGAGAGATTTTTCATGAACAAATGAGATTTTCACCTGTGTCTAAGTTTATTAAATCTGAAAAGTTCTCAATTTTAGTCCCAAGATTGATGCTTTCCCATCACCTCTCTCAGGGCTTTTTAAAAGTTTGCCATTACTTGACCATATAGAAAATATTCTTAGATGCACCTGTCATGAAGGGGAGAGAGAGCTGTCCAATGTCTGGGCTGGAGAAAGGGCAGCTGTCAATGGAAGTGCATTAAGGCCCCTGCCTCTGGTTATTTAACCTTAACGATCTCTTTAAAAGCTCCTGGAAACTTGTGTGGTAGAAAATGGCAAATCCCGTCATTACTCGAATAGAAAATGAAC
The DNA here is from genome assembly GCF_016906955.1 of Phacochoerus africanus. Taxonomy (NCBI): domain Eukaryota; kingdom Metazoa; phylum Chordata; class Mammalia; order Artiodactyla; family Suidae; genus Phacochoerus; species Phacochoerus africanus. Next base: position 43,073,386 of record NC_062559.1, on the reverse strand, counting down.
CATGAATCCATTTCTGAGGGCAGCCAAGCAGTAATATCACCAAAATAAAGATGGATGTCAGAGCTGGGAGCCTCTGCCAAGGTCCTCAGGGAGGGAGCCTAAGATGACGCCCAGGGAGAAAGAGGAAGGGCAGACACAAGACGGTGCAGGCAAGTCCACCTGATCTTACAGGTGCCCCGAAGAACACTAAGACACACTTTATACCCAGGGAGTGTAGTGGATGTTCCAGTCTAAGGGATGGCAGACACCAGATTGGGCAGCGCTTGAAGCTCTGTCTTTAAGGAACATTTTCTTTTTCAAATCCATTTGTGGACACAATCCAGATTTTCATCCTCTCTGTTTTTCTCCCAGAGAAAATTTTGAAGAGAAAAAAAAATCTGGCTCCTTCAATAGAATGCAATGAGTTGATGTTCTGAGCTTGAACAATGCTTGTTCGGCTCCCCCCACCCCCGCCTCTATCTTGTCTTTTGAGTTATATTAAACCTGACATTATCCAAGGGCTTTTGCATTCACTGAGCTTTCAACTTGGTGCAATTTGTAGACAATTTCAATAATGTGTCTGATTCATTTGTGCTAGTGTCATCAGAATCTGGCCCACTGGACAACCCCAAAGACCTTGCTCTGCCAATCTTTTCTCCTCTCCAGCCCTGTTTCCTTAAGAAAAGACACAAAGTGTAATCCTGACTATTTCCTGGGTTACATGCCATACTTCACCCCCTAGTGAATTCAAAAACCCAAGAAGAGTCAAGCAGATTTACAAATATTCACTTGCTACTCAACCAAGTTAAAACTTTATCCTGGAGGAGGAGCGAGTGAGGAATAGAGAGGGTTTCAAGACTAATTCATTTGACCTTCCTAAAGCAGCTAAACATAGATGGGTTTTGAATTTGTATTTGCAATCTCAGCCCCCCAGTCATAATGGGTCATTAAGATAGAAGCCAGGAAGTTTCCATCCTAAGTGACCATTTGTACTTTAGGAAAAGAGGGGTCATTGGTTTGGTCAGCTAATTGGCTGTTGCTTGCCCACCTGCTTAGAATTCTCTCATTCTAGTAATTCAGTTTCCTCATTAAAACAAAGACTGGACTAGTTTGAATTTCACATATATGCTCTCATTTCTTTATCATAACTGTACATGAGCTTGCTCTATTATTACCCTTATTTTCTATATGGGGGGAAAAAAGGATCAAGGAGGGACTAAAAATTAAGTCAGAGACATTTTAGGCTTTGATATTAAATTCCACTTATGCTCATCCATTACATGGGATCAGCCAGATATGGTCTTAAACTTGTCTTAGAATGCCTTAATGAGAGACATTTCTAAGCCTCTTTTTAAAAGTTCAAACTAATAGCATGATGGTTGGTTTTATTCTTTAATAGGTAGAATAATCCTCTGCTTGCACACCTACAGCTATTAAATACTTAACAACTAAGGAGAAGGGGATACTGTGGGGCTTAGTCTACCCAGAGGGTAGCACAGTTCCCAGCACATAGTAGGTAATCTATCAAGATTTAATGAACGAATTTCAGGGTAGTTACTACAACGTACAAATCATGGTTAATTTATTTAATTTATTTATTTGTTTGTTTGTTTGTTTGTTTTTATCTTTTTGCCTTTTCTAGGGCCACTCCTGTGGCACATGGAGAGTCCCAGACTAGGGGTCTAATCAGAGCTGTAAGCCACTGGCCTACACCAGAGCCACAGCAACACGGGATCCAAGCTTCGTCTGTGACCTACACCACAGCTCACAGTGACACTGGATCCTTAACCCCCTGAGCAAGGCCAGGGATCAAACCCGCAAGCTCATGGTTCCTAGTTGGATTCGTTAACCACTGCGCCATGACGGGAACTCCCATGGTTAATTTATTTTAAAACACAGTTGGGATAAAATTATATCTCAATTTCAAAAATGTCAATATTAGCATATGCATGAGGAAAATAATCCAGAAAAATATATACCAAATGTTTAATGTCTGACACATGAATTAAAAAGGAAATTAGGCTCAGCAGTAATGAACCTGACTAGCATCCATGAGGATGCAGGCCTCATTCAGTGGGTTAAGGGTCCAGCATTGCCGTGAACTGTGATGTAGGTTGCAGACCTGGCTCCCCATTGCTGTGGCTGTGGTGTAGGCTGGCAGCTGTAGCTCTGATTCCACCTCTAACCTGAGAACTTCCATAGGCCACATGTACGGCTCTAAAAAGGAAAAAAAAAAAAAAAAAAAAAAAAAGAGAAAAGAAAAGTAAGAAAGAAAGGAAAGAAAAAGAAAGTTAATGAAAAATAGCGTACATATAACACATTTGTGCTACAGTTCGAAGTGGAGCCAAACAGGCCTATTTATAAATTCCAGATCCTTCACCGTCCACAGCAGGATTTTCAGCAGGTTACTTACCCCATCTTATCTGCTTTTTTTCTTTCGACAAACGGAGGGTGATTACAACGTGCACTTCATTGGATTGTTGCAATGATTAAGTCGGATGATGTGTATCTATGTATATTGCCTAGGATCTTGAAAACAATAGAAACAGTGCCAGAAACAGAAGAAAACCTCCCCCAAAGTATAGAGATAAGAGACAGTGTCATATCCATGAAAACAAGAACAATCACGGAATACGAAAGAATGCTTAGAAGTTATAAAAATGAATGACAAAATGAAAATGAAAATTTCAAGGAAAATTCCAAGAGATTTTAACAAACAAATAAGAGAAAACAATATGAAAATTAGAGTATCTGTCTAGAAAGTCTGTATCAGATTAGGTTGACTATATATATATAACAGAAAAGCTAAAATAGCAGCGGCTTAAATGTGCCAGGGTTTAACGTCTCTTAAAGGAGGTAGGTTGGTATCGCAGCTCCAGAGAGACTCCTATCTTTTTACTCCGTATTTTAGAGCATGTGGTTTCATATCCTCAAATTCCCATCATGATCCAAGATAGCTGCTGGAGTTCTGGCTATCATGCCTACATTCCAGCATCAGGAAAGAGGGAACCAGGAAGGACAGAGGGCACTTCCCCCAGCTAAGTCAGCTCCAAAAGCAGTCTTCCAAGAAATCCTATACCACTTAGAACTCACCGGCCAGAACTTAGCAACCTGGTTCCATCTAACTACAGATGAGTCTAGGAAATGTATTTTTTTTTTTTCTCTAGGTTCTTTACCAAAACCAACCAACAAGTGTTTTCCTACTACAGAAGAAGAGAAGGATGGAAATATTTAGGTAGGCAACTAACAGTCTTTATAAAGGATCCAACTTTAGATTAACAAGATGTCTATGAAGGGTGAACAGGGAAAAAGGATAAGAAGAAAGACTCCCAATTAGTGCAAAGAAATCATATCTACCTATCGATGAACTGCCAGTGATCAATAATAATGGATGAGAAAGGATCCCACCAAGGCCCATCTTAAAAGATTTCAGGAGTTCCCATCGTGGCGCAGCGGTTAACGAATCCAGCTGGGAACCAGGAGGTTGCGGGTTCGGTCCCTGGCTTTGCTCAGTGGGTTAAGGATCCGGCATTGCCATGAGCTGTGGTGTGGCTCACCACACCACAGGCATGGCTCAGATCCCATGTTGCTGTGGCTCTGGCGTAGGCCGGTGGCTACAGCTCCGATTCAACCCCTAGCCTGGGAACCTCCATATGCCATAGGAGCGGCCCGAGAAATGGCAAAAAGACAAAAAAAAAAAAAAAAAAAGATTTCAGATTACAGGACATGAAGAGACGATCAGAGAGGAGGTCACAAACAAAGATTCAGGGCTAAGAATGGCAATGGACTTGCCAAGGGCAGCATCAGGCGCTGGAAGACAGAGGAGCAGTATCATCAACATTTTGAATCAGAGCTGCAGCTGCTGGCCTCCACCACAGCAATGCTGGATCTGAGCCACATCTGTGACCTACGCTGCCGCTTGCAGTAATGCTAGATCCTTAAGCCATTGATCGAGACCGGGGATCCAGCTCGCATCCTCACTGACACTATGTCAGGTTCTGAACCCACTGAGCCACGACAGGAACTCCAAGGGAGTGGGAGTAAGGAAATACTACTTTTCATATAAGATTTTTAGCACTATTTTTAAGCTTATATACATTATCACTTTGGTAACAAACTGATTTCAAAAATATGAAAATAACATGTTGTCCTTTCACTAAATTATCCAGACTACTTCAGTGATGTCCTTCATTGAAATTAACTGAGAAATAAAATAATAAATGAAATAAACTAATAAACTAGATTAATTTTGTCTTTATTAGGGATTCCATACCACTATCAACTGATTCTATGACTTCTAAAAATCAAAGTCTTACTACCTTAGTCTCAACACCGACAAGAAATAGCATTTTATCTCAGGAAGGTCAATACCAGATAGCAGATACACACACACACACACACACACACACACACACACACACACGCACGCAGAGGGCATTTCTGTCCCTGTTTCACTGATTCAATTTGAAGGCTTTAGAACAAAAGAGCCACTGGAATGGTTTATCAAGTACCAGACAAATCAATTCCCGAGTCCTTAGAAACCCAGTTTAACTGTTGATGGGGAAAAAAAAAAAAAAAACATTAATGAGATAAATTGTAGAGGGACAGAATCTGTCAATCAGGGGAGGAGACAACTAAGATAACATCTTTCCAAAGGTAAGTAACATCTGAAAACTCACTGTTCAAGTTTGTCACTAAGAAATCCAGCTACTAAAGCATTCTCCTGGGCTGATAAAGATAACAGACTGTTGTATGCTGTGCTGTTTTCCATGTGCCCAAGGACCCAGACCTTCCCTCATGTTCTTTCTCTCTGAAAGAGGAGCTGATAGAAGAGCCCCAGGAAGCTTTTCTCTCTTTGTGGATAACAACTAGAACACAGTTAATGCGCCTTTAAGTGTGTATAACAGAGGTGAGCAAAATAAGAGCTGCGTCAAGCCTTTCTCCTTGATTTTACTGGCTAAGCTGGTGTTCTGTGCTGACCCCCAGGCAGGAGAAAGGGCAAGGAATAGGGGCGGGCTCCATTCTGCCAGACCTGAGCTCCAGGTCTGTATTTTTTTGTTTGTTTGTTTGTTTTGGCCACTCCACTGGCATGTGGAAGTTCCCAGGCCAGGGATCAAACCTGTGTCACGGCAGTGACCCAAGTCGCTGCAGTGACAACTCTGGGTCCTTAACTCACTGCACCACAAGGGAACTCCTACTCACATGTGACTTTACCCCTAGTAAAATATCCTTTCATTTTAGAGACGCACATGTCCCACACATGAGTGGCTGCTAGCCCTCAATCTTACTCCAACTAAAAGCTGGATTTTGAAACCCAGTTGCCCCTATGAGTAATGTCGCTCCCAGGCTGACCCATCAAATGAGGAGTGAACCACAACCAAGCTTCAATGTCTGGGTCCATCCATCTTATCTCTAGACTATGTGATGACAAGGAAATTCACTCACTATGTACTGTTAAGTGCCAAAAAGCAGAACATGTGTGTATACATATGTTATATATATGGATAGAGCGTGTATGTGTGTATTTCAGAGAAATGCATTAAAATATCATCTGTGCTTGTCTGTGTTGTAGAATAATTATGGGTTATTTGCAAATTTTCTTCTTTGTAATTTTCTGTATTTTCCAAACTCTCTCTACAGGGAGCCAAGAAACTATATTACTTTATCATTTAAAATAGAATGAAAGAAACCTCAAAGAGAACTTTTCTATTTAAAGCAAAAAAAAAAAAAAAAGGTTTACCTCCTGCCTGCCTGGGAGAGAGGAAGAAGGAAGAGGAAATGGGGAAGAAGGAACAGGAAGGGGGCTTGTTAATGGATTCACGCCTGTGTGGTCTTTGCCCACACCTGGGAGACCCCAGTGAGCTCTGATCTCAGAGACAGTGTAGGGAAGAACGGAGGCCAGAGGGTGGAACCCAGTGTTCTTGTGAGGACGAGTGAATTGACACAAGTAAGGCACTTAGAATGGTACCTGTTTAATCAAGGTCAGCTCTTTTTTTCTCAGAGATTTTGGCTTCCCCCTCCACCACTTCCCTCCCATTCCTCAAGACAATGAGCAATTATCTATTGGCCTCAAGGAACTTCTAGCATATTTTCTGCCTGTTCCCATCTTCTATGTTGTGATGTGACTTTTGGATGTGTGGAGCTATGCTGGGAGTTATACCCTGAAGTTTCGACGTGCAGTTTTTTCTGGGGTGGATCACATGGGCTTTGGTATCATAACTGGGCTTCCTTGGTGGGGTTTCATTCTTCAGCAGACTTTTCTGGCATCATCCCTTCCCCCCTCTTCACTAAGTGCCTCCTGACTATTCGCTTGAACAGCCAAAAAGAAGGATAAATACTTCAAGCTGATTAAGATGTACTTTGATTTGTGGTCATCTCTCTTCTTGAGGGGGCGCACCTGTGGCATATGGAGTTGCCCAGGCAAGGGGTCCAATCAGAGATACAGCTGCCAGCCACAGCCACAGCCACAGCCAGGCGGGATCCGAGCTGCTTCTTCGACCTACACCACAGTTCACGGCAATACCAGATCCTTAGCCCACTTAGCTAGGCTAGGGATTGAACCCAAAACCTCAGGGTTCCCAGTCGGATTCGTTTCCGCTGCGCCACGACGGGAACTCCCTGTGATCATCTCTTTTCAAGTGTTTTCAGGATGCATTCTTTTATCCTTACTAAGCTATAGAGATCTGGTAGGCAATGCCATTGGACAAGCAGGCTATTCTTTTTTTTTTCCTACGGGACTCAACATGTTCCCTCAACCTTAATGTTGTCTCTGGTCAAGAAATACCAGGGTTAGAAAAAATAGAAATACCAGTTTGTTCATGAGAGAGAAACAGAGCTAATCTAATATTTGAACTTAACCTATAGATGTGAAAAGCAGACAGCTAAGGTTTCTCTTTTCAAGAATTGACTAACCAAGGCCTGGCTGAGTCATCTGCTTGACTAACCTTTGAGACAGAGAAGCCAGACCTCTAAGTAGCAATTGAACACCATGCCCCATCCCGCCCCTTGTTATCACCTTGATGTGCAGAACAGGGCTTTCGAGAACAGTCCATTCTTGCTTATCCTTGCAAACAGGGTGTCTCTTTTTAGGCAATACCAACACAGTCAGCCCAAAACTGCAGAAAATTTTAAAGCATGTTCCTTTAACCTTGGGCTACTTTTTTGTTTTAACACTTGAAATGTGTGTGGCTGTTGTTCAAAAGTTTGCACCCTTTGAAACAAAATAACAAAGCTATAACACTGAGGTCTGACTGAGGCAATGCTCAGAAACTGCCTTTCTTATTCTTTCATTCTATCCCACACTGCTCCACAATTTCACAGCATGCACGTTCAGCCAGAATCCTTCTGCATCAAAAAATAAACATCTACTTTAGCTGACTTGTCACCTCTAAGCTGATGTCTTTGGGGTACAGAATTTTCCCTGGACAGATGAGAAAAAGAGGGCTAGATATATTTTTTGTTAATTAATTAAACATTTGTTGAGGAGTTCTCCTGCGGCATAGCGGGTTAAGGATCTGGTACTGTCACTGCAGTGGCTTGGGTTGCTGCTGTGCTGCGGGTTCAATCCTTGATCTGGGGACTTCCACATGCCACAAGCACAACCAAAAAAAAATTAAAAATTAAAAACCCCGGAGTTTCCGTCATGGCTCAGTGGTTAACGAATCCGACTAGGAACCATGAGGTTTTGGCTTTGATCCCTGGCCTTGCTCAGTGGATTAAGGACCCGGCGTTGCCATGAGCTGTGGTGTAGGTCGAAGATGTAGCTCGGATCCCGCATTGCTGAGGCTCTGGCATAGGCCGGTGGCTACAGCTCTGATTTGACCCCTAGCCTGGGAACCTCCATATGCCGTGGCAGCAGCCCAAGAAATGGCAAAAAGACAAAAGAAAAAAAATTAAAAACCCCAAACCATTTATTGAGTACTGACTTGTTACATGACACTTCATGTGCCAGGTACTGGTGGTACTGGGCCAATGGCATCATTTCTGCCTTAAGGATCTAGGCAGGTAAGTCAACAGCTATGACAACATACTCTAAGTGCTATAGCACAAGTGGAGGGAGAGGGCATTAAACATGCAGAAGAAGGGCCCCTGGTCTACCTTGGGGGTTCGGAAGGCTTTCCTAGAATAAGTGGGCGTTGATCTTGAAGGATGAGGGGGAGTTCTCCAGGTAACAAGGAGGGAAAAGGTATTCTAAGACAAGAAAATGGCTTGGGGGTGGGGGACAGAGTTAGGAGAGCATAGGGTGAATCTAGGCAGTTCTAAGTCCTTTGGGATAGCTGGCACAGCGCAATATGGAGTAGGAAGATGAAGGATGGGAGGTGAGGTGGGCAGGGCAAACCTTGGAGGACTTTATATGCAATACTAAGTTATTTAGGCTTTACCTTAAGATCTTGTTTGATCTCAAGGTAAAGCCTAAATTGCAGGATTTTAAGCAGATGAGTTAGATAATCAAAATTTCATCCTTGGAAGGTCACTGTGCATGCAGAGTAGAGAATAGTTGGGAGGAGCCGGAATAACACTGGAGTCGGAGACATCAGTGTGGAGATGATGGCAGTGGACCAGCCCTGAACTAAAGCAGCAACAGAGGGAATGGCCAGGAAAAAGTGTCTGGGAAGCAGCATGAACATGGTTTTGTAATGGATGAGGTGGTGATGGTGGAAATCAGGGAGAAGGGCAGCATGACGCAGGTTTTTGTCTTAAGAGAATCAATATTAGTGCCATTAACAGAAGGAAGTAATCTCAGGAGGATAAAATCCATTTTAAAAGGCTTCCAGTATGGCCTGATAGCTCTTACCACGATAGAGGTGGCATCAGGCACAACCAAGCTGACATGGGAATGAGCCATTCATCTAGTCAAGCATTCAAGGAACGTGCTCTACACCAGACATTCTGCTGGGCAGTGAGAGTCCTGTGCCTTGGGATTGGCTTCCATTCACAATGCTACTCCTCACCAGCCCTGGGACTTTCAAAGACCCATGCACTTCTTTTTTTTTGTTTATTTTGTTTGTTTGTTTGTTTGTTTTTGGTCTTTTTAGGGCCACATCCATACCATGTGGAAGTTCCCAGGCTAGGGGTCGAATCAGAGCCACAGCTACTGGCCTATACCACAGCCATAGCAACACAGGATCCAAGCCAAATCCACGACCTACACCGCAGCTTGCAGCAACACAGATGCTTAACCCACTGAGCGAGGGCAGGAACTGAACCTGCATCCTCATGGACACTCATCAGGTTCTCAACCTGCTGAGCCACAATGGGAACTCTCCCATTCACTTCTGAGCGTCCACTTCATCATCTCAGAGACAATAACCAGACCCTCATCTTGTTAGGATGATCGTTATAATAACTCTGGGGAAAGCCCTTGGTAAATTGTAATCACTGTAACCCAGAGAATCATGTCAACAGAGAAGCCGAAAGCAGCATTTGCCTTTAGGATAATGAACCATACTGGATACAGAAGAGCTGGGAAAAGCCAGGTGACAAAACTGATCTTTATAGTGGAGAGAAGTGAAGAGGGGACCCAGAAGGTCCATCGCCCCCTTCTTCCTACAGCACACTGACCGTCCCTTTACCACAGTGCAAAGGGAGGTGACTTTTACGTGGGTAAAGGGAAATACTCTGAAATGCGTAAGAAAGTTTGTAAAGCTGAGAACAGTTACCAGGAACATTTCTCATTTTAAATAATAATCTCTTTTAGTTGGTGCTTCCGGTGAGTACAGGTTAATTTAAAATATGGTACAGTAAAACAGGTAGAGTTCTTTACATTTCCGTGGCTCTAATAGTAAAACAAAGTGCTTTCAGTTTTATGAATTTCATGGAATTCACCTCTTGGTATCCTGACAATGACTCTGAAGCACAGCAGAAATTACTGCCCCCTTTTTGTAGATGAAAGAATTGAGATTTTTGAGGATCTAACAAGCTTATTGAAAGAGTGAACATCAAACAGCTCGTTGATATCAGCTTGAATCCACATCTTTTGTCTCTAAGATCAAGGCTTTTTAATACTATCAGGATCAGAGGTTTTGAAAATGCTGTGAAATAGTGTTCAGCAAATCCATTCTCTGTTTCCCAAAGAACAGGTCTAAAAAGGTATTTCGGAGAATTCCTTGCTCCATCTCCAACTCCTTTGCTTTCCCAAATCTTGAAACCCTTTTCTCTGCTGGGTCTTTTCTCTTTCCTACAACATAAAAGGGTCTCTCCTCTCCCTGGATGGTTTCTTCTCTTCTAGACTTGACCCTCTCTCTCTCCTCTCTTCTTGGTCAGAGTTTTTGAAAATCAGAGCACAGTCAAAGTGGTCTGCACCCCCTCAGCAGCTTCCTGTACTTCAACTCTCTGAGGCCAGGCTTCTGCTTGTTCTGCTGCACTGAACTTGAGCTGCTGGAGTGACTGAGGACCTTCCATAGTCACCTTTCTCGGGCCTTCAATGGGACCTCTGAGTGGCCTCAACACTGTCGGCCACGACTTCTCTCTCCTTGGCTTCTGCACCCCTTCTCCAGACTCGTCCCTCTCTTTCCCTTTGTTCTCGCCTCCTTCACGGGTCAGCTCCCCGCTCCCTGCCTGTCCAGGAAAGTCTCGTGTTCTCCAGAGGCCCCGACCTTCTTCTCTTCTCACTCCTCAAGTGAGGAAGGTAGACATCAACCTTTTGGTGTTTGCAGCACATTTCAGGAGAAGCACAGAACTGGGAGAGGCAGCATCAGGGGACCTGACTGCATCCACAAGTAGTGACCTGCGCCCTTGGTCACCCTTGGGCACAATGTTGCTGTTTAAGTAGAACAGTCTGTTCTCCTTTATGTGCTGTGCTCATGAGGTTGTTTTCTCAACCATCCCAGGAACCTGCAGGAATCAGCTCCAGCCTGATGCTAAGCGATGGAATGCCATGTCTCTTAACTCTGACTTCTCAGCAAAGTGGAGCCTCCTCCCTGTGCAGAAACGTGCACAGGAGGCTCGTGGCTGAATCCTACCTGACAGGCAGCACCACCTTCAGCCAGCTACGGGCTTTGATGCACGAGGTGGTGGAGCAGCCTTTGCAGAGATGGGAACCGCTGCCCGAGACCGTCGCACTCCTCTACGGTTGTATCTTTTATCATCATCGTCGTCGTAACCATTTTTATTATTATGGTGGTAAAATATACACAGCATAAAATTACCCTCTTAACTATGTAAAAGTGTACCATTCAGTGGCATCAAGTACATTCACGATGGTGTGCAATCATTACAACTATTTGGTTCCAGAACATTTCTATCCCCCTAAATGGAAACCCTGGTCACATTAAGCCTCTCTCCAGATCCTGGCAACCACTAATCTGCTCTCTGTCTCCATGGATTTGCCAATTCTGGATATTTCATATAAATGGAATTAAATAACACATGGCCTTTACTGTCTGGTTTCTTTGACTTGGCATAACCCTTGCAAGGCTCACCCATGTTGTGACGTGTATCCGTAGTTCATTCCTTTTTATGGGCAAATAATATTCCACTATATGGCTTTATCACATTTTATTTACCCACTCATCTGTTGATGGACATCTGGGTTGTTTATGCCTTTTGGCTATCGCGAATGGTGCTGTGATGAACATTCAGACACAAGTTTTTATTTGAATACCTATGTTCAATTCTTTGGGGTTTATGCTTAGAATTGCAATTTCTTTTCTTTTCTTTCTTGGCCACACCTGAGGCATGCAGAAGTTCCCAGGGGCAGGGATCAAACCCGAGCCACAGCAGTGCCAATGCTGAGTCCTTAAGCACTAGGCCACCAGGGAACTCAAAGATTGCAATTTCTTTATCAGACAATAATTCTGTTTAACTTTTTGAGGAAACACCAAACTGTTTCCATAGCAGCCACACCATTTTACATTCCTGTCATGAATGTATGAGGGTCCCAATTTCCCCACATCTTCATACTTATTTTCCTTTTTTGTTGCCTTTTTAAGTTCCAGCCCTCCACCTACGGAGGTTCCCAGGCTAGGGGTCCAATCGGAGCTGTAGCTGCCGGCCTACACCATAGTGACAGCAACACCAGACCTGAGCCGTGTCTGCGACCGACACCACAGCTCACGGCAATGCCAGATCCTTAACCTACTGAGTGAGGCCAGAGATAGAACTTGCCTCCTCATGGATACTAGTCAGACTCCTTTCTGCTGAGCCAGGACAGGAACTCCTGTTTTCCTTTTTTAAAAATTATTGCCACTCTAAGAGTTCACTTGTGACATGGGTTTGATCCCTGGCCCAGGAACTTCAGTATGCCATGAGTGTGACTAAAAAATGAAGAAGAAAAGAAAAAAAAAAAGAAAAAAAACAAACCTATAGCTACCCTAGCGGGTATTCCAAGGTTTTATTTATTTATTTATTTTTGTCTTTTCTGGGGCTGCGCCCGCAGCATATGGAGGTTCCCAGGCTAGGCGTCTACTCAGAGCTGTAGCTGCCAGCCTACACCACAGCTACAGCAACGCCAGATCCAAGCTGCATCTGTGACCTACACCACAGCTCACAGCAACGCCAGATCCTTAACCCACTGAGCAAGGCCAGGGATCGAACCTGCAACCTCATGGTTTCTAGTCGGATTCGTTAACCTCTGAGCCACGACAGGAACGCCAAGGTTTTATTTTTAAATGCTAATGATTCTTAAAACTATACTCCCGTGTATTTACCCAAAAGAAATAAAAACACTTCTCTATAAAAAGACTTATACACAACTATCAAAGCAGCTTTATCTGTACCATCCCCCAAACTGGAAAGGCCCCAAATGTCCACCAACAGGTGAATGGATAAGCAAGTACTGGAATATCTAGAAAATGAAATACTAACCAGCAAGCAATAAATAGGAACAAATTACACAAAACACATGGATGAAACACAAATACATTACGCTGAGCAAAAAGCCAGACACAAAAGAGTACCTCACGTATGTTCAACACACAAAGCTCTAGAAAAGACAAAAAACTAATCAACAATAACAGTTCTGTAGCTGCCTGGGCCTGGGTGTAGGGACCAGCTGCAAAGGGGCACAAGGGAACTTATTAGGGTGTTTGAATTCGTTTATTTATTTTTTATTTTTTATGTTGTCTTTCAGGGCCAAACCCACAGCCTATGGAAGTTCCCTGGTTGAGGGTTGAATTGGAGTTACACCTGCCAGCCGACACCACAGCTCATTTCAACGCCAGATCCAGGCCACATCTGTGACCTGCACCACAGCTCACGGAATCGCCAGATCCTTAACCCACTGAGTGAGGCCAGGGATCAAACCTGAGTCCTCATGGATGCTAGTTGGGTTTGTTAACCGCTGAGCCATATTGGGAACTCTTGAAATAGTCTACATGTTGATAACAGTCAGAGTACATATTTATTTGTTGGCATTTAAAATGAGTACACTTTAACATATATAAATTATTTTTCAATAAAGTTGATATTAATAGTTTATATATATAGACACAAACACACACTTACACACTTATAGAGCAAGAGAGAGACTCTCAAATACTTAGCTCGAGATTCCAATTCTCATTTGCTCATTTCTTTCATAACTCAACAAATATGTATTGAGTGCCTACTATAGGCCAGTCTCTGGCCTATAAGGATGGGACAAGGATCCAATGGAGACAGAGATGGTTCCTGAAGTCATGGATACGGCGGTCTAGTCTGGGGGACAGACATTAAACAAATCACCAAACCAATAATGGCATCATTACAACTGTAATAAATGCTGCCACTGAAAGTTACATGGGTTTATGAGCTCGTGTAGTGGAAGCTGACCTGGTCAAGTTTCAGGCAAGGGAGGCCTGGGTTAGCTGAGATTTGAAAAATGAGGAGTTCATTTGGGGATGTTCTCTACAAAGATGGAAAGGCCCATGCAAGGGACCTGTGACTAAGAATATGACCTCTTCAAGGACTGGAAAGCAGGCGAACATGCCTGGAGTGAAGAGAAGGAGAGAGGGCTGAGCAAGTTGTTCCGGCGACTGTGAGTGCCTTCAGTGCTCAGGATTTTATTTTATTTTATTGGCTGAGCCCACAGCTTCCATTTGTGGCTGGGCTTCCATCTGTGGAAGTTCACAGATGCACCAAATCGAGCCTGCACCGTGGCAGTGATAACATCAGATCCTTAACTGCTAGGCCACTGGGGAATCCTCAGAATCTTGGTAATTATCAGAGCAAAGCAGAGTCGCTAAACTACAGATAATGGGAGTTAGCAAGATCAGCTTTGGGTTTCAAGACCATCTCTCCAGCCACATTGTGAATAATGGTGTGAAAGAGAGAAGCAGCATGTGGCACAGTGATCAGATAAGAGGCATTATCTTATGGAGGTGGAAGTGCTGGAGACAGGTGGAAGTGCTGGAGACAGGTGACAGGCTCTGGTATCAGGTGGCATTGGTGCAGAAGGGTAGAAGTGGATGGGGCCAAGAGCCGAAATCCACCATGGAGAGGCGCCATGAGGAATGGCTGGGTGGCCCGGGTGGATGGATGGGGAGAGGGGCAACACCAAAAATGGATCAGGTTTGGTAGGAAGACCATGAGTTCAATTTCAACATGTGGAGTTTGAGGCTCCTGGTCCATCAAGCTCCTTCAGACTTTCTCTTCGCTGAAATGGCTTCCCTTTCCGAGTTTCAGATGGGAAACTCCGGTTCATCCACAGAAGGCCAGCTCAGGTGTTATTGTTTCCCTTCTTCCCCCTTCAGGCAGTGGCCTTCATTTCTTTTTCTACATCACGTCTGCATTCAGGGAACTGTAATACTCTCTCTACAAGCTTGTGCTCTCTTCTAAGCTGTTAGCTCCCTGGAGGCAGGGCTGCGAATTCATTTTAGCACCCCCAGAACCAGTATATTACCACCCTCTAATAGTTGCTCTATTTACAAGTAGAAATATGTGAGAGGCGAGCTCCTGCAGGCATTTGGTGAGCAGGTGAGCAGTGAGAGAAGAGATTTTGCCCTTTACCAGACCGCTGTATCACTTAGGAATACATTTGTCCACAAGGAACAGAACACCCAGCCTTAGTGGCTTAAACAAGCAGGGGATATTTTTCTCACATATCAAAAAGTTCAGGGGTGGGACATTGCTGGCTTGGGTTCGAATGCCCGGCAGTACCGCACCGACTCTATTTTCCACTCTGTCATCCTGATTATACTGGCTTCTAAGCCTCATGTTCACTGTCTCTTAGTTGTTAACTGGTTGTAGCATTACTAGTCACCTCCTTTGTGTTCAAGGCATAAAGAAATAGGATTGTAATGTATACATGTAAGGATAACTTGATCCCCTTGCTGTACAGTGGGAAAAAATAAATAAATAAATAAAGCAGCAGGTATTTGGAAAAAAAAAAAAAGAAGAAGAAATAGGAAATGGAGGGTCAGAGTCAGCAAAGATTTCTCAGAACGTGTTTCCCCCCCCCAACTCCCTCTTTCAACTTATAGGTCAGAACTGGGTCAATGACTTCCTTAGCTGCAGGAAAGACTGGGAAATCAGGAATGGGGCTGTCATAGTCGTCTTGGACTAAATCATAGTACTCAGTTCTGTTAATGGGGAAGAGAGGGAGAATGGTCTGGCTATTGGGAAGGTGACTCATAGTGTCTGCAACTACACAAATACTGGCATATCTAGTTTCATCGCACTTCAAAGAGATCGTGTTTTTTACAAATTGAAGCCTTGTGGCAACCTTGCATTATCAGATGATGGTTAGCATTTTTTGGCAATAAAATTTTTAAAAAAATTAAGATGTGTACATTTCTTTAGACATCGTGTTATTGCACACTTAATAGGGTACAGTCTAGTGTAAATATGACTTTTATATGCACTGGGAAACAAAAAAATTCATGTGACTCACTTTATCGCAAGGTGCGCTTGATAGCAGTGGGCCGGGACAGAACCCGCCATGTCTCCGAGGTTTGCTGTATCGTCCGCCCGGAGTAGCCAGCGCCGTCCTGTAGTTCCATACATCTTGGTGGATCCAGGTGGGAATGAATCCTTCTCTAATGTCCACAGAAACAAGACAACAATGGCACAGTGACCTCACATGGATACGAGACATTGGGCCTCTGGAACTTTCAGCCCCAAATGTCCCCGCTTTCCAAATATATCCCCTACTCACCATTAACCCATCCTTTCCAACCAGTAAGCATTTTTTCCAACTAATTATTTAATCCAAGCCAGCACATACCTATCCCTTAAAAGCCTTTTCATTCAACTAGTGCCTGTTTGGGTCACTCAGTAGAAGACCTGTGGGGACTCTCTGGGTTCACAGAAACGTCTTCTCTGTTACTTTACCTTCTCTTCCTGTTGTATCAGAATGCTAGTCATTATGTGTTTAATGAGAATAAGCGTTGGGGATCCCACAGGAAATTGTCTGGTCGTGTGTCTGATTTTTTTTTTTCTCTTAGTGATCTCCTCTGCCAAATGGTTTATGCATTTTAGGCTGAGCAGTTTTTCAGACTGCCCACCCATTTGTTACAGTTCTAAGGGAGGAAAGGTAGGAGTTGCACAGGACTAACAGGTGGGAAGCAAGTGCCACACTGGCTTCCACTGGCTCCACCTGCTTCACCTACATCAAACAGAAACCCACATTCTTGACAACACAGGAGTGAAGGCGTCAGAGTGCATTATTTACCCCTGCTGTAAATATAAGCCTACACATTGTCAGGCTGTAAACACTAGTAATTAAGAAACCAGCCAAGGACTGCTTGGGGAACATTGACAGCAGCTGCTACAGAATCTGAACCTAGAGACAGGTTGCCATCCATTAACTGCTCCCTCACCTGTATTCTCATGCACCTCATCCAAGCCTTGGCACAGCGCTGAGCACAGGTCCCTTCTCCACTCCAGACTAGCCGCTCCTTTAGCGTTAGAGGCACTGCCTCCTCCAGCAGCACAGCCTAAGGGCCCTGCAGAATGCCTGGCTCATAGATGCTCAGCCACATTGCAGCGAAGGGTCCAAAGCATCCTCTTAGCTCTTCCACGAGCAGGAATGCCCAAGACATGGGCGATTCGGAATCCTCACCAACCCATCCTTTGCCTGGAGGAATACATCCAGCCAGACTCGGACACAAACTTTCTGCATCTTCCAAGGGGGTCTGAACATGACGTGTGACAGGGGTTTACTGGCCGTACCAAGTTCTTTGGCCTCTTCAGACATTTCAGTTCTCCAACGCAGTCCTCTCCCCCTCCCCTTCGGCTCCACCTGGAACAAACTAGCGCTCCAGGTCCCTGCAACCGGAGAAGTCAGGCTCTTCCTTCAGTTCTCTCAGCCATCAGCTCCTCGAGAAGCCTTCCCTGACCTCCCCAAGTCTGGATCGGGGTCCCCTCTATGACCCCTCCCTCTTGCTTCTGCAGCCTCCCTTAGTCGTTTCCCTTTCTAGACCATGAACTCTGCGAGGGCAAGAGGCCATCTCCTTCTCTCTTTTGTCCCCACCGCTTATGACGTCGCCAGGAGCACTGGGGGGTTCAAAATACTTTGGAAGAAATTGATAAAGGAGTGCAACGTCCCCCCCGTGGCGGCGCTGGGCCGCGTGCGGCTCGCACCACAGCCCCTCCCGTCTGGGGAACTCCGGCCTCGGGCCCCCGTCTCTCCTCAGCTTCGACTTGGGACTCCGTCCCGCAGAGGCGCACCCGGCGCCTGGGACCCGCCTCCCGGGTTCCAGAGCGACCCCGCCCGCCCAGGCCGCGCGGGGCGGCGGCGGCTCCCGGGCAGGAGCCGGCGGAGCAGGTGGGGGCGCCGGCCCCGCCTCCGCGTCCCGGCAGCCCCAGAGCTGACGGCCGGGAGTGAGCGGCGCGCCCCGGGCGCAGCACCCCGCGCAGCGCGGCCGCAGCGGCGCCGCCAGGAGCACCCGCGCGGCGGGACGGAGCCCGGAGGCTGGCAACGGCGGCGACGAGGACGTCGGCCGGAGCTCGAGCGCAGTTCTGTCCCCGGCACGGCCAGCGGCAAGTAGCGGCTCCGCGCGCGCGGGCCCGGGTCGGTGCCTGAGGGAGGGGGGAACCGGCTGCGGCCGCGGGCCCGTCCCGGGGCGGAGTGAATCCCCGACGCGGGCAGGCGTGGTGCGCGCGCGCCGGCGGCCGGCTGCCCCTCGTCCGCTCCCGGCGCTGCGCTGCCCTAGAGCCCGCCGCGCCGCGCCTCCCGGCCCGCCTGTAACGGGACCGCGGAGGGAACGAGGTCGCCGCGGGGTTGCCGGGTGACTTCCCCCGACTCGACTCTCCGGGCAGCGGCCCCCTGCGCCAAGGCCGCTCGGGTCTGGTCTTCACCGCGCTCTCCCTTCCCCGCTTCGCCCCCGGAACAAAAGGCCGGGGTCTCCCCGAGGCGGGGGCTGCCGCGGGAAGAGCGGGGGCGGAGTAAAGAGCTGCTTGGAAAACTGCCACACTGAGGGTGGCTGGGGGGCTGCAGAAGCCCCCGAGGAGGAAGCCAGTCCCAGAGATGTGAAGTGACTTGCCCAAGGTCACACAGCTCCTAGGGACTGAACGTGGGCCAGAGCGCAGGTCTCGGGACTCGCTCCCCAGTGCTCATCTAAGGTCAGTCGTGTGTGTTCAGCGATTTAGATCTAGCCGCCAATGGGCTTTCAAGTCCTTTGGAGGAAAACCGGGGAGAAGGTGGCAGAGCTTAATACTCGCTGTCCCCCCCCCCCCCCCAAGTACACAGCCGAGGCGAGCGAGGAGGGTCGGGGATGGGGAGGCAGGATTCGGGGGAAAGGGCACTTCGGATCTCCAGGTGGGGGCCGGTGGCCGGGAGCTCAGCCCTGTCCCCGTGGGCAGGCAGGCAGGCACTGGCTCCCAGGAACAGTGCCTTCTGAGCGGGGCCTGCCAGCCGCGTGGGTGTGCCAGCGCCAGGAGCGGGGGCGGCGTGGGGACCCCCTGCGTGCTGCTCGCTGGAAAGCAGTGCTGCAGGGAGATGGGGGCGGAGGTGGTGGGTGGGAGTAGGTGCTCTTCTGGTGCCCTGGGACCACCTGCAGCACCTCTAACACTACTTGGAAGCAAAGTTACTCTGTAGCAGAAAGTTGGGCTACCTCTGCGCCTCTCTGACCTTTAGGTCATTTGGCTGCAACACGAGGGCCTTTGTGCATGACCTGTGTGATTTAGAAAGTTCCTGCTCCTCTCCTCCTTTCCAGAATCTTTTCTCTCTTTAGAGGGAGGATTCCAAGTACATGTCTTGTGATCAGCAATAGTAACTATCGCTGGGACTCCAATTTTCCTTGAAAAAAACTTTTTTTTTTTTTTTTTAATTTTACGCAAAGCTCTTCATGGGGAGGAAGGTTAGAAGAGGGGTTGCCTTTGGGCCTTATAGTGACCTGGACAGGAAGGGAGGATTTCGAGGTGCTGGAAAATGCTCCCTACCTCGACCCAAGTATTGGTAACACAAGCATACTCGTACACATGTTTATGGAGTTATTTTCTTGAGATGTGCAGACTTATGTTTTTACCTCAAAAATGTAAATAAAAATGTAATGCTAAAAATCCACTCACTGTGGTGGCACACAGATGAGTACAGGTTTCCAGCCAATGCCTTTTAGAGACACATTTAAAAACCACAGAAGCCAAAATCAGAAAAACAAACAAATAAGTAATAAAAGGGAACAAGGAGCGTGGAAGGTGTAGCAGTTAACAGGAAATGAAATACGCACTGCGGAGGGTCTTACTGAGTGCCTTTACATGCCATCGCATGATTGGCAATTCTTTAAGGAGAATATTGTTATTGTGCCTTTTTTACAGATGAAAAAATGAAAGGTCACAGAGGTTAAATGCCATCCTCAGGGGAGGGGAGTTAAGAACCTGGGTACAACGACTTCAGACTCTATATGAGCAACCATAAACAGACAGTTTTCAGCTACTTGAATCAGGGCAGAGCCATCAGGGTGGCAGAGACTTGAAGGCTGGCTTCCTGCTATGCCCCTTTTGGTTCCTTTCCAGGAGTCTCTGTTGTTTTCTCTTGTAATTGTGAGTCTGAGATGGTGTCACAGACTGAAGTTAGCCAGCAGCAGAAGGGATGGAGGAAGTGTGTGTGTGTGTGTGTCTCTAAGAACATACAGTTTTAGGAACAGGAGAAAGCCAGCTGGCCCAGCCCGGCAACACTGTTTTTAGATTTATTGTTCAGAAATCATATAGTACAGGTTGTGATTTGGCAGTCACTCAACCACACACAAAGAAATAATTAATACAACCTAGAGAAGATCTGAGAAACCTGAATATAATTTACTGTAGAGGAGATAATGTAGCATTCTCACTAGGGAAGAATAGTCAACTTTCCTACATTCTAGAATTTCTAAATATATGTTCATTAACGCTTAAGTTTAAAAAAAAAAGCCCTACAGAAATAACTTGGCAGAAAGAAATTTGTTTTCCAGCAAACACGTTATAAATATACATACATTTGGTGCAGAACTATTTGAAACTTTAGGGTACAGGGAATACTTTATCTAGAGAGAAATCTTGAGAAACATGTCCTCAAGTGTGTTCTTCTAGTGATTTTATACTTCTGCCTGCAACTCAGAACCTAGAGGAGTAGACACGTGTTTCTTTCACCAGCCAGTATCACATTGCAGAGTTGAATGTCTTATTCTTGGAATTAGAAAGTTTTGGTTTGAAGAAGCTGGATTAAGTGGGGCAGCTAAAGAGGTAGCTGGATGAATCTGCTCAGCTGAGTGCCATCAAGCGTGATTATGCATCACGAAGTTATCTTTAGGCAAGTTTTGCCATGTCACAGTTAGTGTTCCTGCCATCTGGCTGCTGGAATATTTAGAAAGGAATCGTAACGTTTGACTGACTCCGATGAGAGCATAACAAAACAGACTTTGAGAGGGAACTATTAAATATGAGTTAGGGTTGGTGAGAAAGTGATTAATTACTTCTCATTTAGCCACAGCACAAAACTGAAGAGACAGAAGGTTCCTAGCTCATGCCCAGCAGGTGCAGCACACATGTTTTCTCACTGACTTCAGCCGAGAGCTCATTCGAAACTTCCCCTTAGCCGTTCTAGTTGGGTCTTTCTTTAGATGTGCCCAAGCAGGAACCCGACCTGTTTTGTAGCAGGGGACTCATGAAGTGAACTGCTGTGTCGAAGTGCCAACAAGACAAAATGAAGCAGAGATGTTGTGGTAAAAATGCCAGGTGAGCACTGTGTGGGCCAGACACGGTGAAAGACTTTCAAGTGCCTCTCAAAGGAATATTCTTCCTGTGTGGGTGAGGTATTCCAGTGAGACACTGAATTTGAGACAGTGGCATCCAGAAAGGAAGTACCCGGCCTGTCTTTGAACTGTAAGCCTGTCAGCTCCTGGGAGCAGGAAGGAAGAGGCAGTAGTGAGCCTCAGTTCTTGAGCCTCTGAGGACTCGTGTCCATGTGAGTTCGGGTGTGTGTCGGAGCAAGGTGCCCAACCTGCCAGCCACTGTGACATAGAGCTAAAGGCTACTTCATACTGAATGCATAGTTGTGCCCGGCTAGGCTAAGAACTATCTACTTATGAAATCAACACAGTACCCCCGTAAGGGAGCTGATTCTTCTTACTCCCATTATCAGATGGACACAGAGGCCAAGAGCTAAACTGCTCCCAGGGGGATCAAGCCATGCCCTGCTCTGGTCTTCTCTCAGCCCACTCATAAGCCCAAGGTGCCCTTTACCTGTCTGACTCTCCCTTACTGCACCTGAGCTCCTGGAGGGCTGGTGCTGTGCCTGCTTCATCTCTGTTCGCAGCACCTGTACCATGCATGGCATATGATGAGCACTGAATGAACGAGTGAATGAATGAATACCTTCATGGTCTAAGGTCAAAAGCTAATTTGGATTAACTGTCCCATTAGACTTGTACTGTCTTATTTGTCTTCGTTAATTTGGATCATCAGGTTTGATTGTATGGACAAGATATGCAACAGATAATAACTTCTTTAAAGCTGAATGCTAAGCTCCGTCTATAAGATCTGAAGGCCTCTGCTTCTTTTAGAATTTATTATTTTTTCTCCTTTCATAAAATGTTTGTGATTCAGAATACCTAGGTTTGAATCTTTCATTCCTCACTTATTTGTTGCATGACCTTAGACAAATTACTTCACCTTTTTGTGACTCAGAGAAAACCGAGGCGCTGAGAAAATGGCTCAGCTGTAAAATGGGCATAGTAACAGTACTACTTGTATTTATAGTAAATACCTTAAAGTAAGTACAGTGCCTGGGACAGTGCCTGGTTCGTAGCAATGTTCAATAAATTAGCCATTATTTTTCATTATTATTATCTGATGCTTTAAAAACTTGTTTGCCTGTAAATGTTCCTGGTTCCATAAAGCATTTGAGGAGTTTACAAAAGTAAACAACATAAAATTAACAGATAATGAAACTGGGGTAAAGAGAACATACAGATGAGAAAGCAAAATAAAATCAGAAGTAGCCAAGTGAACAAGACTAAATTATAAAGTGCTGGTAATTTCTAGAGGTGAGTTTACTGTAAGGTTGGGTGTTGTTTCTGGAGATGGGACTAAAAATTTGTTAGAGCTTCCCAGTAGCCAAAATAAAGAGGAAAACACAACTGTTACCTGATCCACAGTGACCACAAGATAAAAAGAGATCAGTTACACTGCTTTTCCTGGTCCTGAAACCTGGGAGAGCTTTCTCCTGGCAGGTCCTCAAAGCAGTCCCTGTTGCCATAGAGATCTAAGGCTTCAACATGGTCCCTGCCATGAAGACAATGGAAGTTTTGTGGCAGAAGGTAATAATACCTGTTTCCTAGAATGTTGTTGATGCAGTTCCGGAGACGTACTCCCAGAGCACAGCCCAATAAAAGCTCTTCTGTGAAGGGCCAGAACACTGTGGTTTGGGGATGTGCTGTTTCCTTAGCTATGTTTCCTGAGTGCCTGGGAGAGTAGAAAGATTCTTTCTTCCAAAGACTGTAATTCTTGTGAGAGTCAGGTGAATAATCCTGTCTTTAAGAACGTTCTTTCTGGCTGAAGCTATTTCAATGAGCCAGATCAGTTTACTTTATCCAGAAAAAGTCCAAAGGGTGTCATCATGCACATATATTCACTAATAGATGTATTCATGAATTTTCTTAATACTGGTCATTCCATAGTCTCTCTTTAGCTGCCAGTTTTATCACAAGGGTTGGGAAAAGATCGATCCAGTGCTCTGTACTATGTTTTAAGTACTTTTAATACTTTCAGTACTTCCTGGTTATAAGAATAAATGATGTTTGATTTTTAAACTTTTTCTTAGTAATTGAAATAATGGTCATATCTTTTTAGTCTCACCGTATATCTGTTAGCCCCAATATGATTTTTATCGGTTAGGATTGCATTCAGCAGCCAAAACAAACAAAACAAGAACAAGGCACACATCAGAATCTGGCTGAAACAGATACAATTTTGTCTTGAAGTACTAGACTCTCAAGAAAAGCAGTCCAGGACTGATGCAGGAACTCAAACAGTGCTATCAGAGAGTCAGCCACATTCTACCTTCCTGTTTCACCATCCTCACCCTTTAGGACATTATCTTAAATCTGGTTGCCTCATGGTCACAAGATGGCTGCCGTATCTCTAGGCTTACATCTTTAGTACAGGCCAGAAGAAAAAATAAGTGTAAATACCTAAAGAGTGAGGGTCCTTCTATTAGGGAGGTTTTGCCTTTTTATATAGAAAGTGATGCTGTCTGCAGCTCCTTCTGCCTTCAGCTTATTGGCCAGAATGATGTCACAGTGCTGCTTGAAAAGATGGAGTCTGAGAAATCAAATATTTTTAGCTGGGTAAATTGCAACTGCTACCCCATCTCTAATTAGAGGCTTTGTTCTGAGGAAGGAAAGGAAATGGTTATTGAGTAAGCAACTAGAAGTATCAGCTACCCGACATAACTTCCATTATTAGCCATGTCCCTGACTTAATTAGAAATTACAGAGGGTGACTTGGTAATTTAAAATGTTATCCTTTTCTAGGGTTTTTTTGTTTTTTGTTTTTTGTTTTTGTTTTTGGTGCAATTTGCTTGAGAGAACAAACATACCCAACTGCCTTGTGTAGATTCCTGAATCACTATCACCAGCCCTGCTTACTTCTTTCCTAAATTTCAGGTCTAAATTTCAGTTTACCACAGGGACCTCATATACTTCATAATTAAATGGACTTCTCCCCACCCATTCACCACCTCCAGCCCCCACACACTTTCTCTTGCCTTCCTTCATTAATACTAGATTGTCTTGGCAAGGATCTTTGGGGTTCTCTTAGGCTCTCCCCATCCCAGACATCCAAACTATTGCCCCCCTTGGCTCCATCCCACTGCTGTTAGACTAATTCATATAAATATCCATCTTTGCTCAGGCCGATCCCCACATTGGTCTACCTGTTTGCTGCTGCTTCCCCTGTAATTCATTTTCCACACATGGCCCCGGACTGCTGTTTTTAAACTCTGGTGTCTGATATCGCTCAGTCTTGAAAAGCTTATTTAACCAAGCTCGAACTCCTCGACAGCCTGGCTCTGTGAGTGCCATGATCACTGGGACTGGCTGCCATACACCCCAAACTTGCCCACACAGCAAAGCTTTTCTCACCCCTTCCCCACTCCCTTCAGTCATGGAAGATCATTGAAAAGGTTTCTTAGGCTTTTCATGGTTCCTAGCCATGGAAGCAATTAATTACCTTTTCATTTATGTTTCCAGAACATTTTCTATTTCTGTTAATATGCGTTGCCCTGGATTCTGTGTTGCCTGATGTTAATCATGCTGAACCAGGTTTTTTTTTTTTTTTTAAATAACAGATTTATTAGATATAATTCACATACCATAAAATTCACTCTTGTATACTATGCGATTCAGTGGGTACTGGAATATTCAGTCACACAACTATCACCATCGTCTAATTCCAGCACATTTTCATCACCCCCAACAGAAACACATTAGCAGTCACTTCCCATCGCCCCTCTCCTCGGCCCTGACAACCCCTATTTTTTACTTCTATGGATTTACCAATTCTGGAATTTCATATAAATGGAATCATACAGTATGTGGCCTTTTGTGACTGCCTTCTTTCATTTATCATAATGGCTTTTGGGTAAAAGCATTCCTTTTTATTGCTGAATAGTGTTTTATTGCATGGCCATACTGCATTTTGTTTATCCACTGATAAGTTGTGGGACATTTGAGTTTCCATAATGAGCAATGCTGCTGTAAACATTCATGTATAAGCTTTTGTGGGGCACATATTTTCATTTCTCTTGGAGTGGAATTGCTGAGTCTTACAACAGCTCCATTTAAAATTTCTAGAAAATGGAGTTCCTGTTGTGGTTCCATGGTAACAAACCCAACTAGTATCCATGAGGATGCGGGTTCAATACCTGGCCTTGCTCAGTGGGTTAAGGATCCAGGGTTACCATGAGCTGTGCTGTAGGTCACAGACGTGGCTTGAATCCCTCGTTGCCGTGGCTGTGGTGTAGGCTGGCAGCTGCGGCTCTGATGGCACCCTGAGCCTGGGAACTTCCCTACGCTGCAAGTGGGGCCCTAAAAGAAAGACCAAAAAACAAAACAAACAAAAAACAAAGTCGCCTACAGCAATTCTAAGTCTTAGGAGGAAAAAGACAAAAGAAATTTTTTTTCCTAGGAACTTACAGACTCTTCCAAAGTGGCTGTGCCATCTTACAGTCCCAATAGCAGAGTATGAGGGTTCTGCAGTTTTCAGTGTCTGCTTGGGTGTTGTTTTCCTTTTTTTTATTTTCGGTTTTAAATATCATTTTCTTTTAACTGTGTTTCTTATAAAGGAGATGTGGTTAAGTTTTTGAAGCAATTGAATGCCTCTGTCTTTTAGTAAGGGAAGCTAATAATCTGCTTATGGTTATTGCGATTGCTGATATATTGGAACTTGTTTTGTACCTTTTATATGCCACATATTTTATTGTTACCTCTTTTTTTCTTTTTCCTGCCAAAGTGGCTGGCACATAGTAACTTTCAATATGTAAGTGTTATAAGCTATCAATTATATGTATACATGTACCATGTATCTATAGATTTACTTATTCATCAAATATTTATTGAGTACCTGTTGTCATGTTTATAGTTTCACTCAGTGGCTAGCATAGTGCCTAACATACAGAAGGAGCTCAGCACATATTTTCTGCATTGCACACCTGTGCAGGAACTGACGTGCTTATGAGAAGCTGGGGGGAGCAGCCAGAGCAGGCTTGGGAGCAGCTCACTTGGGTTGGATGTGGTTTTGACACATCCCAGCTGTTCGATCTGGCTATTACTTTACATCTCTGTGCCTTTGTTTCCTCATCTGTGAAATTGGGATAATAATATCTGTCCTGCAGAGTTGTTGGGGTGGGGGGGGATGAAAGGTAGTTACGTAAATAACAATCAGAGTTGCTAATATAAGGAATCCACTTAGTACATGTGAACAGTTCTTTTTGTTAGTGAATTGTTTAACAAAGAGCTCTCCCGACCACATATGTCAGTATGAAATCATTAACCACGTCTGCCCAGGGAATGAATTTATAGTAAAAAATGACGCAGACCCTATGCTAAGTATCTGACATAAATAATCACAGCTCTATTAGAGCAGGAGACATTTCTTCTCCTCATATAATAGAACCAAGAAAAAGGACTGAGGCAGCTACAGCACAGGTCACAGCTGAAGCTCACATTTAATCCCTGGCCTGGGATCTTTCATATGTCGTGGGTGTGGCCATAAAAAAAGAAGAAATTAAAAAAAAAAAAAAAGAAAAAGGACCAAAGTTGTAATTGTACTTCCTTTTAATGATACAGAAATAGATTTTTAATCTCCTGTATTTCTTCAAGCCATTGTTTATTTTAACACTCTTCTAAACTTTTGAATGAAACATTTTTGTTCAATCATATTGCTCTCAGAACCCTCCTACGCCGCTGGTGGGAATGTAAACTGGTAAAACCACTATAGGGAACAGTATGGAGGTTCCTTGCAAAACTACAAATGGAGTTGCCATATGATTCAGCAGGCCCTGGGCATATATCCAGAGGAAACCATAATTTGAAAAGATACATGCACCCCAGTGTTCCTAGCACTCTTTACAATAGTCAAGACATGGACTATCGCATATTTTTAATAAGCCTCGTTCTTCTTTTAGCTAATTCAAAGACAGAAAAAAAAAAAAGAGAGAGAGACAGGAAATCAACATCTTTTTCCTCTTACCCTTGGGAACCACACATGCATCGATTTTTATGGCATTTAGCCGTTATTTAAATGCCTGAGTCAATGACAGTATTAGCAATACCTCTGTTTTTCCTTTCACTAAATACTGTTCAAATATTATAATGAATTCAATGATCTGGGAACAAATTTGCATTTCAATAAGAGTCTTATAAAAGGAAGCCAATTTTTGAGCTCATTGTAGGTATAACCTAGTAGCTTTCATATTAGGTTGTGGTGCAGAAGGCACATGGACCGTCTATCTTAATCCTCTCTGCAATTTTGCAGATAATTATGGTCTCTGGTCAGGCCTGAGCAGATTCAGCTTCAGGGGCTGTTGTTGGGGCTAGTGTCTCTCAGGTGTGGGGAACCCTCCATGTCACCTGTGTGACAGGTGAGTGGGTACTCTGCTCGGTTTCCCTTCCCGTGGTGTGTCAGTTCCAGCCCCAGATGCAGCATGCCATTTGCATGGACCCAGCCTGCTGAAATTAAAGGGTCTACAGAAAAAGAGCCGTCTCAGTAGAAGACACAACTTCCAACTGTATGGGGCAGAGTGTTCCCTCATCCTGGTTATTCTAGAACAGGGCTTTTTAAACTTTAGCAGGCAAAAATCACTTACTGGCAAGATACTCCCCAAAATTCTGATTCCGTAGATCTGGGGTGGAAACTGTGTCTTCTTACAGGCGTCCACATTCTAGAGCTCCTAAGGTGTGGTTCCCAGAGCAGCAGCACTCGTCTAGGAGCTTGTTAGAAATGCAGAGTCCCAGGCCCCACCCTAGACCTACTGAATCAGAAGCTACATTTTAACAGGAACCTACCCCACCCCGCCCCAGGTGATTCATCCTTGGCCTAAAGTTTGGGGATGATCGCTATTCCCCAAAGCACCAAGGGTTAGGTATCACTAGGAAACAGCTTTGGCCACTTTACCGTGGTGTTTTCGAGAGTCTTTTTCTATGTGCCTTATATGCCCAGGGGCTCTTGGGTTGTGATTTCCTGGCCATGGGGCACCTTTGATTGAGAAATGGCTGATCAGCAGAGTGGCAGGACCCTCCTGAATCCAGGAGGTGAGGAATGGATGGCCTCATGAAGTTCATTCGCTTGGGCTCCTTCAGAGGCGAGAAATCTTCACTTCTTCCAGCTTCATAGCCAAAGAAACAAGGGACTCAGTGGGACGGTGTCAAAACATAAAAAATTGTGAGTGCCGAGAGAACCTTATTTTCAGATTCCTATTCAACTGTATTTTGAGAATCCACAAGAGATGCTTTTGTGAAATACTAGCAGTAATCCTTCTTGCGTATATTTTTAAAATAGGCACATATTCTATTTATGAACAGCTGTAATCTGACAAACTACTCTTGGGGGAAAAAAAGCAATTATGACAAGAGTAACTAGTGTGTAAATTTGTTTACCATGAGTTATTTCTCTCTGAAATAACTCACAAAGCTCAGCTGGTGTATCTATATATTTAACTTTTTAATGTAAAAAGATAGGCAAGCCTGGGCCCCATCTCTCACCAAATAGGAACAGACAGAGGGGTCAGACGGGAAAAGAAGAGGAGCAGAAGGGTAGGAGGCAGAGTTCGTCACCTGCACCAAGTGGCATCAGTACTTCTGCCCCCTCCCCCCACTCCCAGCTGCACCCCCCGCTGGCTCCCTGTCAAGCAGGTGCACTCCGGCAGCCTGCAGGTCCTGTGTGACCTGTAGACAAGCTCTGTTGGCCCACTGGTTTTTAAAAATGCTTTTTGGTTTGGTTACCCACATTTCAACACTGGACTTCATACCAAAAAAAAATGTGAGACTTGGTGGGGGGGAGGGGGGTTGGGGGGTTGGAAGACCTGGCCGATACTGCGCTTGCATTCCCACTGAGTATCAACCTGCCAGAGCTGAGGGGGCCTCCTGCTCTAGACCCAGGCCTTCTCTCCTGTTGGCCCAGGCCCCTCCACACCTTGTCCTTCCAACGTCTCCTCACCTCTGAGTCGATGGTCACAAGGCAGCTCCCTGCCTGCCAGCGATGCCAGGAAAAGGAGTTCCTGGCTTCTGCCTGAGGGAGGCGGACTCAGGAGGAGAGAGACTCCTCAGCCGTAGGAAAAGTGCACCGCTGCAAGGCAGGTGTCCATCCCTACCCGAGGAAGGAGACACTTGCAGAACAGTGACATGTCCTCTAAGCCCGCCCTGGGGCTGCAGCCTTTTCCTCTTCCCTCCAAAAGTGCAGAGCCTCCAGGTTGCTTGCAGCCTCGTATTTATCTCTTCTAACTAGAACTAACTCTCATCGCACCTTTGAAACAGTTGAAAAATGCAGTAGTGGAGTTCCTGTCGTGGCTCAGTGATCAGCGAACCCGTCTAGCATCCGTGAGGACTCGGGTTCCATCCCTGGCCTCGCTCAGTGAGTTAAGGATCTGGTGTCGCCATGAGCTGTGGTGTAGGTTGAAGACTCGGCTCAGATCCCACGTTGCTGTGGCTGTGGCGTAGGCCAGTGGCTATAGCTCTGATTGGACCCCTAGCCTGGGAACCTCCATAAGCTGCGGGTGCAGCGCTAAGAAGAAAAAAAAAAAAGACAAAAAAGAAAAATGCAGTAGTTTCTCCCAAATCTGTATTTATTGGCCCCCTTTTCATGGTTGAATTGATGACTTTTTCCTTAGCGCTCCACCCCTCTCTGGGGGCGTTTTCCCTACTCCCCCTTTTATTATAGTTATTCGTGCCCATGGAGGAGGTGGTGTGATGGTGATAAACACAGCTTCGATTAAGTGTCCACTTGGTCTGCATCATGCTCTTCATCTACAGTCTTTGTTTTAATTCTGTTAACAAACTAAGAATGAAGCACGGGAGCTATTTTATAAACAAAAAGACTATGAGACCCACTTAGGTTAAGTAACCTGATCGAGGCCACATGGCTGGGAAAAAGCAGAGGCAGAAGTAGAACCCCGGTCTGACTGTATTCAGAGTCTCCCGTGGAAACTGTCTATTCTCTTTCCCTTGCCACCCTCCCTTCTAATGGTGCTTGAGAATCTGGCCTGCATCTCGATGCTGTTTTTCAGAGTCATTTCATGAGCTGGGAGAAAATAAAGAAGCCTTTGAGAATCTGGCTTTTTTTATCCTAAGCAATTTGAATACTATAAAGTAAGATGACATTTTTAAATGTGTCGGGAGAGCACAAAGCATCAAAGAGCTCATGGGTACAGCCTGTGACTTCCTGGAGCTCTGCATTCCTCGCTGTCAGATTTTAACAAATACTTCTGTAGATAATTGCTTAATTATTATATCTGTCAAGAAGAAGCCTTCACAGCCATCAAGTACTAAATGTAAAAATATCCTTTCATCCTAGAGTTTGAAAAATCATTCCTGTGATTTCAGCAAGACAGAAGCCCACTGGCACCTGATCCCTCTCAGATTGATAAGGATAAAACTGCATGGAGTGGAAGGATGCTGAGGCTAAGGGGGAGCATATGGAAGAACTGTACTTACATGTATGAGGTCCTTTCCACTTGAAGGTCTCGGAAATACTTTAGAATCTTTACAGGATGGAAGCAGAGAAGTTATATGATCCATACCAAGTTAGTAAAACAGAGGAGTGAGGTTTTTGGATCCGAAAAGCCAGGGCTTTTACGCAGCTCTGGTACTCTTTCTGAAATTTAGCAGAAACGACATAACCTCTCGGAGACAAAATTTGGTTATCTCCCCTATGGAAATGTCAGTGTCTGCCCCAGAGTTGTTGAGAGGATTAAATTAAAGTGTGTTGCAAGTACCTAATGCAGTGCTGAGTACACATGGGGCTTCAAAAATTATAAGTCAGTCCTCATTATTCATAAATCCCGTGATTTTCTAATCCCCTACTTGCTAAAGTTTATCTGTAACTCCAAGTCCGTACCCAGAAGCCCGTTTACCGTCATTCACACACATGTACAGGTGAGAAAGACTTGGCTCATGTTATGCACATTCTCCCAGCTGAGGTTGAAGCAGGCAGCTCTCTGCCTCCTTGTTTCAGCTCTCATGCTATAAACAAGTGTCCTTTCTGCGTTCAGTTTAGTGCCATGTTTTCAATTTTTTGTGCGGTAATTTCTCTTCAGTGCCCCCAAGTGTCGTGGTGAAGTGCCCCCTAGAGTTCTTGAGCACACGAAGGCTATGGATGTGCTTTATGGAGAAAACACATGTGTTAGATAAGCTTTGTTCAGGCCTGAGTTATAATATTAGTGAATCAACAGTCTATGTTAAACAAGGTATCTTTCATCAGAAACACAAATATAGAAAACAAAGTTATGTATTAATCAGCTGACAAAAATCTTGTGATCAGAGGCTCATAGGAGCCCAACCCTGTGTCTCTTACAGAAGCAATGAATGGTTCAGGTATTTGCTAACCTAGTGTTTATGACAACCATGAAGAATACAACTGCCATGAATAATGAGAATCAGGTGCATTCTATATTTAGTTCCCACTTTAGGTAGGTTAAATATTAGTGGCTATTATGAATTAACTCCAAATTGTCCACGGCTTAACACAGAAGTTTGTCATATATGTAAAGTCTAATCAGGTGTTTGGCAGATGGTCTTAAAAAGGTGAGTTAGGGACCCAGACTCATTACATTTTATGGATCTGCCCGCACGTAAAACCCTTGCTTCCAGCCAGTGGGTGGAGGAAGAAAGAAATGTTGTGGATGCAAAGTCCTTATGGACCAGCCTAGAGGTAGAGCACATTACTTCTGCCTTCATTCTGCTGGCCAGGGCTTAGTCACGTGGTAACACCCAGCTGCAAAGGAGGCCGGGAAATATAACTATGTGCTGAGGGGGTCCATGAATAATTCTGTCACAGTTCTCCTCAAAATTATTTCCTGTAGTCAATTTTCCTTAGAGAAAAGGCAAATTCCTTCAGAAAGTAACATTGAAGTTTTTAGAGGTCACTCTTCTAATCCCATTGTGGTTCTTCACCAAAGGAAGCAAGCTTGTCTCCTCTCATTTGTTTTAGTTAAACGATAAAATCCTTACATAAGGAGACTCCGTATTTTCCCTTGTTCTATTAATACTTCAGCCAACCCTTTATTCCCTGCTGTAAATTTTTGACTGAAATTATTTTTGCTGCTGAATTAAGGATCATGTAAAGATACACACAGTGCGTTCTATGAAGGAAAGTGTTAAAATTCAAATGACTGATCATTTATATTTGTTTCAACTTATTTGTGGACTCACATCCAATTGACTTTAGCATTCAGCCAATAAAATGCTAGCTTGTCTGTCCCTACATTATTGTATGCATTAGATTGTGTAATGAAATGATAGGGATGCTACCCTGGGAGAAATATTT
The DNA here is from genome assembly GCF_016906955.1 of Phacochoerus africanus. Classification (NCBI taxonomy): domain Eukaryota; kingdom Metazoa; phylum Chordata; class Mammalia; order Artiodactyla; family Suidae; genus Phacochoerus; species Phacochoerus africanus. Next base: position 43,041,034 of record NC_062559.1, on the reverse strand, counting down.
ACCGTCCTCTGGGATTTCTACCCAATTTTACTATGGTTTTATGCCGTGGATTTTGATGAGTGTTTTTTCCCCAGTATTTCTGTTCTTGTTTTGCTATTAAGTAAAGAGGCAGTGATGTAGTAATTATCAAGCCTCTTTTTCCACAGGTGTGTGGTTTTCTGTAATTGTCAGCTCAAGCATCTCTTTGGATTGCTCATGAAAACTATCATCGACTCTTTCCCCCTCAGTTGAGCTTACATGCATATTTTATATCATTTTAGGGGGTTCTTATCCTTGCCCAAAACAGACTAGTACCATGTGATTCAGCAGTTCCACTCCTGGGTACACGTCCAAATTGAAAACAGGATCTGGAAGAGATATGTGTACACCGGTGGTGTTCATAGTAGCGATATGCACGATACCCAGAAGGTGGAAGCAACCCAAGTGTCTATCGACAGATGAATGGAGAAATAAAATGTGGTATATATGTACAATTGAATAATAAGGAATGAAATTCTGGTACATGCTACAACATGAATAAGCTTTGAAGACATTATATTAAGAGTAACAAGACGGATACTAAAGGACAAATGTCGTATGGTTGCACTTATTTAAGGTACCTATAGTAAGCAAATTCACAGTAAGAGAATTTAGAATAGAGGTTACCAGGGTTTGGATGGAGGAGGAATGGGAAATTATTGTTTAATGGGTACAGAGTTTCTGTTTGGAATGATGAAAAAGTTCTGGGAATGGATGGAGGTGATGACTTACTTGATACCCCTGAATTGTGTATGTTAAAATAATAAATGTTATGTTATGTACATTTCACCGCAATTCAAAATAATCACATTGAAAAGAGACTGGACGTGAGAACCTGATAAGCCTGGGTTCCAATCCCAGGTCTGTCACTTACCAGCTGTGTGTGACTTTGGACAAACTAGTTTGCCTCAGAATGTCATTTGCCTTCCCTACATAATAGGGAATAAATGAATGACCCTAGAGTATTGTTGTGGAAATTAACGTGATTAGCCTGTCACAGAATCGCCACCATATGAAGAGGTAAAGAGAACTAACATATGTTAAGCGAGCAAAACTCAGTGGACTGTGTTAAGAATAAAGTAACATGTTATGTAATTGCTTTTGCCTCAAGGAGATAAGAATATTAACATGAAATAATACATATGCGGTAGGTTTTGAGTATCGAAGAAACACAGGCACAGGCCTCGTTCTTGCCTTCCAGTGACTAGAAGGGCAGAACAAACACTAAATTACTCTTGCCTAAGTCTGAGGTTTATTTCTATTTCTGCCTAAATTGTTTTTAGATTCTCATATAGGTTTTTCTCATTTTTGTAAACTGTTGGGGTTTTTTTTTTTCTTTAAAAATTTTTTTTTGTTATAGTTGATTTCCAATGTTCTGTCAATTTCTGCTGTAGAGCAAAGTGACCCAGGCATATATATACATTCTTTTTTTCTCATGTTATCTTCTATCATGTTCTATCACAAGTGATTGGATATAGTTCCCTGTGCTGTACAGCAAGACCTCATTCCTTATCCACTTTAAATGTAATAGTTTGCATCTACTAATTCCCAAATCTCAGTCCATCCCACTCCCTTCTTCCTCCCCCTTGGCAACCACCAATCTGTTCTCCATGTCTGTGAGACCGTTTCTGTTCTGTAGGTAGGTTCATCTGTGCCGTGTTTTAGATTCCACATATAAGTGATATCATATGGTATTTAGTATAGATTTTAAGTCTTTGCAGTGTGTCTTGATATAGATTTTAAGTCACAAATACATATACAAACATATGCATGCAAACACACTCTGCAGAGAAATGCCATGTTTGTCTGGAGATCAGACATCCTGCAATATTGTCTGTTTGAAACATAACCGTATTTGCAGAATCATGCCCGCGAGCCCTTGGTGTAGCAAATACAAGGTGTTTGGTCCTTGCAGAGGAAAAGTGTTGTTCCCCAACCCGAACGATTGTATAGAAACAACAACAGAAGAACAGCAAGAAAAGCAAGAAAGACAGAAGGAAGCAGGAAAGTAGCTAATGCCCTGTAAGCCTGGCTGGGGGCTGGCAACTTGAGTAATGTCGAGCCTGCAACATTCAGAAAAGCTTAAATATCATTCCATTTGCTCTGCTTAGGGGGTTATGTGCAGAGTATTTTAAAATCGCATCCAAAAATGATAAAAGTTTAATGCTAAAGAGGTAGAATCTGTTATTTGAAATATTCATTATGGAAGAGATGTTGCTCTTTATATGTTAATATATTCTATTGAGACGTAAATAGCTACATCTTAGCAGTTTTATCACCTAATTCTCTCTCAATTCTGGCTACTTCTTTCCATCTCCAGCAGTTAACACAGTGCCTGCCTCACAGCGGGCACTCATTGTTTACTGAAAGAAAGGATGAATGAATGGACCGGTGAAAGAATGAAACTACCTCTAGCACGTATATGTCTGCATGACATGTATGATCTCTGCATGAATAAGACATCCAAGTCTAAAACTCTTCCTTTTCTCCTTTCCAGAGCAGAAACCATTCTCCTGGGTTTCTGGGACCATTTGTAGGAAAGAGACACCCACGCTGTGACATATGCCAGTGCCGCCGCCGCCACCACCTCCTCCTCTGCCTCCGCCTCCCCCACCCCTGGGGGCTCCTCCCCCTCCCCCGCCATCAGCACCCCCGGTAAGACCTGTTTTTTTCAGTCTGGTTTACGTGGTCATACTTGTGCAGGTTTTTACTGTTTAGAACTAGCCACCACCCTGCTTCCCTGTGGCTGGTGGCATCTTGGGTAGCTGGCTCTGTGTCTCCAGGTTCTAATTCCAAACCAGCCTGGCCAGGTATTTCCCTCCCCGTTCCTTAGCATCGTCTACAGGGGTCTACATAATTTCTCCCCTAATTCCTGCTGTTCCAAACTCCCTGGAGTCTCTCTAATGGGCTCTTGTTTCTCATGGGAAGCCTCAGGTGAGAGGCCAGGATGAAGTGCGCAGCCAAGGTGTGCTCACAGTCAGGTTGCAGTGCGTGACCTGGATGGTGATAACAGTAGCTTGAGCTCCAGTGGCCTGGGCCCAAGAGAAGTGTCGCATGAAATGCTGCGATGAAATATAACTCTCTGAATGAAATCTCCTTATCTGCACAAGACTGAATTGAGTCTATTTCAGTTGATGTTACCAGCTACTCTTAGAGGGTGGTAGTTTTGTTCGAATAGGGCTTCTCAACCCTGGCACCACTGACACTGGGAGCCAGATAATTTTTGTCGTGGAGGGTTGTCCTGTGCATCGTAGGATGCTGAGCAGCATCCCTGGCCTCTACCCACTAGTCAGAAATTATGATTACGGTAATTATGATAGTCAGAAATGTCCCTGGACAATGCCAAACGTCCCCTAGGGAGCAAAAGCTTCCTGATTTCCTTAGTTTTAGAAAAAGAATGTCAGTGCTTAATGCTTGCATTGAACCCTTCTGCTGAGGAAAACCCTGGGGCACGTCTCATACCCTCATTCTGCCCCTCAGAGCCAGGTCTGGCGTGAGCACCACAGCTCCTATTTTCAGTAAAAGATGAAAGCTACAGATGCCATGGTGACATAGGACGTGCAGAGGCAGGGCTGCCCGGGGTGGTGTGAGCCCTGACAGCAGGAGCCAGGAATAGAGCCTCGCCCTGAGTGCACGCCTCTCTTCAGATGTACAGATGACAGGGCCATGGGAATATAGGTTATGAAAGGGGGGCCTAAGCCCCTGCTGCACAGTCACCAGCCATGGGGAGAACCAGAGTATGCCTGAGATCATAGGTCACAGGTCACCCCCTATGACCTTAGGGTTGCACACGGACCATCCCTGAAATGCTGGAGCATAGACCTGCCTAAAACATGGCCCTTGCCTCTGCAGAGAGTGGAAAGAAAGCACATAACGTGAGTTACCTCTGCAAGATCTCTGAATAACATATAGAAAGAATAGGAATAAGTACTGACGTTCCACTGCTGAGTTTGACACAAGGAAGGCTTGGAGGAGATGAACAGTATATAAGTGGAAGAAACATACATGAAACCATCACAGGGGTCTTACACAGACGTACTGGCCCTGAAGAAGCATAGCTTAAAGTAACTTCAGTTCAAATACTACAACGCACCCATAAACTTAGCCAGAATAAATACATTTATTAAAATCCATCTTGTTGGGGATTTGGGAAAATAAGCCCTTTTAAGCATTGCTGGTGACATACAAGTACCTGGGACTCAGCAAATGTTGGGTAAGTTTTTCTGTAGTGTTCTTTGACAAAAAACAATAAGCCTGAATGTATTATTTTTCTCCCTGGTAGTCACGTAGTTTTATTTTTGAGATGGACAAAAGAATTTAGCCCGAAAGGAACCCAAAAAAAAGTTTATGCAAGGATGTGCACAGCAGGACTATTTATTCTAGTGAAAAATTAGATCTTAAATGGTTTATGAAAACTCAATGAACTATATTATCATGCTGTTAATTAACAATTGCATTATGCCATAGTGTTAATTAAACATTACATTTATAACTGTGCTGATTATGGAAAGCAGATATGGAATGATGATTTAAAAACAACACACTTTTTTGTGCATCACAAAATCAGCTCTATATGTAATAAATAGCAAAGATCAGAAGAGAATTTTGAATGCTGAGAATAAAATTTTTAATTTCATTAGGGAATTCTTTTTCTTTCAAGATGCTTAAGTTCATAATAAACAAAAACAATGCTATGTTTGGTTAATGTTTTCGCATTCCCTTCCCCATTCCTAATTTTTTTCTGTCTCAGACAGATGCTGATCTGTTTAGGAGGAAAATAGCCATGTAAATTTTGATTTTTTTTCAAACATTTTTTTACAGTCTGGAAAAATATTTACAATGCATCTTGTAGGCAAAGAATTAACAATCTTAGTGTATAAAGAGCTCCTGCAGATGAATAGAAAAATGGGCCCAAGATATGACCAGTTGGAAGAAACACAAATGTTTCGACCTCCCTACAATTGGATAAACGCAAGTTAAAATAATGAGAAACCATTTTCATCTATCAGTTTGGTGATAGTACTTTTGTTGCCTGGAGTGTTAGGAACCAGACATGTATAATGGTTGGTTGATGTATTTATTTATTTGCTGCTACAGGCACATTCACCCCTGTCACACACAAGGTTGGATGATATGATTTAAGAAGCTGGTGGCCTGGTGGATGGGCTTTGGGCTCTTTTGATTCTGGCATTTGTTTCCCATTTGACCTATATAGGCACTTATATACCAAGCACTTATAAAGCTTAATAGGAGCATAAATTGGTATATTCCCTAAAACAAAACTTGGTAACATGGATCAAATCCCTTTAAAAAATGGTTGTACTTGATGACCTAGTTTCACTTCAGATTTCCTTGAAGTAACTCATCATAGCTATACAGAAACACTTAGCTATGGGGTATTAATGAAAGCATTACTTGTGATAGCAACCAAAAGAGAAAGGGAATATTTAAAAGCAGAAGATTTAATAAAAAATGATTATCCACAAAAGAGTATACTAAGCAGCCACTGGAAAACCATATCAAAGTTATTTTGTAACGTCCAGTGTCACGATGGACTCAGGCAAGGATCATCTGTGAAAGCTAAAATTACTTAGTGAAAGGTTTTGGGGAACGGGACGTTCACAGGATCCCAAGTATCACCCACAGACTACTTTTAATACAAAGGGGAAAATGTACCTTTAACATGGATTAAATTTAGTGTCCTTCTCATGGAACGACCTTTATCACAAGCCTTTTGCCGTGATGCAACAAGACAGTCATAGCATCGGAGTTCCTGTCGTGGCTCAGGGGCAACGAACCTGACTAGCATCCGTGAGGATGTGGGTGTGATCCCTGGCCTCTGCTCAGTGCGTTAAGGATCCAGCATTGCCGTGAGCTGTGGGCTAGGTCACAGACATGGCTGGGATCCCACACTTCTGTGGCTGTGGTGTGGGCCGGCAACTATAGCTCCAATTCAAACCCTAGCCTGGGACCTTCCATATGCCACAGGTGTGGCCCTAAAAAAGACAAAAAGAAAAAGAAATTCATAGCATCACCCTGCAGTAACCTGCCAAAAATGAGTGTTCTCTGAGCAGGTAACTAGACATATCCAGAATGTGGGACCTTCCATAATAGAGGTTGTAGAAAACTTAGAGCAGAACCCATGACCCAGTGTTGGTACCGTTCTCCAGCTAAGAATAGTTTTTACATTTTCAAGTGATTGAAAAAAAATCAAAAGAAAATAATATTTCATAACACATGAACAATATATGAAATTCAATTTTCAGTCCTTAATTAAAGTTTTATTGGATCTCAGCCATGCTCATGCATTTACATATTGTCTGCTGTGGCTGCTTTTTTTTTTTTTTTTTTTGTCTTTTGTTGTTGTTGTTGTTGTTGCTATTTCTTGGGCCGCTCCCACGGCATATGGAGGTTCCCAGGCTAGGGGTCGAATCGGAGCTGTAGCCACCGGCCTATGCCAGAGCCACAGCAACGCAGGATCCGAGCCGCATCTGCAACCTACACCACAGCTCACGGCAACGCCGGATCGTCAACCCACTGAGCAAGGGCAGGGACGGAATCCGCAACCTCATGGTTCCTAGTCGGATTCGTTAACCACTGCGCCACGATGGGAACTCCTGTGGCTGCTTTCATGTGACAGGGACAAAGCACCAATTAAACAACATATTATTGCCCCCCCCCCCAAAATTCTATTCTCACTAGTTGAGCTGTGTTTTCAAAACTATACTCGATCATTATTATTATATTTTGGATTTCATCAATACAAATTTTTGTAGAAAATGTGTTTTCTTTTTGTTACGTGGTACTTACAAAACATCCATGATTTTGCCTCTTGGTTCACAGCCTAAAATACTTACTCTCTGACCCTTGATGGAAAAATCTTGCCAACATGTGTCCTACAAGAGAGCTGTCTGTCTTCGTTCAGCCTTCCTTTGGTTACCAGCAGGTGGTCATCCTCTTGGTACACTTGGCATCAGATTATGTCCCTTCCCTGGATCACTTTTCAAGGACTTCCCATGCCCCTCGGAACTGCAGCCCACTCCACCTGCAGGACCCGGCCCCTCCCTACCTCTCAAACCTCCTAGTGTTTCCCTCTGCCCAAGCCTCCCAGTACAGGACTTGAGCAGAGCGGGTCCTCCTGCCTGGAAAGCTCTTTCTGCTTGGCTCAACCCAGATGTCACTTCCTTGAAGCATCATTTCCCCACTCTGCACACTGGCGTTAATAGCATACTTTTAGACCCCTCCTTTTAAGTTCATTTTTATTTGATGGCAGTCTGCCTTTTCCATTTTGTAGTCTTTTCTGTCCTTAGGGCCTGGATCACAATAGGCGCGCCACTCAATGAATGTCTGTGTAAATAAGATTAGGAAATGGAGTTAAACTCCTCATAAGTAATGTTTAAACATCAGGTCTTTAAACATCTCTGCTCATGGACCAGCATGGCAGATTTTATTGGAAGGAATCTTTGCAAGGAAGGGGGCATTTTGTGTGGTGTGCCTGATCCTCTGTAATGAAAAGCATCCCCTTCAGGTTTCATATTAGCTCTGGAAGATCTGGGGCTTAGACCAAAGCTAAAAGTTCTTTGATTTTTCCCTCCCAACTTCTCACCTCTCCCCTTCCTGCTGTTCCTGTCCTCATCTCCTGTTTTTCCCTGACAGGCATCTTTTGGAACCAAGAGAAGGGCCATTTTGGAGCAGATGCTCTAACTAAAAGCCAGACAAGTCTTGTCATCTAGTTTCCTTTCTTTTCCTGCCACCCATGTCCCATCTTTTGAGCTCTACTCCTTTGTCTCATCCCTGTAAAATCCAGTAATGGGAGCTCTCTTGTGACATAGTGGGTAAGGATCCAGTGTTGTCACTGCAGTGGCTTGAGGTCTCTGCTATGGCACGAGCTTGAGCCCTGGCCCAGGAACTTCCACATGCTGCAGGCTTGGCCTAAATAAATAAATAAAAATAAAATCCAGTAACAATGTCAGAATTGCCTGCATGGTACCTTGGTCCACTTATAATTAAATTATTGTTGCTTTGGTTACAGGATGTAGCTTTTAAAAAATATAAAGAAAGTACACTGGATTCTGTTTTTGAAATGTAGCAGAATTTTACTGAGCTTTTGTTTTCAAATCAATTTTGGCCCCTTGGCAGTGGCCCAGAGGTAAGAATAAACTCTTTGAGGGCCTGTGATTTCTGGGTGTTTTTTGGCCACAATTGTATAACACTCTCTGCAAAAGAGGAAGGGATTGTATGTACTTCTGACCAGCTAATAAAGCTGTTGGGTTGCCCAGGCAAACCTTGACAGTAGGGTCATGGCCACAGCATGTGTGTTTAACTTAAAAGAAGATTTGTGAATCTCTGTAGCATAATTTTTTAATGTTGCTGTTCAAGCGTCAGCATCCCAAGAAGGAAGTAGTTCTAGGGGAAGCTGGTGCTGTCTTTCTTAAGAATAAAGGGGAACCTGGCTTGGTAATCATTTATTTACCATGAAAAGTAAAACTCTAAGTAGAAAGACACCATGGTGCCAGATACTCCCCGTTCCAGGGATCCACGTTTAAGAAAGTGCTGGAGAAAAATGCCAGTGAGATGCATATCGGGGCCCCTCACTGCTCTGCTCCCTCGTTACTCTGCCAGAGTCTTTGTTTGCATTCAGGGAACTCACTGAGATAATTTTTCTCCTTGTAGTATAAGGATTGCATGATTCATGGGCGAGGTAGACTTTCCAGGGTCAGGAAATAACAGCTGTGGCTTACACTGGGAGGTTTTCCCACCGTCTCTAGGATGCAGGAGCTCGTGGGGTATAAAAAAACATGTCAATCTGTGAAAGAAAATGTGGGAAATGGAGTGGTATCTGAAGTCCCACGAGAGCCTCTTTTGGAGTTTTGTGTTTGCTGGGTTAAAAAAAAAAAAAAAGGCAGGGGTCGGGGGCCTTAGGTAGAAGGAGGCTCAGGAGAATTGCCTATTACCCTATATTCTGGAAAAGGTAATTTGCATGTTGACTGGTGCATTTGGAATAATGAGAGGCTTAAAAAATCTTAAATACTGTCAGTCACTTAGATTTTCCTGACACTCTGGTGCTTTGATTAGTGTGGCTAATGAGGGATTGGGGACATTTACCCAGGGTTGACCGTGGCCACGGGGACAAGGGGAAGACGTTTGCATTAGGCCAAGCTATTAGGATAGTATTAAACTGACATGCGGTCTCTGCCTAACAGTTTGCAAAAATGCATGTTTGTCTTCGAGTAATTTTAAGAACGTGATTCTCCCTCTCTTCTCTGCTGGTTTGCACCCGAAAGCAGTAACACGGCTTTGGGGGCGGGGGCGGAGAGGGGGAACAGGCAGGCTTTGCAGCAGATTTCCTTGGTCTGCGAGAGAGGTGTGGCAGGACCTGCCACTCATACTTCCAAAGGGCCATTCAGGACCGTATTTCAATGTGTTCTTTTTCACAGCTGTGAGGTAGGAGGGGTGGCAGGCAAAAAAGGAGAAGCTTGCCATGGTGTGCTGGAGGCAGCGATTGTGTACTAAGAATGCCTGGGACTTGGCGAGAAAAGCCTGTGAGCGCTTGGTAAAGGCCTTTATCAAATTGCACAGGCGCCCAAGACCTTAAGCCACTCATGTAGTATCTGCGCCGAGGGATGTAGCAGGAAGGTGCCATGGGCTGCGAGGCCAACGGGTGGCCCTCAAAAGCCTCAGCCACTTCAGGGGCAATGATTCCTAACTAGGGCTTTATTTAAACCTGAATCTGCTGGCTCTTTCCTTTGAGATCCTTTACAATCACAGTGTAACTAACAGCTCTTAGAAAAACTGCCTGTGAACTGCCCTTTCCCCCCAGGGTTGTCTTTTCATATATGCACTGTTGTGCTGAGAAGGGCCCCCGTGGCTCAGAGCCTGGGATCCAACCCCTTCCTCCAAACGGCTGGCGATCAGATATCCAGTCGTGACCCCGTCTAGAAACCTGCAAGCAAGGGGTGCTTGCTGGGACCCTCCCAGCAGGAGCCCCAAGCACTTAACGTGGATTATCTAAATTCATATTTACAGCAAGCACTCCAGTGAGGTGGGATGGTAGTGCCTATTTACAGATGAGGAAGCTGAGGCACAGAGGGATTATTAAAGTGCCCGATGTCACACAGCCAGTAAGTGGCGGTGTCTGGATTCCTCCCCAGGCCCTCTGAGAGCCCTACTGCTCTGTGCCCTGTGGCTTCCAAAGGCATGTGCAGGTGGAATCAGCAGCACTGATGACTATAGCATCAAACACTTATGTAGTGATTGGTGTATGCTCTGTGTTGTTCTAGCTGCTTAGCACATAGTCAAGGTAATCCTCACAGCAACCCTTTGAGGCATGTGCTGTTTTTCTCATTTGATGGATGAGTTAACTGAAGCACAGAAGAGCAATGACCTACCCTGGATGGCACAGCTAGTAACTGGCAGAGCCTTGGTTTGCAGGCTAGCTGAGTGGCGCCAGAATCCCTGTCCTGAACCACTAAACCAGCTGCCCTTTAATGTAGACCTTCTCAGGGGTTACCCCGCCCCTTGAATCTAAGAGCCAGGAGGTCAGTGGTTTCCCATTCTCACACCCAGGACAGAGCTCCCAAATTTCTTCCTGTTTCCCCAAGCCTCCACCTACGATTACTCTTTTTTTTTTTTTCTTTCCTTTTCTTTTCTTTATGGTTCTGTCATTTCCCCTCACTTGGTAATTGGATTTTTTTCTCCTTTTTATTGGGGAAAACATTTTGCAAGATACCCTCTGAATAAAACCCATGCTTTAAAAGCAGAGAATTGGCTTTAAAGAAGTGGGTACAATGCAAAGGAACTCAGGGGGTTTTTTTTGTTTGTTTTTTTGTTTGTTTGTTTTGCCATTTTCTTGGGCCACTACTGCAGCATATGGAGGTTCCCAGGCTAGGGGTCGAATCAGAGCTGTAGCCACCAGCCTACACCAGAGCCACAGAAACACGGGATCTGAGCCGAGTCTGCAACCTACACTACAGCTCACAGCAACACTGGATCCTTAACCCACTGAGCAAGGCCAGGGATCGAACCCGCAACCTCATGGTTCCTAGTCGGATTCGCTAACCACTGAGCCACAACGGGAACTCTGGAACTCAGTTTTGTCTTGTCTTTAGTTTAGAGCTGGGCTGTTTTTATGGGCTCAGGAAAGCGGGGTCTCTGGTAGTAATGCTAATGTTTATTGTCTCGCACATAGTGGAGACAGTAAATGTCTCGGAGCTCAGTCACTGCAGACTGTGTCCTTAACCTTGACCAAGCTGTCATGCAAACTTACTGAGCTTTTGCTGCGTAGAATTACCCAGTCTCGACTTCTGAAGAGTTGAAAATCAGAATCCAGAGATGACTGGGCTCAGTCGTGGAAGCGCTGAAAGTGTAATTGATTACTCCAGGCCAGAATTTTGTCCCTTGCATTGCTTCTTCATTATGTATTTCTTGCGTATGGAACCCTTGAAGTCTCATCTGTAAAGAGTCCTCCTGTCCCCTGGATTAGTCACCTTTCATCTTCCTAAGCTTACTTCTCTGAGCATTGGGTGCTAGATAGGTTTTGCTATTGTTTTGAGTTCTCTTCTGAACAGACAAGTGGAGGGATGGAAGGATCTTGGGGCCAGTGAGCAATTAGTGGGTGAGTCTCTAAGACATAGGGTCTGTGCCAAGATCAGAACTAGGCACATAGTAGGTGCTCGGTACCTAGCGTGACTTCTCAAACTAGTGAGTTTAGTGAAGATCCTGTAATCATGAAGCAAACCTTCTGTGAACCAACCACCACTAGGTTGTACCTTCCACCTGCCTAAGCCTTGAAAGCCAAAAACATTCTGTGTGTGTCCTGTCCGAACACCATCAACCGAGTCACATCTCACTAAGAATATTTTATAAAGCAAATACAGTAACACATTTAGGCTTAGCACAAGGTAACACTGGGGTGTTATTTTATTTTATTTTTTTTTAGAGACTATCAAGGAAATGAGGATTTTAGTTAATCACACATTCTGACAGTTACCTGTTGTTTTTGTTTTGTTTTGTTTTTTGTCTTTTTGCTATTTCTTGGGCCGCTCCCACGGCATATGGAGGTTCCCAGGCTAGGGGTCGAATCAGAGCTGTAGCCACCAGCCTACGCCAGAGCCACAGCAACGCGGGATCCAAGCCGAGTCTGCAACCTACACCACAGCTCACGGCAACGCCGGATCGTTAACCCACTGAGCAAGGGCAGGGACCGAACCCGCAACCTCATGGTTCCTAGTCGGATTCGTCAACCACTGCACCACGACGGGAACTCCAGGGGGGTGTTATTTTTAAAGCCAAAAAATGTCCTTTGGTACAACTTTCCTGATTCCAATTTGTTCTTGTTTCTAAGAGAATAGACTGTATACCTTTGCTTTACATAAAGACATTTAAAATCCCAGGGAATGCAACACAGTGTGCCCTTCTTGCAGGTGGTAACAATAGATTTCCATTGGGATAAGGTCTGGTCACAACAGAGGAGTACAAATGTGTTTTCAAGCTGGTGAAGGCAGGAGTCCACCTTACCACAGAGGGTGTTGAAAACACAAAGGTGAAAAGCATGTCTGTTCCTGCGTCACCTATCATCTGTCATCCGTTCAGCACTCAGTGTGCACAGCTGTGGTTTCACCAGGGATCATGTAATGAAGCAGTGTGGTGCATTCAGAAACAAAAACAAATGCATGTGGGCTTTGGAGTCCTGCACACTGGAAACGGAATCCCTGCCGTGTGGTTTATTAGCTCCATGGTGTCAAGCAAATTACCTAGTAACTCTGAGTCTCAGTTTCCTCATTTGTAAATGGGAACAATAACTGCCACTTCCTAGGGCACTGCCCTGGGGAGCTCCAGGGAGGGAGGGCTTTTCATCCCTTTCTCAGTGTGTGGACATCTGAGCAGTGCCTGCATGTTGTCGGCATTCACTGTATCCGTGTATGTTGTTGTGAGGATCTAATAAGAGAACAAGACAAGCTCTTGTTTACCCTGTGCGTGCTTAGTCAAGGGTAGCTACTCTTACCCCAAGGACCAGGAAACAACTGGGCAAGGAAGTAGATCTGGGACTGATAAAGGAGGGCAAAGGCCCTTATGGTCAGTATGGGCTGGAGGACAGACACCAGAAGTCAAGATCAAGGTTGGAAGTCTGAGTTTTTCAAAGTGGAGAGTCAGGCCAACAGTCTGAAAATGGCCCCAAAACAGGTGGGCCAAGGTTACCACTTTTAGGTTTCAGGGGTTCCAAGTCCACTGTGCCAGGACCTGCTCCTACAGCACGAGTCTGAAGAGCTGAATGGCGGACCCTCTCTCGCTCTGTGTGGGGTGGCCTGAGTCCATGGGGTACCCATGGGGTGGGGGGGGTGGGGGCACCTGGACTCAACCACAGTTTAGAGTAATGAGCCCTGGGCAGTGGGACCCTGGGATCGAGGCTGTGAGCGAGGAGCACATGGAGATCCGAGATCCGGGGGTGCCCTTTAGGATCCACTCCAGTGAAAGGGCAGCCTGACTCAGATATTTTAAACATTTAGAGGAGGCTCTGTTTTCTCAGCTGCTGTTTGGTTTGTCAATTTACACATAGCTTCGGCAGCAGCGGGCCAAGAAGCTGCCTAGGGGAAGGGCACACGTTTCCCTGGAAGGTTTAATGGTGATGCTTGTGCAAGAATTATAGATCGCCTGGCTCTGAGCTCCTCTCTGAAGCAAAGAAAGGTAGTCTTTGGGCCTTGTTGCACCTTGGGGATGCTAAGATTCAAATGGCTTGGTCTCTCTCTGCCTGGCCCAAACATTTACTTAAAACTCTACTGACCCGGGTAATTTGAACAGTGACAGGATAGTAGTGGATATCAACAAAGTATAATTTTATTTGGTAGTATTGTTGTTACATTTTGAAGAGCTATTTTCTTTGATAGCATACAATGTCAGATATATGTTTTTTACTAAGCAAGGATTTAAAGGCGAAAAGCAGATCAGGGTAAAGATAAAACAAGATTGGGAGTTCCCGTCGCGGCACAGTGGTTAACAAATCCAGCTAGGGACCGTGGGGTTGCAGGTTTGATCCCTGGCCTTGCTCAGTGGGTTGGGCATCCGGCGTTGCTGTGGGCTGTGGTGTGGGCCGGTGGCTACATCTCCGATTCGACCCCTAGCCTGGGAACCTCCATGTGCCGCGGGAGCGGCCCTAGAAAAGGTAAAAAGCCAAATTAAAAAAAAACACACAACAAGATTGGGCTGTGAGTTGTTACTTCAAAAAAAATTGTTGAAGCTGGATGATGGTACAGGGGACACATTGAAGTACTCAACCTTTTGTATATGTTTATTTCCCATAATAAGAAAGTTTTAATGGACATCAACACCTTAAAATACGCAAAATAAAGATGATTTATTGAAAATCCAGGAGGAAATTATGTATCATGCTTTCACTAATTCAAAAGGATGTTTGAGACCGTCTGTTATATGTTTCTTCTTCTTCTTATGGCTGCACCTGCAGCATATGGAAGTTCCTGGGCCAGGGGGCAAAATCAGAGCTGCAGCTGAGGCCTACACCACAGCCACAGCAACACCACATCTGAGCTGCATCTGTGCACCACACAGCAGATCCTTAGCCCACTGAGCGAGGCCAGGGATTGAACCTGCATCCTCACCAAGACGATGTCGGGTCCTTAACCCACTGAGCTACAACAGGAACTCCTACGTGTTTTTTAATTTTAAAAAAAACAGCCTTTGTAGGCACAGAACGTCTGCTTAAAATGATCCATGTTGCCTCCTTCACCTACATAATCTGGCTTCTGGTTTTCCAAGGATTCATGCTAAGATTTTTGGTGTCACTTTCAACAGAGGTGTCATCCCTAATCACTGAGTTGATTTATGGAATTTTCTTTTTCCTCCTAAGACATAGAATTGCTATAGGTGACTTTGAATAGGAGTGTCAGGCAGCTGAGCGGCTGGAGGTCACAATCTCCCTTGCTACTTTTTATTTAAATAAACCTTGAGGCCTGGCGTAAATATCAGATAACTAACAATGGTTTGTGAAACTGTTGCATGTGCTGTCCTCTGCTTGGGTACAAGGACACCCTGTACTAGTGGTGTGTTCTCCTTATACGAAACACAGAGGACGTGGTGGGAATTATTGAAGCAAAGCTTTCCCAGCCATCAATTCTTCTCAACACCAAGGTCACCAGATATGGAAATTTTTTCACCTTCAGCATCATCTCCTCTCTCACCAAATGCCTCTTATGGTTGTTTGCGGAAGGATTCAGGGAATGGTGAAGGGAAACGACCTTTAAAACCCACTCTGAGGTGTTCCTGTTGTGGGTCAGCCTGTTAAGAACCCAACAGAGTGTCCATGAGGATGCAGATTCAATCCCTGGCCCCATTCAGTGGGTTGAGGATCCAGCATTGCTGTAAGCTGTGGCCAAGGTCGCAGATGAGGCTTGGATTCAGTGTGGCCATGGCTGTGGCGTAGGGCACTCTTGGCCTGGGAATTTCCATGTGCCACAAGTGCGGCCGTAAAAAAAATTAAAAATAAAAATAAATAAACCCACTCTGTTGCAAAACCTTTGGCCATGAAGATAGCTTGGAAAGTGTGTTACAGCTTAAATAAAAACAAAACCCCAAACCTGTAGGTCCCTGAGCAGGTGAACAGTGATTCTCAAGAGGTCAGGTTATAGGGTACCTGGGACTTTTTAACCCTCACAACTATGAGATACAGATTTTTATTCTTTTGGCACTGCAGACTGTCAGGTTTTCTGGAAGAAAGTATTGGTTTGACTGGAAGAAAGAAAGAAAAGTACAATAATGCTGGGGCCTGGATCTATGACAGGAAGGGAGTGTCGCTGCCCCAGCCCACACCTGTAGCTCAGGGGCCCCTCCTGCAAATGCAACTGGGGGTGGTAAACGAACTGCTTTTTTTTTTTTTTTAATTCACAACTGTTTGCTAAAAATGTGCACCAAATGTGCATTACTGTATCCAATAGAAAGGGTTTTTTTGTTTGTTTTTTGTTTAGAAAAGAAGCCAGTTGCTAAGGGAGAAAGACTCACTGGAAATGTGGTCTGTCTCTGCTCACTACTTCCAAGGTGATTGGAGATTTGGACCTACCCAGGGGAGCATGTCACTCTTCTTCCCCACCTCGAGAATCACTCGGAAAAGCTGGGGTGGGGGAGGGGAACGTGGAGCGTCACCATCAGTAATAAGGGTGATGGGGGGCCAAGAGCACTGTGCCCAGTGCCCCCGCTCCCACCCTCCGTTGGAACACAGACTCCCTGGGTTTCACACTCTTCTCTCCAGTACAGTAGATCCTCCCTAGTCACATCCAGCTATGCCAGGCCTTCTCGTCACTTCCGTCCACCTTAGTGGGACTTGACCCCGGAGCCCTCAGTTTCTGTGCCAGGGAAGGCTACCCTCAGGAGGATACTGAGAAAGGGGGTGGGGAGACAGAGATGGCCATTTCCCTTTGGCCCCGGGCTCTGCAGAGCAAGATGGGAGGGTCATTTCCTGGTGTCCTGGGTTTTCTCTTTGGCGCAGTGGTCTTCCCATTTCCATTCCAGTAATTTCTCAGCAGCCTGCAGTCGCAGCAGTCTTTCCTTTCTTGGATCCATCCCTTTAGCCCAACCTCCTCTTCCTTTGTTTGAGCAGACGTTTCTTTGGTACAGCTATTCCTGACCCTCCTCTGGGAAAAGCCATGGCTGCTGCTCCTCCTCAAGGTCATTCAGGACCATGCCCTTCCTCCACTGACATAGCTTAACATGAATAATAATGTGTTTTGTGTTCGAGGCACATAAATTGCCCACTATTTACAGGGCCAGACTTGGCCTGTTTGGATAGATAAGAGCAGTCGTCAAGGGATTGACCTATAAGGTTCAAAGAACCTTGTGAAGTTCACCGGTCTTCCTTCCGGCTGCACTTTGGCACATGGGGGTGAAGGCTATTGGTGAGACTAGCCACGTGCCCTTGCAGGTTGAGTGGCTCCAAGCAGGAGCCCCAGGAGCTGAGCTTCCTGCATGTCTGCCTCACCCATGCCCTGTGTGTGACCTTGACTTCTCTGCCTTTCACCTCTCAGGCCACACAGTGGGGACAATCCTATGGGGAGAGCAGTAGGGTCACTGTTGATTTTTTTTAAATTTCATTTTTTCCTTTGTTTCATTTTAATTTTTGCTAGGTAATAACATATAAAAAAAAAAAAAAAAGGCTTTTCTAAGGTTTTAAGCATGTTCTTTAAAAGGCTGTGTTCTCGGAGTTCCCGTGGTGGTGCAGTGGTTAACGAATCTGACTAGGAACCATGAGGTTGCGGGTTCGGTCCCTGGCCTTGCTCAGTGGGTTAACAATCCGGCGTTGCCGTGAGCTGTGGTGTAGGTTGCAGACGCGGCTCGGATCCCGAGTTGCTGTGGCTCTGGCGTAGGCCAGTGGCTACAGCTCTGATTCAACCCCTAGCCTGGGAACCTCCATATGCCGCGGGAACGGCCCAAGAAATAGCAACAACAACAAAAAGACAAAAGACAAAAAAAAAAAAAAAGGCTGTGTTCTCGAGGGCCAAATCGGGGAGGCCAGGGAAGGGGAGAAAGGGGGACTTAACCACACCTCCCCAGCCTCCTAAGGAGGCTACGAGGAACTGGTGAGATTCCACATGAAAACGTTCTACCCTCTTTACTTCTGAAATCAGTGCATTTCACCACACCTCTGGTTCTCTATGCTGCCAAATAGAGTTGGCATACCTCAGGCCAGTGATGATGACCCTTCTAGAGGTGACATATGGCGGTCAAGACTTCTGAGCTAGACTTCCTGGGTGCCTTTCTTGGAAATTGTATAGCCTTAGGCAAATTACTTAAACTTTCTGGTTTTGTTCTCAATGAAAATACTATTTGCTTCACCATGTTGATGTGAAAACTAAATGAATAAATATATGTAAAGTGCTTAGCAGGAAATAAAAACCAAGGAAGTGTTGGTTGGTGGTGTTGTTATTGTGTATATGGATGCTCTTTTTCCTTAAAAAAAAAAAAAAAAAGAAGAGCATCCATATATACATTTTCCTGGCTTTAGAATTCCTCTAAGTCGTCGAAAGATGAAAGCTCATATTTCACTGTGCGTTCATGTCTGGGAAGCATCTCACCAAGTTAAAACACCATTATATTAACACTGCAGATGATCTGTTTATCATCTGTCTTCACTGCATGTTGATAAACTCCCTAAGGACGGAGATCCTGCCAGCCTTGCCCTTCATGGAACAAGCAATGCTGAGTGGTGGTGGTGGCCTGGGGAGCTGCTCCGGAAATTCGTGTTGAGTGAAGGAGCATGCACCCTCCCTAGGTCTCGCTGACACCAAAGCTCAGGTTACACAGCCAGGCCACCTGCTGGTGGTGACATCAATATAAAAAGAATTTTAAATGTTGCACCAGAGATGTGCTCCTCCCAGCATTTTCTTCGTATTTTTAGAACATTATTCTGAGGCCGTCAAAGGAATTTTCAGCTGTGGGCTCAGTTCCTTAATCCCCAGGGAGATGAAATTGGAAGCTCAAATGTGGAGTGTGGCTTTCTGATGTGCAGTACTGACGTCTACGTGTACTTATCAATATTAATGTTTCATTATGGTGAGGACAGTGTGACAACAGGCGGGCTACATTTAACATCTCTTTGGCCTTGACACGTTGTTATAATGAGTCAGGGTCAGATTGGGTGTCCTGTTTTACAAATGAGGAACTCAGACCCACTGAGGCATGCAGAAGACCTGGAAGTAGAATAAGCAACGAAGCCAAGTTGCTTTGTGGACAGTAACCAAGTTCTTTGTGGTAAATGTCAGAGGCACTTAGTAGTGGGAGGGGTGGACAGTTGCACCGCCCGGACATTGCATCCTAGACCCAACATGTTTTGAGCTAAATTGTGTCCCCTCTAAATTCATGTGTGACTGATACGGTCTCTAAAGAGGAAACTAGGGTTAAACAAAGCGATTAGGGTGGGCCCTAATCCAATATGATGGACATCTTTAGAAGAAGAGATTAGGACACAGACACACACACACGGGGAAGACCGTGTGAAGACACAGGGAAGATGGCTGTCTGCAAGCCAAGGGGAGAGGCTTCAGGAGAAACCAGCCCTGCCCACACCTTGATCTTCAACGTCTAGCCTCCAGGGCTGTGAGAAAATAAATTTTTGTTGTTTAAGCTTCCCAGGCTGTGGGTCTTTGTTATCGCAACCCCAGCAAACATATCCACAAGGCCTGTATTAGAAGCAGGTATAGAAACCACTCACCAACTCCATCATCTCATTGATAGCCAGTTCCCGTCCTTTCGGCTCCTCTGCCACACCAGGAGGAGAGGTCACTCGTTCCAGAGGCAGCCCTCCCCAGACAGAATCTGCAGCTTGCATCTTCATTCCCTGCTGTGTAGGCACATCTTTTATCCCAAGGTTTAGTGCTTTTTTTTTTTTTTCTGTTTTGTCCTTACTTCTGTCTAATGTTGTCAACTATTCAGAAAATGCAGACTCTGATTAGCAGGGGCCTTCTGCCTCTAAGACCTTTGAGGCTTTTGTTTCTAATGACATGAACTGCTGAGTATGCTGCAAGAGTAATGCATTTTAGAATCAATGAATAGATAACTTCTATTTCTAGAAGCGCATGTGGAGAGTTGCATCTAATCCTTGCCACCTTAGATCGTTTTAGCGTCCATTATAGGATGATCTTTCGGCATCGCAAATCAAACTACTCTGCTCTCAGGCCACACAGCTCGTGTTGATTCCCTTCTTGACCTTGTTGTTACTGATTCTTGCTGAACCGATGGGGCTCAGTTATGGCAAGTCCCAGGGTAAGCCTCTCTGGCTTGTAATAGAAAAATGGGCTCATACCCTTGGACAGAGGAGGATAGGGTGGGATTCATGAACTGCACGAGCATTATAAGAAGTTTGAGGAATTTTTTTTTTTTTACTTTAGTCACATTTCGTTAGTAAATTTTTTATTTTATTTTTTATGTGTGTGTGTGTGCGTGTGTGCACAGCATGCAGAAATTACCAAGCCAGGGATTGAACCTGAGCCAAAGCAATGACAATACCAAATCCTTCACCTCTAGGCCACCTGGGAACTCCAGTAGATGTTAAATGCTGCCAGTCAATAGGCATATTGACCTGGTTTATCAGGTGTCTAATTCATTTGTTAGTAAAATAAATTAAAAAGTTCTGTTCAGGCATCTTCCAATTCAGTGATAAAACCCACCTTCTAGATCTCCACCTCCTGAGGACAGGCTGTTGGCTGTTGGTATAATCCGTGGCTTCCATTGTTCCTTGACCTCGTCTACCCCATGACTTTGATGAATAGAGTGCTTCAATATTATGATTTTCAGGAGTTCCCCTTGTGGCTCAGTGGTTAACGAAGCCAATTAGTATCCATGAGGATGCAGATTCGATCCCTGGCCTCACTCAATGGGTTAAGGATCCGGTGTTGCCATGAGCTGTGGTCTAGGTCACAGACACGGCTCGGATCTGGTGTTGCCATGGCTTAGGCCAGTGGCTATAACTCCAATTTGACCCCTAGCATGGGAACCTCCATATGCCATGGGTGTGGCCCTAGAAAAAAAAAAAAGAGAAAAATATTATGATTTTCTTTAAAATTTTTCCATATAGTGAGTTCCTTGGTGGCCTAGTGGTTAAGGATCCAGCATTGTTAGTGCCGTGGCTAAGTTTTTTTTTTTTTTCGGCATATGGAGGTTCCCAGGCTAGGGGTCGAATCGGAGCCATAGCCACCGGCCTACGCCAGAGCCACAGCAACGCGGGATCCAAGCCGAGTCTGCAACCTACACCACAGCTCACGGCAACGCCGGATCGTCAACCCAGTGAGCAAGGGCAGGGACCGAACCCACAACCTCATGGTTCCTAGCCGGATTCGTTAACCACTGCGCCACGACGGGAACTCCCCGTGGCTAAGTTTTGATGCCTGGCCCAGGAATTTCCGTGCATGGCAGGTGCAGCAAAAAAAAAAGAAAAAGAAAATATTTCCATGTAAACACTGAAATGTATCTGTGTGCATATGTATGTGACTCGATTTTTTTAAATAGACTATTATTTAAAGCAGCCTTAGGTTCACAGAAAATACCGGGAATTCCGTTGTACCTCCTATCCCCACTATCAACATCTTGATGCAACTTGATTTTCTATCAAAATTTGAATTCTGTGTTTTGCTAAAGGTTATCTTTAAAACCATCCCTTTGATAGCGTTGTTTCTCTACAACAGAATAAGTACCAAAAATTACTGGAGTTTTTAAAATGTAATTTTTGAAACGTTTATGTATTAACGGTTAATGTCTTACATTCAAATATGTAGTCATATTTTCTGCCAGTGCAGGTATTATTGGTTCTTAAAATGGAATTAAATGTCCTAGAGATCAGAGCAGTAGCTGGCACATCAAAGGTAGTTCGTGTTTCTTGACTCCATTGATATTCTATTCCTTAAAGAGCCATATGACTTCCAGAAGCTTTGTCATCTGAACCAACTCCAGCCTGGAAGAACAGCTGCCACCACTGTTGCCAGTAGCCTGGTGGTCTTTAAATGGCCTTTCCTGGGCAGGACTATAGCCCCTTTCTTAGGGTGGGAGGTTGACTTCACTGAGATGCCACGCAGGTAGCGATGTATCAGTGCAAAGGAAGGCCAGTAGACAGGGAGAAATCTCAGCTTGCAGAGGCAATGGTTGTTGCATCAGCCTACGCCACTCTGATTGCATAGAGCCTCCATCAGCAGGCCTAATTTTAGGAGATGTAAGACAAAAATACTGTTGAGTGAAGTGAACTAAAAATAGATCTCCCCTTTATTCCGTTACAATTCACTTCCTCGGATGATAGGTCTGTTCCATTTAAGCAAAATTCTTCCCCCATCATAATTGTCATCAAGACATTTTGATGATTATTAAGAACAGTGAAAGCCTCCACTTCCTCCTGATTCATTGCAGCTGTCATGACCTTCGATTTATTTCCGCTCTCCTCTAGAATTGCCAGCATTCAGTGAAACAGATGCTACTGTATTTTTAAGGGAGGGTTTGAGGTGGCCCCATTTTAGTAAAAATACACAAGGAGTGTCATTAATAAATATATGTTGTGTGAGTCACAGGCTGGGTGCCCTGGCAGCCCCCCTCTGTGATTCTTATGACAAAAATACTTGTCTTATTTTAAACCCACACCATATTTTCACATTAAATAACTGACTTTATTTTAGTGAATTTGGGGAGGTGTTTATTATATATAAGGCATTGTGCTAAGCCCTGGAAGGGTTGATTGAGACATAATTTCTGCCTTGAGGAACCTTCTTGGGGAGGACAGATATACATCGAGATGTGAAAAATGTGATCTGAGCAGCTGGCACCAGAATTCTTCTTAAGGAGGGACCTGGTTTGGGACTCATCTTGATAAACTGAGGAGGTGGGACAGGATATGGAACTTGAGAGCAGGAATGAGGCAATATTAAGAATGGCTTAACTGGAGCACAGAAAGGGGAAGAATTTGCTTTCTTCCTTAGACGTTGGGCAGAGGGAAAGGATAGTTAAGAAGGGAGTCAGAGAGAGGAGCCAAACACTGGTCTGAGGTGGGTGACTAAGGATGCTGGACCAGATGACATATCCTGTGTTGGGATGATTAACTGCCATGTAAGAGCCAAGGATGCTCAGTGCGAGGCTGCTGCTGCTTGGAATGGAAAGCCCTCCTGTTCTTCTGTGCTTTTTTTTTTTTTTTTTTTTTGAGGGGGTGTGGGGAGAAAGGGAAGGATCACAGAAGGCTTTGAGCTGTGTTTCTGAGACCATTGAATAGAGCAAAGATAGGAGGTATGAAATCAAAGTGGGAACCTGGGAGCGAGCATGCCCATGAGGCGTAGATGCCACTGAAATTGCAGAAATCTTTGGGAGGCTCTGGGCATTCCAAGAGCATCAGGAAGGGCTCTGGGCCAGCCTCTGCCAGCCCTCAAGGACTCTGGGAGCCTTGATTGATATCTGCATATCTGGGTTAAACTTCTAAAATGTATGGCCTGTATACAGTGATGAGTTGACATGCAAAGAATTAATTCTGACTTGGATTAATTTAGGCTTCTCAGAAAGAGGCTTTATAGCTAGGCCTTGGAGGATGAATGTGATTTTTTTTCTTTTTGTCTTTTTTTTAGGGCTGCACCTGCGGCATATGTAAATTCACAGGCTAGGGCTTGGATCAGAGCTACAGCTGCCAGCCTACACCACAGCCACAGCAACTTGGGATCTGAGCCGTGTCTGCAACCTCCACCACAGGTCACGGCAACACTGGATCCTTAATCCACTGAGGGGGGCCAAGGATCGAACCTGAGTCCTCGTGGGTATTAGTCAGGTTTGCTATCGCTGAGCCATAATGGGAACAACAGTGAATGTGATTTTAAATGGCAGAGTTGGAGGAAAGAGGCATGGGATCCAGAGGGAATGCATGAGTCTTGACCTTGACTACCAAGTGGGTGACCAATATAGGGCATGGGGAACTGGGCCAGGTGGATGGGCTATAAAATGAATGTGGTAGGAGGTGGAAACGTGGACTGTGATTAGATTCTGAAAGGCCTTAAACACCATGCCACCTGAGTTTTATCCTAATTCTGTGTCACATCTAGGTGCAAAGGAAAAAAATTGGAAAAACAATATGAAAGTTTAACTAGAAAGTGGAGATTTTGAAAGCGACAGGTGCATTACGAGAGCATGTAAATTTACGACCCGGGGACCTCCCACCTCTACCTGCATTATCTGAAGGCTGACTACTCCCATTCCTAAGAATGGAGCTATGGTTTAGGTGGTGTGGGGAGAGGTGAAACATGGACGCAGAGGGTGGTGGTGGAACTAGAAGGAGTGGTAGGAATTTGAGACCGATTTTAGAAGTAAAGTTGCTATTAGAACATCAGGACACCATGAGTGTAATAGAGGGAATTCTTGGTTTTGAGGTGGTTAACTCAAAGGATACTGTTGCGATCCATGTCCTAGGAGGAGTAACAGGTGTATGAGTGTGCGTGTGTGTGTTTGGGAGATGGCATGGGGGAGATACTGAGTTTGCTTTGAATGTGTTGAGTCTAAGGCACCAGTAGGACAGTTGCATGGAGATGTCCAGCAGTCAGTGGAAACATAGACCTGGGGCTGCAAACTCAACTCATTCTGATGTGACCTATGAATATTGCCTAAGTGCCAGCAAGGCTGAAAGGAGGACTGAGTAGAGTCCAGATGTTTCTGCTCTGCTGGCACATTCCTTACCCAGCAAGTAACATGTTCCATTCAATGGCTTCCACCCACATGGATGATGTGCAATTTTTACTCAGTCTACTACTGATTCAAATGCCAATCTCTTCGAGAAACACTCATCCACACACTCAGATGTAATGTTTTACCAGCAGTCTGGGAATCCCTTAGCCCAGTAAGTAAAATTAAAATTATCCATCACCCTTTGTAACTGTAAAGCATACACTTTGAACTCCTGTTGTTTTGGGTCAGGATTGGACATTATGTTTGAACCCTCTGCTTTGTGAAAAGAGGCCAATAATGCCCATACTATTTGCTCCATCTCTTTTCTATCTTCCACCTCTCAAATTTTCTCAGCTGTGTTTTTTATTTTATTTTTTTAAATTATCAAATAGTAATTTCGACATTTCTAGGGGAACAGTGACAGCTCTGTGAATTACATAAAACACACATGGAGATTTGTGTAACCACCATCACAGTCAGGATGTAGTGTGGTTCCATCTCCCAAAACACTCCGCCTTTGTAATCACAGCCTCTCTATCTTTTACGCCTGGCAGCGGCTCATCTGTTCTCTGCCACTGTAGTTTTGCCTTTTCCAGAACGTCTTAGACATGTCATCATATGGTCTGCAATCACATGAGCCTAGCTTCTTCACTTGCGATTCTTTCCTGTTGTGTATATCAAGGGCTCTTCCTTTTTATTTTCTTGTTTTTATTCCATTGCTGGGTAGTATGTTATTCCCTGTTAATCCATTCGCTCACTGCAGGACATTTGAGTTGTTTTCTGTTCTTGGTTACTATGAATCAAGCTGCTGTATAAACATTCGTGTACAGGTTTTTGTATGAACCTAAGTCTTGGTTTATCTAGGGTAAATACCCACGAATGAGATTACTGGGTCATATGTGAAGTGTGTGTTTAACTTTATAGGAAACTACCAGACTGTTTGCTGGAGTGGCTGTAAACATAGCAAATCCCATCAACAATGTATGAGAGTTCCAGTGGCTCCTCATTCTCACCAGCACCTAGTACTGTCAGGTTTTTTTGTTTTGTTTTGTTTTTTGTTTTTTTTCTTAGCCATTCTAATAGGTGTGAGGTGGCATCTCATCATGATTTAAATTTGTATTCCCCTAATAGCTAATGATATTGAACATCTTTTTATTTTCTATTTGTTTTCTATGTATTCTTTTAGTGAAACATCTAAGGATTTTGCCTTTTTTTTTAAACTGGGGTTTTTATTTTTCTTACTGTTGAATTTTGAGAGTTCTGTATTTATTTAGATGCAAGTCCTTTGTTGCATCTGCAATTTGAAAATATTTTCTCCCAGTTTGTAGCTTGTATGTTCATCCTTTTCACAGTGTCATTCTCAAAAGTTTTAGCTTTTTGATAAAGTCCAGTTTAATAATTTTTTTCTTTTATGGGTTGTGCTTTTGATGTCCTGCCTAAGTACTCTTTGCCTAACTCCAGGTCACAAAGATTTCTTATATGTTTTCTTTTAAAAATGTTATAGTTTGACATATTGCACTTAGGTCTATGATCCATTTTGAACTAACATGTTTCAGGTGTGAGGCTTAGGTGTAGTTTCCTCTCTTTGCATATAAATGTCCAATTGTTCCAACATCTTCTGTTGAAAACACTAGCCTTTCTCTATTAGGTTGTCTTTGCACCTTCATCAAAAATCGGTTGACTGAATTTGTGTGGATCTACTTTTGAATTCTCTATTCTTTTTTTTTTCTCTTTTGCCTTTTTAGGGCCACACCCTCAGCATATGGAGGTTCCCAGGCTAGGGGTCCAATCAGAGCTGTGGCTGCCAGCTTATGCCACAGCAACAGCAACGCCAGATCCGAGCTGCGTCTGCGATCTACACAACAGCTCACGGCAATGCCGGATCCTTAACCCACTGATCGAGGCCAGGGGTCCAGCCCCACAACCTCATGGTTCCTAGTCGGATTCGTTTCCACTGCATCACGACGGAAACTCCTTGAATTCTCTATTCTATTCCATTAATCTATGGATCTCTCCCTTTACCAGCACCATGCCAGCTTGACTACTGTGCCTATATTAAGTCTTAAAATCAGATAATATGAATCCTCCAAATTTTCTTTGCCAAAATTACTTTGGCTATTTGGTTCCTTTCCCTTTCCATATAAATTTAAGAATCAGCATGTCCATACCTATCTGAAACTCTTAGTGGGATTTTCATTAGCATTGTACTACGTTCATAGGTTAACTTGGGGGGGAATTGACATCTTTACTATGTGGAGTCCTCCAATTCATGAACATAGTATGTCTTTTCATTCAATTAGGTCTTTTTTATTTCATCAGCATTTTGTGGTATTTAGAATCCAAATCCTGTGGTTTTTTTCCCCTTGATTTATGCAAAAGCATTTCATTTGTACTTGGAGCTATTTTAAGGTATCACGTTTTTTTTTTTTAATTCCAGTTTCCATTGTCTATTACTAATATATACAGATGTGATTAATTTCTTTTGTGTTGATTTGTATCTAGTAACCTCACTGAACTCATGCTTGCTTTTTATGTATTGAAATTTTCTATAGAGAAAATCATGTTGTCTGTGAATAGGGACAGTTTTATTTCTTCCTTTCCAGTATGTATCCCACTTATTTCTTGTGTACTCACTAGGACTTCCATTTATGATGCCGAATAAGAGTAGTGGGAATATCTTTGCTTGGTCCTGATCTTAGAGGGAAAATATTTCCTTATTAAGTATAATTTTCGCTATAGTTTTTTTTTTTTTGGTTGATGCTCTTTATTGAGCTAATAAAATTCCTTTTCATTCCTACGTCGATGAGTTTTTGTCATGAATGAATGTTGAATTTTATCAGATGATTTTTCTGCCTCATTGTATGTGATCGTGTGATTTTTCTTCTTTAGACTGTTAATATGGTGGATTTTATTAATTGACTTTTCTATATTGAACCAGCCTTGCATTCTCAGAATAAACCCCACATTGTTATAGTTTATTATTCTTTTTTTACTTGATTCTATCAACTTCTTCATAGTTAAGGATGATAACATTTGCTTCTATAATGTAATCATAGGTAAGTGTTTCTTGTTTTGTCTCTAAAACAGTCTCTTAAAAGTTGAGGTATAGAGAGGTAAAGTAACTTGTCCACGTTATGCCACTAATAAACGGTGGATGCAGGATCCTATTCAAGGTGAGGGGCTCTGGAACCCTCATTTTTAACTGCAAAAAAGGCTGCCTCCCATTGATTGAAGGCTGATGGGCCCCCTCCATGGGTGATTCACTCTACCAAAACGACTTGGCCAGTGCCAAACTGGACTCAGATGCTTGCTTCCTTAAGCGGTAACTCAGCCAGAAAATTGTAGAGCTGACCCTTGAGCCCAGCTCTTTGCACTGTACCATATGGCCTTCTTAACAACTACCCAGTGAATATATCTTTGGCAGCCCAGCAGCACCAAAAGAAGTGACCGGGGAGGAACAAAGGATGTCAGGAGCATGGGCCGCAGAGACATCAGGTGGGGTGTGGAGGATCGTCTGCAGGCCAAGGAAGGACTCCTTGGGTGCTCACTAGGGAGGGAAGGGCCTGGCAGGCGGGGGCCAGAACTGGAGTGAAGGCCAAGCGTGATGATAGAATTATAGAGCACGCGTGCTAAGCATTAGCCCAGGGATGGTCACCTAGGAGCCCAACCCAAGGGGGGTTGGAAGCAGGTTCTGGGATGGATAAGCATGTCATCAGGTCCCGCAGCGAGACCTTTTCAGGGCTGTCTCAGGCTAAGCTGTGAGTCATTGCTCCTCTGGGATCAAATCCAAGTCCAGACGCAGAAACTTCTGTCAGTCTCTCCATCCAAAGGACCCAGAAAAGTGACTGTGAGAAGAAGTCCGGATTCACTTACAGTATCGTCTGTAATAGGTGACATACTTTGGAAACACCTTGAACTTTCTAGAAATTTTGGAATTTTGCCCCCCCCCCCCCCCCCGGTTATGTTTGTGACCTTTGTCTCCTTCCATATTTGAGCAGCGCTCATAATCTTTATTTCAGAGTCAACCAAGGGAAACCACATGCTGAAAACCCTGCATTTCTCTCTGCAGCCAGCAGAGAGGTGTGGAGGAGAGGAGGGGACCTGGGGGACCACCGATGTTGGCTGGTACAAGCTGTGTTACCTGAAGAGAGAGTTTCAGGTGCAGGCTGTTTACAGTTGAGGGTATCAGCCTCTCAGCATAGGGTTACTCTGAACAGTTTCCATTTTAAGTGCTCCCAGCCCTCCCCCTGCCAGGACGGCTGCCCGTTCACATTTAATGCACTAACCAGACTGTTCTCAGAGCCCATCAGCAGCCGCGTCTGCCCTTTCTGGCCCTGGCAAAGGCCTAGCACTTAGCTCCTTGGGTCCCGGCCCCGCCCCACCCCCACCCTTCCTTTTCCTTCTGATGCCCTTCTCTGCCCCGTCCTTCCTGCTCTGGCTGCCACAGTGCATGTGAAACAACATCTGATGTGATCTCCGGCCAGAGGACAACCAGCCCTTCCCAGCTGCAGGCTTGCCAGGTATTTCCTGAGTGTTCAACCTTCACTATTTTCCTGGGCGACGTCATTACCAAGAGGCGAATAGCTTGGTGGCCAAAAGACCCTGACTTGCCTGGGCTCATCTCTCAGCTCTTCGCTTACTAACCTGCTTCCCTCTGCACCGTATCTTAAAACTGGACGTAATACTCATAACTAGTACCTACATCGTGGGATTGTCCGAGTGCCCTTAAAATGAATTAATACCCAGGAAATACTTGTCAAGGTGCCTGGCACATACAGATGCCTCTCCGCTTCTTTTTGTCATTGTTGTTTCTGTCACCTTTGCTCACTGCAGCTTCCTTACCCAGACTCCAAAGTCACCTTTGTGTGCACAGTAAAGAGGAGGAACCAGGTCTCAGTGAAAGCTGGTTACTTCAAATGAAGGAGTGGAAGAAGTCACAGGTTTCAAGCTTCGATGAGTGGGAGAAAGCCTTTAACAGATGCAGTGACGCTGGAAGTGATGAGCTGGAATTCACCAGAGCAGCATAATTTCACTAGTTTGCAAATTAATCTGCTGGGATGGGAGCATGGTTCTTTTTGGTAGTACTTTTTGTCTAAATTAAATAGAAGATATGAAACCTCAGCCATTTTTTGAGACATTGTTCAAACTGTGTATCATTTCTTAGAATTCTTAGCACCAGGCCCTTGACGACCAAAGCTGAGCCTTTATTTATTTATTTATTTATTTTTTGAATTTACACGGTTGTTCTTTCTAGGTCCAACATGGGTTTTAAAATCAGGCTTTCTCATAATTTAAATCGTAGCCATAAAAACCTAGGAATATTAGCATAATCGAATAAGAGAATGGTGCTGAATTGAATCCCAATTTCTAGGATCAGAGTGACCAAAGGATAAAAGTGTGAGGACAGTTTGAAGAATCAGGGCCGTGGCATAACCTCGAAGGCAGTGCTTTCTCTCCCCATACCTGCATGCTTTGTTGGAGCAGATAGATGTCAAAACTCCAGGGTCTAAAGTTTATACGGAATTCATTTCAACAAAATACTGATAGGTTATTCACAGTCTTGTTTTGTTTTGTTTTGTTTAAGTTGGATATGGAGTTCCCCTTGTGGCTCAGCAGGTTGAGAACCTGACTAGTATCCATGAGGACACAGGTCTGATCCCCGTCCTCGCTCAGTGGTTTAAGGATCCCACGTTGCTGCAAGTTGCGGCGTGGGTCACAGATGTGGCTCGGATCCTGCATTGCTGTGGCTGTGGTGTAGGCCAGCAGCTGCAGCTTCGATTCGACCCCTAGCCTGGGAACCTCCATATACCGCAAGTATGGCCCTGAAAAGAAAAAAAAAAAAAAAAAGTTTTTTTAAAACATACTGGATGTGCTGCTACTAAAAGGGAAATGGCTCATTTTTTTTTGCATGTTAAGAGTTCCCACTCAAAAATAAAAGGAAGAACAACATATAAAAGCTATAATATTTGGCAAGATCTGAGTAGGGCTATGATTACAAATGATGTGTTTTGGAGAAGGTGTGGCTCATACAAGGAAAAGGCTAGTTGAAAACATTTTTGTTAAAAAGATCTTGTAGAGGAAACTGGTTTTGATGTAGAGCTTAAAAGAGAAGTTTTGGCAGGTACCACAGGGCTGGGGCAGCAGGAATGTTCCCAGAAGAGGCAGAGCATGAGCACGGGCTTGGAAGTACAGCGTATAGGTAGTGGGACTATTTTATAACACTGGTGTGGGTAGAAAAATGTCGACATTGGTAAGTAAAACTCAGGGAAGCATAGAGAAATGCAATCAAGCCCAGGAGATATATTAATGAGGACTTTGAATTTTTTTATCCCAAGGGAAGTGGAAAACCCTTGCAGGTTTTGAGCAGAGTGATCTTGATCTTGATCTTGAACTTGATCTGGGTGGCAAGTACTCTGCTATGGGTAAGCATGCTGTTCCAGGAACAACAAAAAAAAAAGGCTCCTTATCTGGCCTTCCAGGATCAGGAGGCTTCCTGGAAAATAGCCAAGAGAGAAGTGTGAAAAGAGCAGAGAGATTAGCTTGAGCTAAGGTCCAGAGGTGAGCTCCAGCAGGAAAGACTCAGGAAGTGGAAGGTCTGGGCTGGTCACTAAGCACCTTGTGCAACGTGAAGGGATTCGCCCTTGATCTCGAGGGCAGTGAGGAGTCAGCAGAGACTTTTATGGAGGGAAGGGTCATGATAAGTGTCCCTTACACTGGTCACTCTGGTGGCTGTGTGGAGGTAGGCAGGGCAAGAGGCACGAAGACCAGGTGAGGAATCCAGAGGTGCTGGTGGCCTGCATTACGTCTGCATCACAGAGATGGAGAAAAGGAGCCAGAGTCCAGAGTCATCACTCGGCAAAGATCAACAGGAGTTTGTGATTGAATGGCCGTTGAGGTCAAGGAAGAGGGAAAGGTCCTGGGACAGGGAGTTCGCTGCCAGCACATGGTAACCAAACGGATGCCAGGGGATGAGATGACTGGTGGATGGGTGCAGAGGGTAGGACCAGACTCCCCTGTAGCCTGTAGCCCCAGCTGAAGGGTCCTAGCTCTTCTCTACCTCCTGATCAGGAAGTGGTGCTGTGAGGCAGCTCTACTCCAGAATAACAGTCCAGGGTCTGTAGATAGTTGTTTAAAACCAGGCTTGGAAAAAAAAAAGGAGGTTAGAAGGTCTATTTTTATTTGCATATTTGGATTTCTGAAAATGAGAACTAAAACTGTTAGATCTCCAAATGCCTCATCCTAGAACAGCCTGACTTGTGTATGTTCAGGCTGTGGGGAACATTGTGTCTGGCCTGACAGGGGTGAGTTTGCTTTCCCTGAAAATATTTCCTGTCCCTCTTTGGGATCTCAGGCCCTCTGTTCTCCTACATAAAGATGGCAGCAGCAGGAGGAAGGCAGGGCCAGTTCTGGCCGTCCTTGAGGTTCAGATGTGGTAATGAAATGCTGGTACCCTGGCTGCTGATACCACGTTTGGAGGAGGCAGGAGGAGGGTGAGGGCTGGGCTAAGGAGCCCTCTGTGGACCTGGAAACCTGACTACTAACTTGAGGTTTAGCAGCCACATTGGAGAAGGTACCTTTAGGAGACTGCAAAGCTGAAATTGTACTGGAATGATAGGGTTTAGGATCATCCATGAGACAAACAACCTGCTAGATTTGAACCCACCCACTAGATTTTGATTAGTTTCTCCCAGAAACCAGTATCAATCAGATGGACAGGTGTAGTGATGGCACAGGGTGGCAGGGTCACAAAGAGCAGGAGGACATGCACTTCATTCCATTTGGGCTGGACTGCCACCCCCTCCCCCAAACCATACTGAAACCTGATCAGCTCATTTGTTGGAACAACAAATGGGTATGCAAAAGCTTTCATAATTTATCAAGACAGGAGGACAGACACCTCATGGCCCTTGGCCCAGTTACTACTCTTCGTAATCTTCCTGGTTCACTTGAGATTTTCAGCCTTGGCCTGGCTGGGGGATGGGCTCATTTGCATGACTTCTGCTACTTTGCATCCTTTCAGGATCCAGGTTATTCCATTAGAAGCTTGCTCTAGGAGAACTGAGTTGAGAGTAGCTTTGTGTGGAACTCAACAAATTGTCACACCCAACAATGATGTTAAGAAAGAACAGGAACTTTGACATGACATTTTAGTTTTTCCTGTGTGTAAGGAGACCAGGAGACGTGTTTGGTGGATATATTTGCTATGGGAAAAGGGTTCAGTAGTGATCTCTCTCTCTTTCTTTTTTTTTTTCTTTTTGCCTTTTGTCTTTTTAGGGCCGCACCTGCAACATATGGAGGTTCCCAGGCTAGGGGTCTAATCGGAGCTGCCGGCCTATGCCAGAGCCACATCAGTGCCAAGTCTGAGCTGCGTCTATGACCTACACCACAGCTCACAGCAACGTCAAATCCTCAACCCACTGAGTGAGGCCAGGGATCGAACCTGCAACCTCATGGTTCCTAGTCGGATTAGTCTTTGCTGTGCCATGATGTGAACGTCTTTTTTTTTTTTTCTCTTGATTATATTATTAGTAAAGTCGCCAATAATCAGGATTGACATAGAATAAAAGACTCAGTGAATATCTGAAAATCTTCTTTCTTATCTCTGTATCCTGTAACCGTGGTAACAAGACTTTCTTAGGGTTGTAGATTTTTAAGAAAGCAAATTACGGATGCATTGTTGATATATATTGCAGATGGCGTAGAATTAACCGTCACGGTATAATATGGTCTGCAGTGTGCAAGTGAATATGTCCTCAGATGTCCTTTTGCCTAAAACCTGTGAAGCTGCTGTCCCCTTAGCCATGAAGTTATTTGATCTTTTTTACCTCAGAGGAGAGGATTGATAGATACCTTACTAGTATCAGGTGAGAGCGCGCCCTCTAGTGGAAAATCATCAGGGCTGACAGTGGCACAGGAAAAAAAAAAAAAAAAAAAGGCAGAGGTCAAAGAAGAAATGTTCAATTTAGTCCAGCAAGTTGAACTTCGTCACCTAAACCTGCTGTGACTTAGAGCCTCCTGCTGATATGGAAGATGTTTATCAGCAAGTCTGTCAAGTGGAATTGTCAAGAATGCACTGAGGCTTGTGCTCAGTAAAGTATGCAAACTAAAATCATGATTCCAAGGATATGCACCATTCCTCAGAGCCCTGACCTGAAAGGTGTGGGATGGGCAAGGTCAGGGAGCTAGGGATGCATTTTGGCAATAAATTTAAAAATTGAGCAGATGAGATGTATAACTCCACCCCCACTCAAGGACGTCAGAGATAGGGTTCCAGTTGCTTCTTTAAACAGAAGAATGCAGTTCATTATATTGTTTACCTTGTAGCTAGAAAAAAAATTAAAATCACTTTCACCCCCTAATTCCTGACCATAATATGTGCCTGAGATTATAATGCTAGATTTTTACAAAAAAATTATGCTCAGAGTTCTCCTGAGTGCAGCGGGTTAAGGATCTGGCTTAAAATCTCAGCTGTGGTGCAGGCCACAGCTGTGGTGAGGGTTCCATCCCTGGCCCAGAAACTTGCGCATGCCACAGGTGTGGCCAAAAAAAAAAAAATTCATACTCTTGGGTAAGGTCATGTTATTTCTGTTGGCTCTTTATTCCTGTTATTAACTATTTGTAAATTTGGGAGGAGACTTTAAAAATCTTAAAAGTTTGCAGCTTAAAATGATTTATTGGCTAATGCTAAAATCATGTTGTGTGGGAACTAGCCCGTTGTAAATATGCAGTCCTACACACATTGCTAAAAAAAGGTATATCATTGGGGAGTTCAATTCATTGGTGGCTCACCGGGTTAAAAATCCTGTTTTGTCACTGCTGTGGCAGTGCAGCCAAGAGAAAAAAAAGTATATCATTACGGTTGGGGCCTCTTGCTCATAGCTCTGTCATTGCCCATCATCCATGAGCACTTCTCAAGGGCTCAAAAAGCATGTTTCCAGGCAATAATAAACTGATTTTGAAGCTTGTGCCCTTCAAAGCCGGTGTAAGATGCATTACCAGTGCAGTAGCGTCAGCCAGTGAAAATGCAGACTCAGCACCTTTTAGCTAAAGCCACAATTGCCTTTTCCAGTTTCCAGTTTGTGACACTGGAGAGTCTCCACCTGTCTGCTTGGCAAATCTGGCTTGTCCTTTTCTGACAAATGGTCCTATGGAGAAAATGGCTATAGCAGGAGCTTGTAAATCCTATCTATCCATCCAGGGCCAGCTAAGCTCTCCTATCTTCCCTGCAGCCTGCTCAGCCTGAACTCCCACTTGATGAGACTCATGGAGGCACGCAGTCATATGCTGCACTGTGTGCCAGCTTAACTCCTTGCACGGACGTCCTGTCTCCCTAAACACCTGCATATGTCCTTGCGGGCAAGGCCAGTGTATTATGCTTCCTGGGGTCTAGTTCCTTCGTTCACTCACTCACTCATTCATCCAGTAAACAGTTTTTGAGCCTAACTGGGGCCGGGTTTTACTCTCTGAGATCTATTGGTGAGCAAAACGAACGAGGTCTTTTTCCTGGTAGAGTCCTGCACGCGGAGGGGGTGGGGTCAACCTTCAACTCAAACCACACCTGGACATTTTCCACAAGGAGAGAGAAGTATAAATGTATTCACTGTGATGAAACTTACAGAGGCCAAAAGGAACATGGTGCCCTAAGAGAAAAGCCTGGGTGGCCTCGTTTAGACTGGGGATCAGAAAAGGCCTCCAGAGTGGTGATGCTTAAGCTGAAAAACCAAAGACACACGGTGTATTTCTTGTTTGAGAACTGCTTAACCAGCTCTGGGGTCTTGTGGTCTAAGCCTCCTAACTGCAGAGGATCCGCCTGGAGGTATCTTCCAGGACAGCCCCGTCTTTCCCTTATTTACCACCAGTCTGTCCATGTGCTTCTGGTTCTGATAGTCCATGGAACCCCTGTCGGTGCAGGGTGCTCCCTGGTTCTGATAGCCCGTGGAGACCCTGCCAGTCTCTATGGTGGGCGTGAAACAGTCGGACTTCAGTGCTACTTGCAGAGATAGGACAAAGAATAACAAAAGTTATTTTTTATGAAGTTATTATTAACTTTGCATTTTAGGGCTACACCTGCAGCATATGGAGTCCCCAGGCTAGGGGTCAAATTGGAGCTACAGCTGCCGGCCTATGCCACAGCCATGGTGATGCAGGATCTGAGCCGTATCTGCGACCTACACCACAGGTCACAGCAATGCCAGATCTTTAACCCACTGAGCGAGGCCAGGGTTCGAACCTGCATTCTCATGGATCCTAGTTGGGCTTGTTAACTGCTGAGCCACGAAGGGAACTCCTATGAAGTTATTATTTAGGAAGCATTTTGCAGTCTAGAGAACACTCACTAGATCTAACCATAGCAGGATGCCCTGAGGCTGCCGTGTTGCAAAGTAAAAACACGCGGCCTTTGGAATTAAGCAGATCTGAGTTTGAACCTAGCCCCGTGACCCTCAACAGAGATTTCATAGTCTGTTTTTTCATCTATAAAATGAGGGCACACCCACTTGAAACTCACAGGGTTTCATGAGGATTAATGGGATGCATCCAGGCACAGAGAAGGCAGTGACTAGACCTTCCCTGCAACCCCCTGCACGTCCTTCTTTCTGGATCTGTCCCGGAGGGGACCTAGGGACACCAGGCAGGGTGATTGTTCAGAACCTGGGAGAAAGGATGAGGAACACACAGACGGACGCGGATAAATGGGTGGGGCTTACCGAGGAGGGGGACGAGGGGCTGTGCATTGGGGCTCCTCAACTTAGGGGAGTTTGAGCACAAGAAAGTCCGTTCTAGGTCCCCAGGGAGAGGGGTGTGAGCAGTGCAGGAGGTAAGTCTCCCTCAAGAGACCCAGAGGTGCCTGCATGGGTGGGATGGGCCTTGGGAGGGCTGCAGGTTAGGGCACACGGAGAAGGCAGAAAAGCTGTGGGAGGAGGCACTTACCTCGGTTAGGACGTGTGGCTTATCTGCACATGTTATATGTAATTATAATCAAGTTCCTGTTAATCCCTTACAGATAAGTACCGATACTTCCAGCTTGAGAAAGGCAGATCCCAAAGGCCGGAGTGCACTGTTGGCTGATATCCAGCAAGGAACTCGACTACGAAAAGTCACGCAGATCAATGACCGCAGTGCCCCACAAATTGAGAGTAAGTGAGCATCTGGGCCAGGTCTGCTGAGAGCCAAGGGCAGGCCATGGGAGGCTCTCCAAAGACCCCTGGCTTGCTCAGGGCAGGGGCCACAACTGCTACCTAGGATGCACATCAGGCCATCTCAGACCTGTTCGGTGTATAGTCCACATGGTCAAGAGGATCAAAGGTACGCTTCCAGGTCTGCAGATGGGTTATAGCATACCTTCCGTCACTCTTCAGATTCTTAAGAAAAAGAAAAAAGAAAAAAACCTTCATGACAAGGAAACTTTTTTTTTTAATGGCCGCACCTGCAGAGTATGGAATTTCCTGGGGCCAGGGACCGTATCCAAGCCACAGTTACTACCTGTACTGCAGTTGTGGCAATGCCAGGTCCTCTAGCCAATGGCACTTGGCTGGGGATTGAACCCACACCTCTGCAGCAGCCTGAGCTGCTGCAGTCAGATTCTAAACCCTCTGCACCGCAGCAGGAACTCCAGATAACTTTTTTAATTGTGATAAAATACACATAATCTAAAACTTAACATTTTAACCAAAGTATCCAATTCAGGGGCATTTATACATTCACGGTGTTGTTGCAACCATCACACCTGTCTAGTTCCAGAACATTTCTGTCACCCCAAAAGGAAATCCTATGCCCATCAGCATCCCCTCCCTGCTCCCTTTACCCCCCAAGATCCTTGGCAACCACTCAGTGTACCTTCTGTCACCATGGATTTGCCTTATTCTGGAGAGTTGACATAAACGGAATAATGTGATAGGTGGCCTTTTGTCACTGGCTCCTTTTACTCTTCATAATGTTTTAAAAGTTCATCCATGTAGTAGATGTATCTGTACTTTATTCCTTTTTATTGCTGAATAATATTTCGTTGTGTGGATGCACAACATTGTGTTTATCCATTGTGAAGGAACAGTTAAAGATCAGCTTACCCTGAGTCAGCATAGTCCTCAGACTCAATGAGAAGGAAAATTAAAAATCTCAGCATCAGGAGTTCCCATCGTGGCGCAGTGGAAGCGAATCCGACTAGGAACCATGAGGTTGCAGATTCGATCCATGGCCTCGCTCAGTGGGTTAAGGATCCAGCGTTGCCGTGAGCTGTGGTGTAGGTCGCAGACGTGGCTCGGATCTGGCGTTGTTGTGGCTGTGGTGTAGGCCAGCGGCTACAGCTCCGATTCGACCCCTAGCCTGGAAACTTCCATATGCCACGGATGCGGCCCTAAAAAAAGACAGAAAGACACACACGCACACAAAAAAATATCGGCATCAACAAGCGCAAAGTTTTTGGGTTTTTTTAACGAGGAAAAATATTTCTGCAGAATTCTCTCACAGGATCTCATGACTATGGGTTTCTATGTCTTCTAGAGTTAGATGGTGTGAAAGGAGCTCTGTGCTTGGGTCAGATGTGTTCTGATTCTGCTGCCAGGAAAATCAAGGAAACTCTCTGGGGCTCAGTTTGCCCATCTGAAAAATGGGGGAGATAATAATATCTGCCCTCTTTTTTTGTCAAGGTTTTTGAAGGTTCAAATAATACATGCAGACCTATTTTTCAATATAAGGTATTATTAAGTCTCCATATATTTTGTAGTGATGCAATGGTAATCTCAAAGGTAGTCCTAAAATATAATTGTATCTAGTATCTGTAATTATATATGTTACTGCCATGGGTAGACAAATTATTCTCAGAAATATTTTCAACATTGGTCACAATAAAAATTAGTTTCTGGCTAGACCCCTCTCTAATTAGTTAAGCCCAATGAACAGATAAATCCATTTTATTGGAACACTCATTTCCTCATCATTCCAGTGAAGACGTAATGCATGATGTTAATACTCCAAATACTCTGGCCACATTCGTTCACCAGTGGGCACCGTGCCCTGATTCTCTGTGCATATTAGCTTCAGGCTGTGAACATCTCCTGCCAGGAACACTTGTAAGCCGAATGTCTTCTCGATTTTTCTGTAGTTGGTAATGACACATATCTGGAAGGCTGGAATTAATGACACCTTTCCTCAGGGGCTCATGAGCTTTCTCTTCCATAGGAAGAAAAAAAAAGTGCAGGGAGCACATGGGGCCTGGGGAGTGGGAGCTGGGGAGACTGGAAAGGAAAACCCACAGCAGAAATCTCTGCAGACCTTCTCTTCCCACAAGTTCTGGGCCAGGCTCTGTGGACAAGAAGTTAAAATGACAGCCTGAGTTAAATCTGTGGCTTTTCCTGGTCTGGTCCTCCCACCACAGCTAGTGGAGAATAGGGCCAGCTCTGTGCCTACCTACAGTGTTTGGGTTTTCTAATTCGAAAGGAGCTGCTAGTTCCCCCATCGGCCTTTACTAAACAGCTGTATAGGGATGCCTTTTTTAAATCCGTTTCAGAATGGTCACTACTGAGGGTTCTTTGGTAGCCTGGAGAGGGTGGCAGACAGGCCCAGGCACGTGAGTCTACAGGGTACCAAGGCAGGGGCTTCTTGAGAAAGACACCAAGTGGAAGGGTAACACTGGAGGTGGGAGAACGAGAAGCCAGGGTGGCTACTCAGCTCTGCTCACATCTCCTTCCTCTTCTCTCTAAAGGCGCTAAAGGAACAAACAAAGAAGGAGGGGGTCCTGCAAACTCTCGAGGCGGGAGCACACCCCCAGCCCTGGGAGATCTGTTCGCGGGGGGCTTTCCAGTGCTGCGACCCGCAGGCCAGAGGGATGCAGCAGGTAAGGAAGAGTTCAGACTGGCTACCTTGTGACCCTTGTCGCCTTACCTTGTGGGACCAACTGCCGGTAAGTGCAAGTGTATAGAGTAAGCCCTCACGTAGGCAGAGAGGGCATATTTGGAAACCTAAGCAGAGGAAGTTTCCAAAACAGAGAATGACTTTTAAAGGATCTTTGAAATCCTTACCCTGTTTCCATCACCCATTGTAATCACTGAAGAATGACTCGCCATCGTGTGGCGTCCTTAGCGATGGTGTGGTTGTGGCCCACACTGCCCAGTGTGCCCGGCAGATGTCAACCACGATAGAAGACCTGAGTGACGTCACTGCAGACGCACTGGCAATGGTGAGTTGTGATGGTTCTCTGTCATCAAATCCCTTAGGTGTTGCTGTGTAACAAACCCTAAACCCAAGGGACCTTACCTAACCATTTATAGCTTGTAGCTCTGCGGGGTGGCAATTCGGATGACCTCAGCTGCACACCCTCTAGCATCTACAGATTGGGTAGGTGCCTTTGTTAATCTTATGTTTCTTATCTCTCTGGTGCCTCCAGACTGATCCATCTGGTCCCTCTGCATCTAGCAGACTGTTCAGGTTTGTCCTTGTGATGGTGACAGGGCTTCCACAGAGAGGACAAAAGTACCTCAAGCCTCCAGAGGC
Source organism: Phacochoerus africanus (assembly GCF_016906955.1). NCBI lineage: Eukaryota > Metazoa > Chordata > Mammalia > Artiodactyla > Suidae > Phacochoerus > Phacochoerus africanus. The sequence continues at coordinate 43,001,359 of NC_062559.1, read as the reverse complement.
TTAGTCTTGGAACTAGCCCAGCATTACTTCCTATGTCATCCTCTCGCCCCAAACACGTCAAAGGCCAGCCCAGAGACGGGGGTAGGGAAAGGGCCCTCAATCTGATGAGAGGACATGTGAAGTCACATTTCAAGGATTATGGAACCAGGAATGAAGAATAATCGAGATCATTCATGCATCCAGTCCACAGCCATCATTTGTGTTTTAGGGGGTGCTAGATGTTTTGAAAGCACTGGATTAAAATCAGACAAGTATATAATTATTGGGTGGAAAAAAAAAAGTGTTTTTTCCTATCACTGTGCTCCTTAGCCAGAAAGATGTAAAAAATCCAAGAATTTCATTAATCCAGGGACTATCAGGCCCCAGGTATTTCTGATCTAGAATCTTCTACCATGTGACTTTGCTCACCTTCTCAATGATCTCTGTGGCCAGTTGACATTATGGGGTGCATTTGCTGCTATCACCTACTGATAAAGTCCAGCTGGCATCTTCTCAGGGGCCATATTTCATTTCCTCACTTTTGCTGAGGGGGTGGCAGGCAAGAACGTGTGGAAGTCTTCCCGAATAAAGCGAGCTGGCATTCCTCAGTGGCCTCTACTTTTTCAAAATTTCTGAGTCATATACAGAAGAACGTCCTCTGGGGTATAAAAGGTCCACTGGTTTCTCTTCATAGACATATGGACAGGAGAAATAACCCCCAGTCCGCTTTTAACAGGGACCCGCCAAAGGAGTCAGCAGTGTTCTGACTTGCCTCCGGTAGGACACAGGTGTCAGAGGTATGAGCCACTAGATGAAGACAAGAATTGACCTCTTTGGAGGAGATCAAAATCCATAATGTAGTGCATCATGATGCCAGTTACAGGATATAAACCCAGGGACAACCCAAAAGGTAGATGCACAGACTGGGGGCCATGTCAGAGGAAGAGAGACCCTGGCTCTCCTCAATCAGAACTCATCCATCAGCCCCCTCGTCATGCAGAGAAGAGGACTCAGGCCCTTGCTGCCTCTCTCATCTGACTGCCTACCACTCTTGCTGGCTACACCCTCTGCTCCAGCACACTGCCCTCCTTGCCGCTCTTGAACACGCCGGGCATGCTGCTACCACAGGGCCTTTGCACGGACCACTCCCTTGGCCTGAAAGACTCTTCCTTGGGTGTCCACATGGCTCAGTCTCCCTTCCTGCAGGTCTCTGCTCAAGTGGCACCTGATCAACCTGTCAGGGCGGCTCTTCCTCATCATCTCATGTAAAACACGAGTCCTCTTCTTTCATCCCATATTCCCTCTACCTTGATTTATTTTTCTTATATACTTATCACCATCTCGCATCGTAGTTGTCAACCAGTTTCTTTGTTTCTTTTCTGCCTTCTCCCTCTAAATGTAAGCTCCATGAAGGCAGGAGCTGTGTTGTATTCACTGCCTGGCGCACAGTGGTGCTGAGTAAATATTTGTTGGTTGGAATGTGTGAGGGGACGGTGTGGTAGCTCAGAGTCATGAGGCCCAGAAATCACAATGTCTAGTGCTCACAGAACTTTTGGGGGTCCATGAACATGTTTGAATGTCTTTTAAAACTTAAAAAACATGAACTTTTCGGGCCAAAGATGGTATCTGTCTTTATACCAATGCAGTCATAAAACATACTTTTAAAAACATTTTTAAGGGAGTTCCTGTCGTGGCACAGTGGTTAACGAATCCTACTAGGAACGATGAGGTTGCGGGTTCGATCCCTGCCCTTGCTCAGTGGGTTAACGATCCGGCGTTGCCGTGAGCTGTGGTGTAGGTTGCAGACGCGGCTCGGATCCCGCGTTGCTGTGGCTCTGGCTAGGCTGGCAGCTACAGCTCCGATTAGACCCATAGCCTGGGAACCTCCATATGCCGCGGGAGCGGCCCAAGAAATAGCAAAAAGACAAAAAATAAAAAATAAAAAAAATAAAAAAAATAAAACATTTTTAAGGAGGAAGGGGCCCACACAGACAAAAGCTGCCAGGGTCTTTGTAAGTGATACATAATGTGGCCCTGGCTTAGAGCTCCAAGGAGGGGGAGGTGGCGTTAATAAAAGGTGATGAGGAAACACCACTGGCTTGGATAGGATGTGTAATGAGACTTCCTTGTAATACAAGGTTTTCTGGAAACTCATGCAAATGGAAGGAAGAAGACATGTATCATCTTTTGATAACCCCCAGGCTCCACAAGTTGAGTCTTCTTATTTCAGTGGAGCCCCCTTGAGGTACTCAAGCTGACTTTTCCCCACACGCTTCCTGGTCTCCTCTTGTGTTTCCAGTTGGATTTCTGGGGCTGGAATTCATGTTATGAAGGAGAGCCTCCTTCCTCCCTTCCTTCCCTCCCTCCCTGCCTGGGTTGCTCACCTGTGCTGACTCCTGTGGGTCTCACCTTAAATTCATGCTGCCAGCGCAAGGCTTCACCTCAGAAGGGCAGGAACTTAGGCTGGACCAGGATTTGTGCTGTCCTTGCTTCTGTGGCTCATATGGTGCTAAAAATGGGTTTGCCCACTTCTCGTTAGATCGGCCGTGTGTAGTAAGCAGAGACTCTGTACTGGTCACTGACTCACTTTAAGGGCTTCGGCATCTTGGCTACGTGGTATTCTCAGACACTTAAAACGTGAGGATTAGTTACCCAGGGGTTGATTTTGTTCCTCAAACTTGTTACCCCTTTAAAGTTCATCTGGGACCTGGACAAACAGGGAGGGCTTGCCTCGTTTGGAGAGCTGCCTGCCTTCTCCAGGCTTGAGAAGTGGGATGCAGGAATCCCCGAGCCTGACACGTACTCTGGACTTCATAGAAAGTGTCTCATCTGGGAGTTGCGGGTGGTCGATCCTGTCCCTGGAAAGGCCATCTGGGGACCTTCCCCTCCTGGTCACAGTCAGCTGTTCTGGCAATGCCTGCCTTGGACCCCTGGTGGGACCGCATCAGCCAGGGTAGTTGCCTCAGTGAAAGACATCATCTCTTCCGTGACCATCTCAAAGAAAATCTCAGCAGAGGAAATGGCACCACCGTCCTGCAGAAGAGCATTCCACAGCTGACCTGTCATGGACTCTGTTGTCCAGGCGCCTGTCACCTCATAGCCAGAGGAGGGTCCTCTGTTTGGAAAACCAGACACTGCCATTCTGCTCGCTTCGTTTCAGCCCCAGAATCACCGCTTCCATACCTTGCTTTGACTGGCCCGACTTTTGGCGTCAAGTACGTTTAGTATGATGTAGTACCTGGCTGGGTAAACACACTGGAGACCCATGGGCCGAAAAGCTCAGAACCACCAACAGATGCTGGCGTTGTTATCTGATGCAAAAGCTGTGTCTCCTATTCTGCAGCACCAGGAAGTTGGAGGTGTGAGAAGCAACCATTTTTTTTAAGTGTTTTCCACATATTTTCATGGAGATTATAAAATATAGGGGTGCTTGAATAGGAAAAAGTGTATTCCCAAAAATTCCTTTTAGGGAGAGCAGTACATTGATTTGGAAGAGATGTTTTACTATGCCTCCTGAGGGAGGGACGAGGACACATGTTAGCATATTTTAGTGACTACAGGGCTTCTATGCACTAAGCAGGGAGAGGAACCTTTTTCTCCTTCAGAGCAACAGGGGATAAAAGGGTAAGAAGTGGCAGTGGGGCAAAGGGGTGCGCAAAGGGTGAGGCAGCCCCTCCCAGGGAGCACCCCCACCCCAGTCCTCCATGAAGCCCATCAAACCCCACATGCTTACTCTGAGGTTTCTTGTTGAATGCAAGAGGCCTTGGATTTCACCTTGGGTGATGGGATGAAGAATCTACAGGGTGAGGAAGTCAGGAGACCAGGAGACAGCGAGCCCTTTAGAAATGGGCACAGGTCCTTGGAGAATGGAGCTTTGAACTTCCAGATGCCATGGGACTGGGAGGTTCAAGGTCATTGAACCCAGGTCCCCAAGCCAGGGTGTCTCCCGCTGACTTCCAGTTGGCCTTGTATATTCAGGGAATCTTGAATCTCCCGCTCTTGATGCAGAAACCAAGTCCTTGTTCACAAAATGCTCGGAGAGAGGAAAACCTTCCAGCTGCCGGTTGGAAGCTTCCTACCCATGAAGATTCGGGCAGACCTAGCGGGTAACAGGGAGTGTGAGGATGGCCTTGAGATGAGCAGGGTGTGAAGGAGGTCTGGGCAGTCCTGTGCCCTGGGCTAGGCGACTGAAGCCCTTGGCAGATGAGGGTGAGGGTGGAATGGAACAGGAAAGCCGGTGCCACACAGCAGACAGTCTGGTAGCTTGAGCTGGCCTTGTCTCAGGAGGATGTGTGTTGATGCTGGCAAACCATGAGGCTGGTCCAGCTGGCCTTTTGTGTGACAGCTGCTGCCTCTGAGGCCTCCAGTAGACAAGCAGGAAAAGAGTGCACACCATGTGGTTCACTGATGTCACACTGGACAGCATCTGTCATTGCTGCGCAGAGGCTTGGGTTTCTCCCAGTTCCACCTGCTGAGCTAACTCAGAGCTCGTTTTACTTTCAGGTGGCAAGACAGGGCAGGGCCCTGGCTCCCGAGCACCTTCTCCCCGGCTTCCCATCAAAACTGTCAGCGGCCCGCTCAACCCCCCTGCCTCTCCCCGGCTAGGCCATGCCCCCGAAGCGCAAGGCGGGGCCAAGACAGTCCCTCCTCGCCCGAGCATGCCCGCCCCGCCCCCTCCCACCCCGCCTCCACCTCCCCCGCCCTTACCCCCACCCCTGCCCCCATCCTCCCCCATCAAAGCTGCGCTGGTGTCCCCACCTGGCCCACCCAACAAAGGGAGCCCCGCCGTGGTTCCACCCCCAGTGGTTGCACCCCCGCTGCCCTGTGCACCTCCCCCGCCGCCCCCGCCGCCCCCGCCAACTCCACCCCCGCCCCCGCCGGCCTTGGTTCTCAGTGACAAGGCAGTGAAGCCTCAGCTAGCGCCCTTGCTCCTACCACCCATCCCACCCCCGCTCCCTCTCCTCCCACCTTGTGGGTATCCCGGGCTCAACACGGATGCAGGCAGCCCCGCCCAAGATGTTCGGGAGCCTCCTGCCCCGCCGCCCCCGCCACCCCCACTTCCCCTTTATGCCTCATGCACCCCTAGGTCCTCTTTGCCTGCGCCCCCTTTGCCAGGCGCTAACAACAGCGGTGAAGCCCCACCCCCGCTGCCTCCCAAGTCCCCCAGCTTCCAGGCCCAGCCAGCGAAGCCCAGCGCAAGCCCTGCGGGATCGGGATCGCAGACATTCCTGCAGAAGAAGAGGCCCGGCCGCGGCCCGGGTAAGCACTGCTGTCCTGCTCCAGGGTGGCTATCAGAGGATCATTTGACTGTTGGCAGCAACTGCGGAGGTACTAGGGACACAGCCAGAGGCCTGCTCCTGTGGGCCACTTGGGGACACCAGGGGATGTCTTAATCCTGCCGATTTTGTTTTAGGACAGACCTGTGCAGTGCCCCCTCTGGAGCACAGTGGGAAAGCTTGTGCAGGACTTCATGTTAAAGACAGGAACCCAAGGATGAGGGAGAGGGGAAGCCTTGTGCAAGATCATGCAGACCACACACCAGGGAGTCTGGCCTTGCTCCCCTTGCCAGAACCAGCTGTACAACGCTGGACAGTCACTTAGCTTCTCTGTTTCCTTCTCCTCCGGGAAACGGGCATAACTGTAGTTCCTCCTCTGGCAGCTGTTGAAACAGTGAGATCTAGAGAGGGGTTATTTATTTCTATCACCAGACTCCAAATCTATTCCAGAGAACAGAGGCTTGTGGGCGCAGCTGTTTCCAGAACTAGCTCTCCTTTTTAATTTTTGTCTGAGTTATTATAGTCTGGCTCCCAGCCAGAATCTTCACTGGCCCTCAGTAGATTAGATTAGCATTCTGCCTTATTTTTGGCAGTTTCTCCAGCTTAAGAATACTGAGGGTCCATATTTTCAGCCAAACATTAAAAATAATCCCTTCATATATCTAACTGAGATGATTCTGGATTGAATATATATGCCCCATGCCTGATTTGCATGAAGTGATGAGGCTTCCGTCACCTTTGTTGTCCTTTTAAATAGCATACCACCCCCCCCCACACACACACACACTCTCTTAAACACCCACATCTGCACACACCCCCCAACACACATCCAAAAGTATACACACACACATGCCTTGGTTTTTCTGAAAATCTTTTCATGCAGAAAGTTTCTTTAATGTATATCCTTGACTTAAAAATAACATAAGTTCATGGAGTTCCCATCGTGGCGCAGTGGTTAACGAATCCGACTAGGAGCCATGAGGTTGCGGGTTCGGTCCCTGCCCTTGCTCAGTGGGTTAACGATCCGGCGTTGCCGTGAGCTGGGGTGTAGGTTGCAGACGCGGCTCGGATCCCGCGTTGCTGTGGCTCTGGCGTAGGCTGGTGGCTACAGCTCTGATTAGACCCCTAGCCTGGGAACCTCCGTATGCCACGGGAGCAGCCCAAAAAATGGCAAAAAGACAAAAATAATAATAATAATAATGTAAGTTCAATGTAGACCAAGTGGAAAAAAATTGAAATCACCCATAACATCACCCAGAAATAAACACTGTCATATTTGGATGTGTTTCCTTTCTTTTTTCTCAATATATCTGTGTATTTACATGGCTTGTACTCTTTTCTATTCTGTTTTTGTTTACTATTACATTAGTAGCAATTTTGATATAATTTGGTATTTGTCAACTCATTAAATTGTATCTCTAAGCATATTAATATGATAATTGATATACATTTTTCTAGTGTTAGATATTTAAACTGATTCCAGTTTTGCTATTATGAGTAATAGTGCAGAAAATGCTTTCATAGCAATTACAGTCTGGATTTTTTTTTTTTTTTTGTCTTTTTGCTGTTTCTTGGGCCGCTCTGGCGGCATATGGAGATTCCCAGGCTAGGGGTCGAATCGGAGCTGTAGCCACCAGCCTATGCCAGAGCCACAGCAACGCGGGATCCGAGCCGCGTCTGCAACCTACACCCCAGCTCACGGCAATGCCCGATTGTTAACCCACTGAGCAAGGGCAGGGACCGAACCCGCAACCTCATGGTTCCTAGTCGGATTCATTAACCACTGAGCCAGGACGGGAACTCCTTGGATTTTTTTTTTTAAGATAGATTCCTGAGAAGGAATTCCTGGTACAAAAAATAAGAATATTTTTAAGCCTTTTGACCCTAAGAGGTAAGGTTTTAATCATTCTTTTTTCAACAAATTAATCATCATAAGGTTCAGGATGAGCCCCTTCCGACACTTGATTCTTTTTTGTTGTTGTTGTTGTTGTTGTTGGTGGTGGTGCTATTTCTTGGGCCGCTCCCTCGGCATATGGAGGTTCCCAGGGTAGGGGTCGAATCGGAGCCATAGCCACCGGCCTACGCCAGAGCCACAGCAACGTGGGATCCGAGCCGCGTCTGCAACCTACACCACAGCTCACGGCAATGCCGGATCCTTAACCCACTGAGCAAGGGCAGGGACCGAACCCACAACCTCATGGTTCCTAGTCGGATTCGTTAACCACTGCACCACGACGGGAACTCCCGACACTTGATTCTTAAATGTTCCAGGTATGGTGAAAACAACAACTACAACAACAACAAAAAAAAAACAAAAAAAACCCTCGATGCTTTAGATCCAGAGAAATCTGAGTTCAAATCCTGCCTTCCCACCCACTCATGTGTAACCTTATGCAAGTTTTTAAAAACGTTCTTGAACCTTGCTTTTTTTTTTTTAATTTGGCAAATGGAAATAATAGTAATAGCAATACTTTCACATAGAATTGTTGGGCATATTAGGTGAGAAACTGTGCCTGAAGTGCTTTGCAGGGAGCTGAGTTCAGCAGCGTGATTTCCTGTCTTTCTAACATGTGAAGGGCACCTTTTCACCCAGAAGAGGGGTTAGCAGCCCCTTCGCCTCTTTAGTCTGCTTGTGGGAGTAAGCAAATCTTAGTGGATCCTGGTACGAAGGAGGGGAGACCAACAGAGGGGGGAGAAGGGGTCTGGAGAGAGGGGAGAGGAGCGGGTGGGAGCTAAGGGGAGAGGAGAACTGCTGCGGGCACCTTCGCGGGCTCCAAAGAGCACACCCGAGGCCAGGGGTGGAGGCTTGCCTGGCCTCTTAAGGTGGGTCTTTGGACATGAAACCTGGTTTTCCATGAACAGCATGAAGGTAATTTCTGCTTCGTGCCAACTGCGGGGAAGAGAAAGAGGTTGTAATTGTGAACATCTTGGCACAGGCTATAATGGTGCAGTTGCCATCCCCTCAAGGTCAGGGCGAAGAGTCGAATACCTGTGTTGATGTGCCAAGGCAGCAGGCTGCTAATTGCCAAATGAGTCATACGCAAAAGTCTTGGCAGAGGACAAGCCTCCTGCAGAGGTCGTCAGGGGGGGCTGGATGTAGGTGGGATTTGAGTTGAGCCTTGGTGGGCAGGTAGGATTGAGATTGACTGCAAGGGGAAACAAGAGCCTGCCATGCAGGGGAGTCAGCGTGAGCAGAAACCCCGGGAGCAGGAGCAGCCCCCCACCCCCCAGCTTGTTCATCTGTCCCCTCTCTGAGCCTCTCCTGTAGAGAGTCCTTCCCTGGCTTAGGTCTCTATTGAGGTTCCCCTCCTTTGGGCTGTACCATCCGGCACGAGGGGTGTTGTCATCCTTAATGTCACAGCAGCTAGTGTTTATTGAACCCTCACTGCGTGCTACTTGACTCTATTTTTTATTTTTGGCTTTTTAGGGTCACACCCGCGGCATATGGAGGTTCTCAGGCTAGGGGTCCAATCAGAGCTGCAGCTGCCGGCCTACACCAGAGCCACAGCAATGTGGGATCTGAGCCGCGTCTGTGACCTACACCACAGCTCACAGCAATGCCGGATTCTTAACCTATTGAGAGAAGCCAGGGATCAAACCTGTGTCCTCATGGATGCTAGTCAGATTCATTTCCTCTGAGCCACGATGGGAACTCCGCTACTTTAATCAACTCGTTTAACCCTCTCAGAAATCTTAGGAGATATGTGTACTGTTAATATTCCCACTTTATAGATGCAAAAACTGAGGCACAGGAGTTCCCGTCATGGCTCAGTGGTTAACGAATCTGACTGGGAACCGTGAGGTTGCAGGTTCGATCCCTGGCCTTGCTCAGTGGGTTAACCATCCGGCGTTGCCTTGAGCTGTGGTGTAGGTTGCAGACGCCGCTCGGATCCCATGTTGCCGTGGCATAGGCTGGTGGCTACAGCTCCGATTCGACCCCTAGCCTGGGAATCTCCTTATGCTGCCAGAGCGGCCCAAGAAAAGGCAAAAAGACAAACAAACAAACAAACAAAAAAAGCCTGAGGCACAAAGAAGTTGTTATTACTCCAGCAGGAGGACTGGGGTTCAGTCCCAAGCAGGCTGTCTTCGGAGGCTTCCCTTTTATCACCACATCATGTTACACCCGAAGATCTCAGTACTTCACCTCGCACAGAAGGCTATAGCATCTGCCATCCCTGTTCCTATCATCTGAATGTGCTGCCATCTTTTCTGTCAGGGACCAGTGGGGGGAAGCTAAACCCACCCCCAGCACCCCCTGCGAGATCACCCACCACAGAGCTTTCAAGCAGGAGCCAGCAGGCCCCAGCCTGGACCCCGGCCCCGCTGCCCGGAGGTCAGCTGCGGAACGGAAGCCTGCACATCACTGGTAAGTGGGGCCCACCATCTGCCACACTGGCTGCCAGTGAGGAAGTGTTTCCCTGGCTCAGAGTCGGAGGGAGTCTCCCAGCCCCCAGTGATGTCATTTCAGAGGTGTGCTACCCAGAAACAGGGTGCACACTCTAGCACAGAACAACTTACAGCTTGTGTTAAATAGGGTTTCTCCCGAGGCTTTCTGGGGGTGGGGGGCGGCTCCAGAGCCCACTCGCCAACCTTCTGATTGAGATTAGAGAGAGAGAAGAAAACAAACATTGAATTTCTATGTGTGTTTCTCTATCTGTCTCCATGGAGAAATCGGGAAAGAGCTTGAAAGGTGGAGTGATTTGGACAAGGTGAGAGGCTGGATGGAAGGCCTACCCACAGCAGAACAATTAAGGCAAAAAGATGCAGCTAGGAAAGAAAGTTATTTGAGGTCAGGTGTGACCAAAAATCCCCGGATCCCTTGGGTTGAGCTACTGTCTGACACAAAGCCTAGAATACAAAGCAGGGACTCAACCCATGAAACAACCTGAAAATCCTGCTCCTCTTGCCATCAGGAGCTCAGGGCAGAGCCCACTTGCTTTGGGAGGCCCAGGGACCCACTGCACACAGGCTGTGATCCTTCCCAGCAGCCAGGCTAAGGGCTCTCGTTCTGCCCACCCCCCTCCCCAGAGCCCTCCCCAGGAGCACAGGGAGGGCCTCAGGCCATGGGAACTTGGCTGGTCCTTTGTCGCTGCCAAGTTCCCCACCTCCGACTCTGGACCCTGGATAGGGCTCTGGCACTTGTGCTCCCTTTAGATGCTTCATTAAAATGTTGGTTGAAGTAAGTTGGGGTGAATAATGGGGAGAGTCTGGGATTTTGCTTTTTCTGATCCCCTCTCTTCCCAGCTAAACAGTGAGATATTGAGATGAATGGATGTCTTAGGGGGAAGAGTCCTGCCATTAAAACCTGGCAGTGGGCAAGTAAACCTGTGTACCCCTGGAAATTATCAAAACTTGGGTCATTATAGTAACCAGCGCAATTTTGTGTTTCCCATATGTGCAGATGACTTTGAATCTAAATTCACGTTCCATTCTATGGAAGACTTTCCTCCCCCGGACGAGTATAAGCCATGCCAGAAGACTTACCCCAGCAAGATCCCCAGAAGTAAGTACCGCTTCATAAGACTCCTGGTTTTCCCTGACCCTCCAGAAGTAGGTGCTTGGGTGCACTGACCGGCCACAGGCTGTAAAGAATGACGTCAGGATTTCATTGTGCTATCGCAAGGGTGCAGTGCTGTTCATACTTCTGGAAGTTTTGGAGCATTTATTTGTCCTAATCCCCCAGGGTTCACTTAAGGCTTTTTACAGAACCCCAGGTTTAATTGTTTGGCATTGGATTGGATGATTACACTCCCCTCCCTGGGACTTTGGGCTAAGGAGCTAAACAGCCCAAGACAAGAGCAGAATGGGATACAGGAGCTTTGCATTAATAGCTGGGGAAGAACCCCAAGACCCTCAGTTCAAAGCTCTGGCTGACTGGGAATAGAGAATGTCCTTAGGTGAGTGGTTCGTACCTTGACTAGGCATTGGAAGGACCTGCAAATCTAAAACACCAGGCTGCAACTAGACCAACTAAATCAGAATATACAGGGTGGAACCTGGATGTCAGTATTTTTGAAAACTGCCGGGTGGTTCCAGAGTCCATCCAAGGCTGAGTCTTGGCCCAGTGAGAGTCTTCCTCCTCCCGATCGTATCGTGTAGCCAGGCCCCAAGAGAGGCTTCACGTGGCTTCCCTATCCAGCCCTAAGAGTGGACGAGGAAGACTGGCCAGTCTGCCGTTCATGGCCAAAAGGGCAGGGAGGCAAGTACTTGAGGAAGACGAGAAGCAGAGGAAAGCACAGCAGGTGCTGACCCCACAGTGATGCCGCCTGTTCGTTAACATCATCCTTGTCCTGGGCTGATCCAACCAGACTGGGCACGAGCTGGGAGGAGAAGACTGAGCCAACAACCTGGATGAGGGTCAATTTCCACCCCACGGCCTGAGTCAACCCCCCACTTCCAGACGTCTGTGGACCGGCATGGGAAGTTGTCACTGTCCCCGGCTAGCCCATGACCAGGAAGCTGAGGCTCCCCCCGACCCCCCGCCCCTGGGCAGGCAGAAGTTCTCAGGCCCTCTGTCGAACCTGTGCCCGAGTAGTGACAACACCAGATCCTTAACTCACTGAGCCGCCAGCGAACTAGAACCTGGCTCTTTGGCCCTCTTCTTTCAGGGACTTTGGGGAAGTCCCTTCCCCAGGGTTCAGCTTCCTGCAGGGCGGACCAGGGTGCGCCAAGCACCAGCCTGCTCTCTGCTGAGATCCAAGGTCCAAACAGGATCCACCTGGGCTGATCTTTCTCTGCCGGCCCATGGGATTGCACAGTAGAGAGAGGTGACAGGTACGCTTTTTTAATGTAAATGTTGAGCCTCGAACCAGGCTCACCTTCAGGTCTCCACCCTCCTCCTCCACCTGCGAGCCCGGTGTATCCTGGGAGGCGGAGGAGTCAACCAACTACGGACTCTCTTGTCCTGTAGTATTTACTACTGAAAAACATCACCATGGAGTTCCTGTTGTGGCACAGCGGAAACAAATCCGATAAGTATCCATGAGGATGCACGTTCAATCCCTGGCCTCGCTCAGTGTGTTAAGGATCCGGTGTTGCTGTGAGCTGTGCTGTAGGCTCCGATCCCACATTGCGGTGGCTGTGGCATAGGTCGGCAGCTCCAGCTCTGATTCAACCCCTAGACTGGGAACCTGCATATATTTTGGGTGTGGCCCTAAAAGACCAAAGGAAAAGAAAAAAAGAAAAACATCCACATGTAAGTGGGGCCGTACAGTTCAAGCCCATGCTGTTCACGGTGACCTGAACCCCTTCCGTGAATCAGAGAGGAGCAGCCTGTGCGATCCCGTGCAGACTCCTTGTGCCCCTACACACCACATGGGGCTTGCTTGTAGTTCCTAAATGGCCCAAGCACTGTCATGCCCCACTCCCGGTGTGTGCAGCATTCCAGGCGGAGCATGGCACACATCCAGGAGAGGGGCACCACAGTGTTTGGGCGGGATGGAGTATTCCTCAATAAACTGGCAGCCAGGTTTCAAAGAGTGGACCTAGAAGGATCCAGGGTAGTTCTCTCTCTTCAGCCCTCCAGAAGAAGAGGGCAGAGCAAGCCTAGGCATGTTATCCTACGGAGGTACCTACGCTCGAAAAGGACGAGGGTGCATATCCTCCTAACATGAAGGCTATTTGATCCCCTCTAAGGCATTGGAACTTGAACCTATAAGCAGAGAACTGTCAATAAAATACTAACCACCACCAATACAGTAAGTGGTCCTGTCGTGGACCCCCTCAGGTGTGCCTGGCAGGGTTCTGGGGGCTTTGCAGACTTTATCATGAGCCCTTAATGTAGAAAGTTCACACGTAGGGGAAAGAAGGTCCACAGAGGCCAAGCGACTTGCCAAAGCATCCCAGCAAGTAAGAGGCAGAGCCAGGAATTTCAGATCCAGGTGAATTTGCGCCAGAGCCAGTGCTGCTTCCGCGTGGCCATGGTGAGCTCTGAGAAGGGATGTGATTAGATCTAGGTTGAGTTGGATAACTGGGGGCTTGATCCGAGGAGGTAGAGAGCAAGGTCAGGACACCTGTGGCTTTGGTAAGTGTGCATGGGAGACGACAGGATGGAGGGAGAGAGGGTGGCCAGGGATTGGGGATGCAGGAACAAGGGAAACGGGGGAGCCAAGGACCTCTGAGTGTCCGCCTGGGCTTGGATGGATGACGTGGCCCTGAGAAGGAGCGGGAGGGGAGCTGGTTTCAGGAGGAGGTGAGGTGAGATGTCTGGACGACTGCAGGGGGAGCTGACCCGAGGCAGGTTGAGCAGGAAACACGCAGGTCTGAGGCTGAGGGGCAAGGTCAGGAATGGGAACTAGGTGTGCGGGTCATTAGCTTGGAGCCCTACCCTAAACCAGGTGTCAGCAAACATTTTCTTCAAAGGGCCAGAGAGGACAGATCTGAGGTTCTACCAGCCATCTGGCCCCTGCACAGCTGCTCAGCTCTGCTGTTTTGATGTGAAAGCAGCCACACAATACACAAACAAATGAGCATGGCTGTCTTCCAGTAGCACGTAATTTGCAAAAGCAGGTGCTGGCTGGGTTTGGTCTGCTGGCTGGATTTAACTGATCTCTCTGCCCTAATCTACTCCAGAAAAACAGTCTTAAACATCCCTTTCTGGGAGTTCCCGTCATGGCTCAGTGGTTAACGAATCCGACTAGGAACCATGAGGTTGCGGGTTTGATCCCTGGCCTTGCTCAGTGGGTTAACGATCCGGCGTTGCCGTGAGCTGTGGTGTAGGTTGCAGACACGGCTCGGATCCTGCGTTGCTGTGGCTCTGGCGTAGGCCGGTGGCTATGGCTCCGATTCGACCCCTAGCCTGGGAAACCTCCACATGCCGCAGGGGCGGCCCAAGAAATAGCAAAAAGACAAAAAAAAAAAAATCCCTTTCTGTTACCTGGCCTTTCTCAGGAATGGGCTGTGGAGTCCTACTGGCTTTAGACTCAGTAGATTCTCATCTACATTAGCTGCATTGGGAGCCCATGGTCTGTCTAGTCTCATCCTGGAGAACAGAACAGCCACACCCCACACAGCTCGCCAGGAGGACGCAGGTGACCATCTGTGCTTCGTTCCTCTCCTTTCGGAGAAGTGTTCAAGTCAGGGTGCAAACCAAAATGCATGCTCACCTGATGATCAAGGACGAGCAGTTTAAAAAGCCAGCCCCACCCTCCTGATGAACGGACATGCTACAGACCAGAAAGGGCACTTGTCATCTCAAAAAGAAGATATGGCTTCAGACTGCTGTGGCACTGGACAGAAAGTACTGCAGTACCCTCTGAGCACAACCACATGAGCAGGTTGCTGCCATCCCTGTGAGCCACAGAGAAGAACCTCGTGGGGGTTTTTTTGTTTGTTTATTTTGGGTTTTTGGTGTTTTTTTTTGTCTTTCTGTCTCTTCTAGGGCTGCACCTGAGGCACATGGAGGTTCCCAGGCTAGGGGTCTAATTGGAGCTGTGGCCACCGGCCTGCACCACAGCCGCAGCAACACAGGATCCAAGTAGCGTCTGCGACCTACACTACAGCTCACGGCAATGCTGGATCCTCAACCCATTGATCGAAGCCAGAGATCGAACCTGCAACCTCATGGAGCCTAGTCAGATTCATTTCTGCTGCGCCACAACAGGAACTCCCTTTTTTTTTTTTTTTTTAACTTTTGATTGTGGTTAAAAAATATGTAACATGAGGCGTTCTCTCTGTGGCAAATGGAATCGGTGGCATCTCTGCAGTGCCAAAGACACAGGTTTGATCCCTGGCTTGGCACAGTGGGTTAAAGGACCCGCCTGGCCTAAGTCACAACTGTGTTTTGGATCTGATTTCTGGTGCAGGAATTCCATATGCTGAGAGTCGGCCCCAAAAGAAAAAAAATGCATAATGTGAAATTTACCATCTGAACCAATTTCAAGTGTACAGTCCAGTAAGTTAAACACACTCCCATTGTTGTGTAGCCCATTTCCAGCCCTCTCTCACTTGGCAAAACTGAAACTCTGTGCCCATTAAACAACGCCCCATTCTCCCCGCCCGCGCTTTCCTGGCAACCACTCTTCTTTCTGGCTCTGTGGCTTTGTGAGTTTGACGACTCTTGGTACCTCCTACAAGTCGAATGATGCTGTATATTTGGCTTTTTAAGACTGGCTTATTTTGCTTAGCGTAATGTCCTCAAGATTCATTCACGTTTAGCATATGTCAGAATTTCCTGCCTTTTTAAGGCCGAACAATATTCTGTTGTATGTATTTACCAAATTTGTTTATTGATTCATCCATCAATAGACACTTGGGTTTGCTTCCATCTTTGGCTGTTGTAAAGAATGCTGCTATGTACACGAGTGTATGGCGACCTCTTGGAGACCTTGCTTTCAACTCTTTTGTGTTTATACCCAGACATGGAATTGCTGGATGATGTGGGATTCTAGTTCTAATTTTTTGAGAAAATGCCGTATTGGTTTCCACTTTACGTTCCTACCAAGAGTGCCCAAGGGTTCCAGTTTCTCCCCATCCTCACCCAGACTTGTTATTTTCTGCTTTTAGTGTTTTGTAGCCTTCTTGATGGGTGCGAAGTGGTCTCTCATCGTGGCCCAAGTCCTCCTTTAAAACAGAGTTATGTTACACTTACAGCAAACGTAGCTGCGATTATTTCCATTAGCAGAGAAACGTCTCCACCAAGCCCTGCAGTAACTTTAACAGTACTGGGTGGTTCACATCATAAAATCAAAGGGTTAGACATCCCAGGACTGAAAGAATCAGCAGGCAGTGTGGGTGCTGGCGTCTTTCTTTTCCCCTTGTGGAGGGCAGTTGAGCAGGAAGGACTTCTGCCCTGGCGCCTTGTCTGAGCCACGCCTGGTTATCACTGCGACTCACCCTTGCACGTGGGCTTCCCTGATGGCCACTCCAGATAAAAGGGCAGCCCTTCCTGTCCCATCACGTGTATTTTCTTCCTGCTGCCTTATCATTTTCTTCAAAGCACGTATCACCTCCTGACATGTTGTCTATTTATGTGTCCCTGTCTGTCTCCCCCAGTACAGTGAAAAGCCCTGGAGGGCAGGGCCAACATCCATTTTTTATTCACTGGTCTCTCTTCAGCTCCTAGCCTGGGGCCAGGCACACAGACACCCGATAAACACTTGTTGAGTTCATCAATGAACATATCCACACATATAGACATGACTAAACCGTTTACAGAAGAAATTTGCAATTCAGCACAAATCCCCAACAATGGAGTTAAATAAATTAGGGCAGGCTCACAGGATGGAATGTTACGCATCTATTAAAACAGTGCCGGTGAGTGTTTAGTGACCCAGGACGGGGTTAACACTGTCCTGAGAAGTAAAAAAACGGAACAAAAACCCCCAGGATACTAAAAGTGCATTGCACAAAACCTCAATTTAATTTTAAAGAGAAATTACTTCATGAATTTTTATGGAGAGGGGGAGAAGTGGACCAAATAAAAGAGAACAGGCTAGAAATACAGACACTAACGCGTGAAGAGTGGTTAGTATCAATGGTGGAGGCCGAGGCAATTTTTATTTTTCTTTTGCTTCACTGTTTTGTCCGAGAATTCTATAATAAATATATATTGCTATTAGTAATCATTAAAACTGACCTTAAAATTCCAAATTAGGGGGAGAGACGACACTCACCCCTGGTCTGAGGGCCTGTGGAGGGAGGGGGAAGCGAGGCAGGCCCCGAGGTCTGTAGGGTGACCCTGTAAGTTCTCTGTATGGGGGAGGCGGGTCCCTCAGACCAGTGTCAACTAGGGCAGTGACAGCGAGAAAGGAGAGGACAGGCCAGATGTGCACTTTCTAAGGCTTAGCTCTGGCAGGTGCTAGAACTGCCATTTCTCGTGAAATGGGTCTTTTTCTTTCGTGAGAGGACTGTGAGAGGTTTCCAGGGTGAGAACGGGGAGCGTCCTGTAAGGTCCCCCAGCTCAGCTCCTGCACGGCAAGCTGAAGGGACCCAGGCAGAAGTAGAGTGACCTGCTGGTGGCAAAGCCGGGGCCGAGGTGAGAGGTGAGGCTCTCCGTTCCGCATCCCCTGTTCTCTGCACCCCCCGCCCACCCCGTGCCTCCCCACCTCCTGCCTCGAGGACCCTGCCCCAGACAGATGGACGTGGCCCAGAGCCCACGGGTAGAGCTGCTTCTCCTAGGAAACCGCTCTTCTTCTTGCCCGACCCTGGGAGTGGCCGTCCAAGGCTGGGGGCACTTCTGGCTCTCAGGGACCAGCTTTGATGACCAGCCAAGTCTGTAAACCCTTTCTGGACGTTTTCCAAGCTGTGCAGTATTCAGCCTCTTGGTGGTTGGCTACAGAAAGGATTTTTTTTTCTTTTTTTGACACACATATCTCTGTGTCTGGGAAAAGATCCAACCCTGGCTTGGTGTACAAATGACAAAAAATAAAGTTGGAAGCCAGTGTGGCCCTCAGGCCCCTGCTCCTTTAGCCCAAGCACAGGCTTTCTTCTTTAAGTCCCACAGTTTAGAGAAGTCTTTCATATCCGGCTGCTCTGTAGCCAGCAGCTCCGGCCACACAGCCGTGTGAATGACGGGGCGGTGGGGAGGGGGTGCCATCTGGTCACCAGGAGGAGGCAGCAGCTGCCATCACTCCGGCTGCTCTGCGTGAATGTGACTGGATGGAGATGAAAAATATATATATATATATTTTTTGGTCTTTTTCGGGCTGCACCTGCGGCGTATGGAGGTTCCCAGGCTAGGGGTCAAATTAGAGCTGTAGCCGCCAGCCTACACCACAGCCACAGCAACGCCAGATCCGAGCCCCTTCTGCAACCTACACCACAGGCTCACGGCAATACTGGATCCTTAACCCACTGAGCGAGGCCAGGGATGGAACCTGTGTCCTCATGGTTCTGAGTCCGAGTCAGATTCATTTCCACTGAGCCATGATGGGAACTCCGAAAAAAAAATATTTCTCACTGGTGCCAAAAGTTTGGCCAAAAGTTTGAAAACCACCGTTTTAGTGAATTTGAAATATTCTTCTATAGGAAAACAGCCCATGTGAGGGACTATTTCAAGGAGAAAGGCTCCACTTGGTGAATTCTAAGAGATCCTGGTGGCATCTCATGAGGGAAAACCCTCTAAGGAGATATTTGGATTAAAAGCATCCTGAGTAACCCTGGCAACGCTCAGCCACCCACTTCTAGCAGCAGTGAGATTTCCCTTACAGCAAGCTGCAGAGCTTTCCTTTGTTTTATGAAGAAATTAATTCTCCTTTAGCTCTGCTATTGTTTCTAGTTGGATTTGTGAGAACTAGTGGGCACAACCTACCTCTGGAGCCGGCTGTTTCATTGTCCAGTGGTTCTGCACAGGCGGGGGGGGGGGGGGGGGCGGGGGGCAGGGGGTGGATTTCATCCTTCCAGGGGATGTTTGTAACTGTCTGGAGACGTTTTTCGTTGATACAAATGGTCTGGGACATGTGCTCTGGCTTCTAGTGAGTAGAGACCAGGGATGCTCTGAAACTGCCCACAACACACAGGCAGCCTCCTGCGACACGGAGCTATCCCGCCCCAAGTGTCAATAGAGCCAAGTTAAGAAACTTTGGTCTGGGGAGTTCCCACTGTGACACAGTGGAAAGGAATCCAACTAGTATTCATGAGGATGGAGGTTCAATCCCAGGCCTCACTCGGTTAAGGATCAGGTGTTGCCATGAGCTGTGGTGTAGGCTGCAGATGTGGCTTGGATCCCAAGTTGCCGTTGCTATGGCTGTGGGGCTGTGGTGTAGGCTGGTAGTGGCAGCTCCGATTTGACCCCTAGCCTGGGAACTTCCATATGCCCTGAGTGTGGCCCTAAAAACCAAAAAAAAAAAAAAAAAAAAAGAGAGAGAGAAGAAGAAAAGAAGAAAGGAACTTTGGTCTGGAGTTCCCACTGTGGTACAGTGGGTTAAGAACATGGGTTGCTGCGGCAGAGTGGGCTCAATCCTCTGCCTGTGCAGTGGTTAAAGGATCCAGAGTTGCCACAGCTGCAGTGTAGGTTGCAGCTGCAGCTGGGATTCAGTCCCTGGCCTCAGAACTTCCATATGCCATGAGTGTGGCCCTAAAAATTTTAAAGAAACAAACAAACTTTGGTCTAAAGGAAGGCTTCTCTGTAGTAGACTAAAGTTTCTTAAATCTAGGAACAATGGTTTCCAGGCCAAACTGCCCCCTGGAATTAGGTCTGGGGCTGTATATCAGTGTTTTGTCACTTTTTACTTGGTTATAAATCTGGCTAAAAACCTAGCTCTCCCTGTACCATTCGCCAAAAAATTGCTCCTAGAACAGATGCACTCATTAATTTTCAAAGTATTTTAATGAAAATTACAGTACCCACTGGATCAATGTTATGTCAGTTGTAGAGACCCTTCTGTGTGGTAGTTCATTTTAAAAACTGTATCTTACCATACAGGTTCTCAAGATGATGACTTATATGTTCATTGTAGAAAACTCGAAGTATTTTAAAGAGATTTTTCTGAAAAAAACCCCAGCAAATCCAAAAGGAATAAATTTAGTATATTATTTTTTTGAAGGACTTCTGAAAAGCATTTTTATTTATTTTTAGACTTAACAACACTTCCTGTTCTTTTAAATTTTTTAAATGATTTTTATTTTTTCCATCATAGCTGGTTTACATTTTAAATGGACTTGTAAAATAGTTAAAGTCTTGATATTATTTTTACCGTTTCAAGCCTGCTTTTTTCTCCTACGTTTCAGACATCACCTTAAATTATTTGCGCCTTTGTAGACATTCAAATGGCTGCTTGGTGTGCCATTATATAGTAACCCTAGATTTCCTAAATACCGTTGCTGAATACAAGTTATTACCAGTTTTCCACTATCATAAATAATCTGTGATAAATATTTCTGCTTTGCATGTTGCTTTGTAAGTAGCAGAGCAGCCTGAATGGTCTGGAGGGCTTTGGGACATGGTTATTTAATCCCTAGTCTGTGACAAAAGCAGACAGAAAAGTCTTGTACCAAAGGCATCAGAGAAAGAGACGCAGGGACCCCATTCAGATTCCCTGACTCACAGGAAAAGTTCGGGAATTCCTGGGAATGCAGATTTTACACTTGGCAAGACCCACCAAGCCATGCACCTGCAGTATACATCTACGTAAGTAAATGCCATAAAGAAAAACAAATCTGGAAGAATAAATACCAAACTTTTAGCAATGGCAAGTCTGGAATAGAAAATTGGAATTAGAAGGGCAGGCAGAGGGGAAGCACTTTAGTTTTTTTCTGTATTATCGTTTGTCTATTCTTTGAATTCTTAATTATGAGAATATATGTGTATGTAACTCATATAATATTTCAGCGTAGTAAGTTTGAGAGACCGAGCTGGATCCTCATGGACCAGAGTCAGCGCTATGTCAGCATATACTTTTACTCTTTTTCTGAAGCAACCCTAGCCTGGCGCCTGGCATATATGGAACCAGGACACATGAGTCTGGAGATGGTGGTGCGTTCAAAGCTAGGAAACTCACCTGCGTCTAGATGACAGGCCTTAATAACTTTTCCTCCCCCCAGCACAGTGGACGTGGCACCTCTGTATCCATGAGCCGTGACTTGGGAGCAGTGGGTGGAAACACAGTCTCAGGCCAGGAGCCTGAGGGTTTCAGGTTGACAGGCTCACATTACCCCTGGTTCCCTTGCCGTGGCCCTAAGTGCTGGTTTAGCCAGAGTTTCTCTGTGTATCGCACAGCCGGCCCTGGGCCCGCTGATGGTGAGATGGTTCCTGTGTCTTTCAGGCCGGACGCCGGGGCCCTGGCTGCACGCGGAGGTGGCCGGACAGAGCTGCGACGACATCAAAGGCAGAAACGCGCAGGTAACACAGCCCTGGGGCCCTGGGCGTAAACCCGGGAATCCTCCTCAGGGAGCCCAGCACGCTGAGGGTGGGCTTCCCCCCCAAACATTTAGGGTGCCTTAGTTTCCAGCTGGAACGAAACCCTCACAGCTTCACAACCTAAAGAGCAAAGATGCGCAGCTTTTCTGCCATCACGCACAGAAGCGGCTGTGGCCACACGGACCCCTTGGGAATCCTCCTTCCCGCGTTACCGTGGCTTGAGAAGCCGGAGAGAAGAGCTCTGTGATGTGTATAGAATGTAATTCGTGTTCCGTCATCTGCAGAATGTTTCTCACCGCACCCTGCGGCTTCTTTCCCACCCACGTGACCATTTAATTGCTGCCGGCTCCAGGAAGGCTGGGAGGGTCGGGGGACCAGAGCCGTGCCTGTGTGATGAGACAGTCTCTGAAGCAAGGCCCTCGTGCTCACAGGAGGCCACCTGGACAAGGCGTGTGCTCACCTGGGCAGATTTGACGTCTTGCACTGCACGCGACAGGCTCTCATCTCACAGGCCCTTTGTGTCTTCGAAAACATGCCTTCTGGCCGACCCCTGCCTCCTCCCGTTTTCAGAGTGCCATGGGACAGGAGGGTGGCCTACTAGACTGGGACCTCAAGGAAAGGGACATGCATGAGAAGGAAGGGACCAGGTTCCCGGACGCTGGGACGAGTTCCCTGGAGGAAGACAATCGCCCTCCTCCTCCTCATCACGGCTGGTCCAGGAACCGCGATAACCATTCTCAGGTGGTCCTAGGCTCAAAACCAGGTGCACGCTTGCAGGTCAGGGGACGTGTGTGCACAGGCAGAGAGACAGGAAGAAGAAGATAGACAAAGTGGTTAGCAGGCAGGCACCCCACGAGGCGACGGCTGATGTTGACGTTCTTCCTGGTGCATTTCTGCAATTTCTGAATTTCCTGCAATAAAGACACTATTCCTGTGATCAGAAAAAATACACGAATAGCCAAAATAACAGCCCCTACGTGAGGAAGCTCCTTATATAGTTGAGATAACTTGCAGATGTTATTTCATTTGATCCTTTTAGCAGCCCTGTGATAGAAGCTGGAGAGATACCTCTAATGCCATTTCTCCCATATGAGAAAACGGAGCTCCGAGGGGTTAAGGAACTCACTCTAGGTCCCACTCGAAGGCCTCTGACTCCGTGGCCACCGCTGCTTCCTTTCCCTGGCTGGCAAGAGCCGCCAGGGCAGGACTCACCCTCACCGTCAGATGCGACGAGCACACATCTGAGTCCCTGAAGCCCATCAGCGTCTAGTCGAGGAGGGATTGTAAGGCTCTCTTGGGCATCCCGTAGCCGAGGAGATCTTTATGTTTAGCCGGACAACATCTTCATCCATTTTCACTTCAGTGAGACAAAAAGCCATCGCCCAGAGAAAGCGTGGGGTTCCAGCCATGGTGAATGACACCTCGGGGGCTCCTCTTCTGGGGGTGCAGTAGAGGGCCCCAGTGATCCAAACAGGCTGGGGGAGGCCTGAGCTGGGAACCTGCAGGCCCGGTCCACTCCTTCCCGTTGCCTTGTCTTGGAATCACCATCATTTCTTCGCTCCTCTTGAGCTTCCTGCCAAGGGAGTCTGCCGGCGCCAGTCCCTTAAATGTTTATGTGGCATCAGGTCCCCACCTGCCACGAGCTGTGCTACCATCTCTTTTCCACACCCCACCCCACCCCCACCCCCAGGTGACGACCAGCAGCCTGCATAGGATGGGACCCCCAGGCCCTGGCAGCCTTTGTGCGTGAGGGAAAGCGGCGGTGTCCAGCCCCGGGTGGGTCATTTGATGCAGAGTCTTCTGACTCCACCTGGTAATCACTGTGTTTCCACAGATCTCTCTAAAGACACTGCGGTGAGAAGACAGATGAAGCCAACATCCTGTGAGCCACCTGGGGGTCCACATGGCGGGGCGGGTGTCCCCAGCGGCCATCGGACCTCACCTTTCCCAGGCTGTAATTCAGCTGTCACAGAGGCTCGGAATGGAGCATCATTCATTGTAAATACGCGGTTCGCACAGGCTTTAAATCAGTATTATAGCCGACTTTTAGTTGAGTAATTTAAAACACACACACATCACCTCTCCATTTTTTTAAATGCATCTTAGCATTCATCTGGCAACACAGATGAAAACCCTGTCCCCACCGCATGGAGTCCATTCCATGGCTGTAAATAAGCACCCAGGCTGGCCCTCCCTAGATGCGGAACTGTTTTTAGAAGATCCGTAGTTTCCCAAAGACCTGGTATCCACCACGGCTTCTTACTGGCATGAATTTACATCCTCATCACACAGACTGCAAAATCCAACCAGGTGATGCCTTAAGGTGACACAGCTCGCAGAGAGTGGTGTGACAGTGCCACACGGCCTCCGGGGAAGGAGATGCCCCGTCTCACCTCCGTCTTGCTGTCCAGGGCTGCTTCTGCTGCCTGATATAAATACAACACAAAGCAAAGGCAAGGCCCACCCCAGGGCCCCTTTGGAGCCGAAAGATCTTACAAGTAGCCAATGCTCTGACTGTTTACAGTGCCCCTCGTGCCCCAGCCTCCGCAACTCCCCTCCTGTCCCTCCAAGTCCCCAGTGCCCCCCTGGCAGCCAGGGTGAGGGGGGCTGCAGGAGATGTCAGTATTTGCCCCCCAACTGAGAAACCTATGTAAGTCACTATTAGAGTCTATTGCTTATTCTATTGCAGAGGTCTTCCCCCTGCCCCCCACCTGCAGGGTTTTCCTGGAAACCCTGAAATATATTCCGAAATATCTGCCTCAGGTATCAGGGACCCCCCCCCTCCCCCGCCCAAGTCACCCTTAGGGAACCTGGCTCCACCCATCAGGCCAAAGCCAGCTCCCTTCTGAGCCGGAGAGACCCTAGCTGGTCTGAGTTCCCCGGCCCCTGGGCCCCTGCGGCAGCGCCCCTGCGGGTGAAGGAGCGCACAGGCTCAAGCAGCCCTGAATGTGGAAAGGGTCATGACTAGCCCCAGCCCGGTGACCTGTGACCCCTTCTCACACACCCTTTTTCTGGAAGGGGCAAAGGGCCCACAGGGTGTTTCTGCTTCCTCGCTGGCTCCAGAGGTTCCCCATTCTTAGAAGGAAACAGACTGATCCCTGGGTTGTGCTCAAAAATAGCTGCAGATTAAAGGAAATCAGGGCGGGAGAGGTTGGGAAGAGCAGTGACGAAATAAGTTTCCTTCTCAACAATCCGCCCATGCAACTCACATCTCATGGATATCAGGCCCGGACCAAGCCATCTGTAAAAGGTAGACGGTTGGCAGGGTTTTGGCAAACATGTGACTGCACCCACCTAGCTGCTGTCCACGGTGGAGCTGGTGCCCTCCAACATTGTGCTTTCTCGTTGCAGCCAGAAGCAGCGAGCAAGGTCACGTTCCCTTCCCTGGGGAGTACATCATGCCAAATTGTATCTGCTCATCAGCTGTGGGCATAAGCTGATGCATTTGATTGGTCCTGCAAGGTTTCCAAAAGGTCAGAACTTCATTATTATAACACTATCCACTCCACTTCCCTCCCGGTTATACAAAATAATTACAAGGGTTTTAATTATCGTGATTAGGAAGGCACCAGACCAAGGCAGTTCCATCTTCAGAGTAGACTACTTGCCTTGATAAGATGTTACACATTCATGTTCTGTGCCACGGGGATGGAAATTCAAAATAAAATCATTCAAGGACAGAGGAAAGGAATGAGCAGAAACCAAAAACCACAATTAGGGAGAAATCCCAGGAATCTGGCATCTCTTCCCTAGACCCATCACTGCCTTCTTGCCCTCTCAACTCTGGTGGTGTCCACAGGACAAAGGCTTAGCCCCTGGCCCACAGTCTCCAATGCAGAGGCATCGAGTCACAGCGCCCCTACCATCCTCGCATCTCCCCGCTGGCACTGTTATCTGTGACTCCCCTGGTGTTTCACGTGTCTTTTCTATTTATTGATGTTCCCTCTGCAGATTCATTTCTTTGTACCCAACAAACTTTAATAAATGGGAATGCTTCCAGTCATTTGCTTGTCCAATTCCATCAATGGTTCCCAGTACCAGTCTAAGCCACCCGTTTCTAAGGATCATAAGGGCTAATGCGACACACTGACACAGGGGCCACCACTTTCCATAAAGGTCTGTGTCAGAAACGAGGCCTGGAGTTCCCATTGTGGCTCAGCGGAAACAAATCTGACTGGGAACCATGAGGTTGTGGGTTCGATCCCCGGCTCTGCTCAGTGGGTTGAGGACCCGGCGTTGCTGTGAGCTGTGGTGTAGGCCGGGGGCTCCAGCTCCAATTGGACCCCTAGCCTGGGAGCCTCCATATGCTGCAAGTGCGGCCCTAAAAAGACAAAAGAAAAAAAAAAAGGGAAATGAGGCCTTTCATTTTTTAGCTGAAATTTCTAACTACAGAATGTTCTCCTGACTTTTGTGGCTAACTGAACTCATGATGGGTATTTGGGCAAACCAGCTGAGGGAGCAGCTTTCTCAAAAGCATCTTGTAAAAAGTAGGTAACACTACATTTATTTAGTTTTATTAATATAAGACGCGCAGAGCGTTGCTTACAAATTTTATGAGCTTGTGTTAAAATGGAACAGCTTTCAACCTAAGTTGCACTCAACACTGCCCCCTCTGCTTAGCAAACTCCTCAAAAAATTCCCTAGGGAGTTCCCATCATAGCTCAGCGGTAATGAACCCAACTACTATCCATGAAGATGCAGGTTCGATCCCTGGCCTCACTCTGGGTTAAGGATCAGGCGTTGCTGTGAGCTGTGGTGTAGGTCACAGATGCAGCTCAGATCTACCATTGCTGTGGCTGTGGTGTAGGCTGGCAGCTGCAGCTCCGATTTGACGCCTAGCCTGGGAACTTCCATATGCCACGGGTGTGGCCCTAAAATGATAAAAAAAAGTCTTAGGTAGAACAGTATCGTCTCCATCTCCATCAGGGTGTTTTAGGTGCTCTGTTTGGAATGTGGTACAGGGAGATGAGGTTTACCTGATAGGTCATTTGGCTTCAGGGAAAACATGGGTCTGAATCTCTGTTTTGCATCTTACAAATTTACGGAAGTACCAAGTTTAACCAGTTTATGCCTCAGTTTCCTCATCTGTAAAATGGGAGCATAAATATGTATGTAAGCATATAGTTGTGAAGATAGAATAACATAACACCTGGGCAAGCCCTTAACCCTTGGGTCACAACAGACCCAGGTATCAGCATGCATGTGTGCCTGCACACACACACACACACACACACACACTCTCTCTCTCTCTCTCTCTCTCTCTCTCTCTCTCAGAGAAGCAGTTTGCTAATTACACACAGAGTCACACAGGGCTCTCATTGGCTGCATCCCAGGAGTTCCATTCAGATGAACTACCCAGATCACCAGCTCTGCTGTTGGATAACAAGGAGAGAGCACTAATTAAAATTCATAGATGCTCCTGAAATAAATATCATCTAGAAAGTGATTTCAAAGTTAGCTGCTACACACTTTGCATCTGAGTTAGTTAAGGACTTGACTTGCCTTATTGGCTGTCATATTAATGGAAGCACAGATAAGTTCTTTCATGACCCAAAGGGCCCGACTGAGTGGAGGAGAAAAGCAATGGCCCAAGATAAGTGACAAAGTGGATCATGAACTTGAAAGCCGTTGACTGTGGAGGTGGGTGAAGTGGCCATAGTTCTAGGCCCCCCTGATGGAGTTTCGGGTGGGACAGGTGGGGCCTAAAGGGGAGTGGGGAAAGCTTAATGGAGAGAAAGGGCTGTGGACTCCAGTAGCAAGTTCCAAATGCTGAGACCTTCCCCCAGGAGGCTTTGGCATCCTTCATGAACCTGTTCTGTTATGAATCGAATTGCATCCTCCAAAAGTTCATGTGTTGAAGTCCTAACCCCACACCTCAGAAAGTGACCTTATAGGGGGAGAGAGTTGTTGCAGGTGTCAGCTGAGGTCCTGCCAAGTCCAGTGTGACTGGTAAAATGGGGAAATGTGGACACAGACACACAGGGAGGGTCGTATGCAAAGAGGAAGAGAGAGACCAGGGCGATGCTTCTCCAAGCCAAGAGATATGGGGGATGGCCAGTAACCACCGGAAGCCAGCTGAGAGGCATGAAACAGCCCTCAGAGGGAGCCAGCCCTGCCAGCACCTTGATCTTGGACTTTAGCCTCCAAAACTGTGAGAGAGAATCCATTTGTTGTTGAGGCCACCCAGTTTGCGGTCCTTTGTTAGGGCAGCCCCAGCCAACTCATACATTCTCGGTTACTTTGGAGTCTTGCAGTTTATGAAAAAAAAAGAGCTGACAATAAAAGATTAAAGAGTCAGCAGCTCCTTGGCGTGTAAACAGGGCTGACATCCACTCTGACCTTGGCAGAGGTCACGCGTTGCCAGTGGTTAAGTCCTGTTTTCACGAACAAGACATTTAGTTGCAGTTACCTGTCACGTGGAGACAAAATCATGGAAGCAGTCTGGCGTTTCTAGGTCACAAGAGGGGAGAGAGCTGGGTTTTTTTTCTGAAGTGGCATCCTTTCCTCCAGTGGCGCTGCTATGGCTTTAAAATAAAGAGGTTTGTTATAGATGACAACAGCCATTCTGATGACTGTTCTAAATTTGGTAAAATACACACAACAAACTTACCAGAGCTCTTTGATGGCTCAGCCGTTTAAGGATCCAGTGTTGTCCCTGCTGTGGCTCTGGTTCGATCTCTGGCCCAGGAATTTTTGTGTGCCATGGGTGCAGCCAAAAAAACACAAACAACTTACCATCTTGACCACGTTCAAGGGCACAGTCATGTGAAGTACATTCACGGTGTTATATGGCCAGTCTCTAGAACTCTCTTAGCAGCTTGCAAACCTTAAACTCTGTACCCCTTCAACAGGAACTCTTCGTTCCCCTTTTCCCCCAGTCCCTGGCAGCCACCATTCTCTTTTCCGGCTCTCTGAGATTGACTGCTCTTGGTACCCCCTAAAAGTGGAATCAAATATTTGACTCGTTGAGAGTGGCTTATTTCACTTAGCATAATGTCCTCGAGGCACATCCGTGTTGTAGCATGGGTCAGAACTGCCGTCCTTTTTAAGGCTGAATATTCCATTGCTTGGATTTTGTTCATCCATTCATTCCCTGATGGACACTTGGGTTGCTTCCACCTTGTGGGTATCGTGAATAACACTGCTGTGAACACGAGTGGAAAGATACCTCCTGGAGACCCTGCCTTCCATTCTCTGGGGTCTACTCAAAAGTAAAATTGCTGGATTATATGCTAATTCTACTTTTAATTTTTTTGGAGGAATTTCCATACCAGTTTCCGTATCAGCTGCCCCGTTTTATGTTCCCGCCAACAGTGTGCAGAGTTACAATTTCTCCATATCCTTACCAACATTTATTTTCCTTTTTTTAAATAGTAACCATCCTGATGGGTGTGAAGTGGTATCTTACGGTTTTGTGCTTATTTTAAAGAGTGATTTTATCCACGGAATGGATAAACGGAGGAAATGCTGAACTGGTTGACTTTGCCAAAAATTCCAGCCAGAAAATAACATCCCCTTGATGCATTTCCCATGTTGTGACGGACACCCACACTTATTCACTTACTCATACGTAAGGACACAGGGCATTCATTTCAGTATTTTTTTTTTATTGTATGCTGGATGTATTTAGACACAATTCCAAGAACAAGCGCTGGATGGGGAAGTTATCTGGTTTGCAGATATTTGTACAAAAGGCTGTTAAGACTACACAGTCAGTTCCCACTGCAGGAAAACAGAAAGACTTTCCTTTTTATTATTCTCTGTCCATAGCATTTTCCAGCTCACACATTTAACTTCTCACAGCATGACCGCAAACACGTACAGATTCATCCCCACGAGAAATCAGCCTTGACATCTCGGGACATCTGGATTCAATCAGAAGCACATGTGATACAAACCGAAGGAGGGGATCTGGGACTTAGGAGCATGTGGAATGAAATGCCATGGCAGCAAGGAAGCACAAGGCAGTGATGGCCTGCAGGTCACATGACCTGCCACCCCTCCCCCTCCAGAGAGGACCGGCCAGCTTGGTGGCTTCCCCTCCCTCCTTCCTCTGTGTGCTTCCTCCCAAAAGCTGAGCCCAGCTGGAGACCTTCCCCAGAAATGACCTGCCTGCTTGTCAGTCAGGTATGCGGTTAGTGATTTCGTAACAGACACACTGGTCCCATCTGGCTTTCCTGCTGGGCCAGGCAGGGCTGTGTAACACCTGTACCCATGTGGGATGACATCAGGCAGCAAAGTAGTTTGCCTGGTTGATAATTATTTTTATATGTAATAATTCACCCAATAGTGAAGGAACTTCACTGCTAACGTCTAAGAGGCATACACCTGCTCTGGGAGAGCACTTATCAGAAGGGCTCTAATAATAACACTGTCTTAGGTTACAGGGCACTAAATCACCATAGTTTCAAGTACACACCTAAAATTCCAAACCACCTCCGAGAGCGAAAGAGTACTACTTCTGCTTTGCTAATTTACTGGGCTCCTGCCCCTCCCTGGAGTATGAGCCTTCATGCATGGTGAATCCCACTTACTAACCAAAACTAGCCACCTTATGTTTGGTTGTGGGACGCGGGGGATCGGAAGAGACTCTGTCCTTCACGGCCATGTCTTCTTTCTGCACAAGGCATGCACAGCCCCTGACCCCTCCCCCAAGTCTTAACGGATACACACAAGGTATGCTAGGAGGCTATTTACATACCGACCTTTAAACATGATTTTCATTGTTCATCCTGAACATTCACTTTCCCCACACTGCCTTCAGAAAAGCAATCCCTGGTCAAGAAGGCATCCATGTAATGATAAGCATTTTCCAAAAGCAGAGTCTGTTAGGAGCATTTAGAAACAAACATCTCCCCTGCAACAGTGCACTCAAAATCCAACTACATATTTCAAGCTGTTAATCTAAGTCACTAAAAGCGAGTACAGCCACATCAGCAGATTCTTTGCTCTCTTCTTGTCTTTACCCACAAATCCCAACGCACGAAGAACCGGTCCACCACGATTATTTGGGTTTTAGCTGGACACAGAAGACCTGTGTACAAGCCTGATGGAAGGATCCCAGCCCGGTTGAGCGTCTGCTAGGCTGTGCCACGGAAGGGCTGCCACGCCCTCTAGTGATAAAACAGTGGCACCACAATTGTGATGTATCGGCGTCCGCCACGGCAACTCTCAGTTAGACTGCTCTCAACTCTCACTCTCCCTGGGTTGCTGGAGTGAGGTCAATGTCCCTAACAGCTGAAATAGCCAGCATTTTTCCCGCTGCACAGTGGCTGGGTAAGGGCATAAGTCTGGCTGGGTTATCCATGACCTTTCTTTGGCCCATAATAATGAAAGCAGGCCTCTGTGTAATTTATTCTCACTAGACTTCTTTTGGTCAAACCCCTAGGGTATCTCAGACATGCCAGGTCTGATGAAATGTTTCTATAACACACAGAGGTGAGACCACGTGGTGGAAATTTTTACTTTATTTGTTTATCATGCAGAAATTCCCCGGCCAGGGATCAAACCCATGCCACAGCAGTGACCCAAGCCACAGCAGTGACAACACTGGATCCTTAACCAGGGAGCTCCTGTGGTGAGATTTTAGAGTGGCTTTCGGCAGGTGGGCTTAGGAGGGGCTGAGGTACCTATATCATCCTCAAACCTCACCCTTCCCTGCTCAGCAGCTGTACACAGATGCTCTGAGAACAGCCCCCACCTAAGAGGAGACCCTGAGTTCATCCGCAGGGAGAGCCCAGGCCAAACCTGGATGAAACGCAGCAACTCTAAGCCACTGTGAACGGGTGCTGTTCACTCCGTCAGCTCAAATGTTCCTCCCACCTCTCCCTGCTCGTCATCGGTGACTTTACATATAGAATCTGCAGAACTGCTGGGCAGAAAGCTCACCATGCTCTTAGGCCGACACCCTTACAAGGGAGTTAGTAGAAAAAAAGATTTGTTCCAGTGAAACCTGTGACCTCAGTGTCCACATCTGTGCCTGGGGCCTGAGTCCCTTCCAGCTCGCGTGGCCTTTGCTACCCTGCTGCGGAGAAGGAGTCACTGACTCTAAGTCACTTCCAAGACAACTGGCACTCACAGTATTTTCACGTGCAAATGCCTATTGACGGTGGAGTTAATGAGGCCCTTATGGTACAGGGGAGGCTGGAGCAATGAAGCCGCTGTCCCACCACCAGCTGCCGTGTTAACACACACTCGTCATCTCCGCCCCCTTCTATGTCAAGAGTGGTGGAGAGTCTCAATAGCTGGAGGTAAGCCCACCCCCACCCCCACCACCTGCCCACTTCAGCTGCCAGTCTGAAGGCGGCCCCTGGGACACCTGCCGGGCCTGAGGCATAAAGCCAAGGACCAGGGAAAGCCAGGTGCTTCCTCCCAGGCGCTGTGGGATGCAACAGGCCAGGCAGCAAGGGCAGGGGTGGGCCTGTTACCCGGGAGTGAAATGCTTCTCCATCCATCTGCACCCTTGCTGCCCTCTGTCTTCCCAGGGCTGAGCCCATCTGGTCCTCCTCACACGCCTTTCTGGGCTCTGCTGGTGACCCAAATCCTTCACGTGCACACGACGTGGGAAACAAATCAGTTTAATTAAAGTCTCTGCTAAGATAATGGGGAGGCTGCTCAGATTCCAGCTACTCCCATCTAAACAGCCAAGAGCGTCTCCCTTTCTCTCCCTCATTAGTGGAGAAATTTGCAGCTTTGTGGAGTGGAACTCTGCCACGGGGCCATTTAATTAATCCTAAACTAGATGGCGGCAGCCAGGCCCAGGATCAATTCTAGACACAGCCACATCCACGGGCGGCAGCCCCGGGCCTCCTGGGAGAGCCACGCCGTGGTCCGGGGCCATCCTGGCGTGGCTGCCTCTGCATCTCTAAAGCGGGCGGGTCCCCGCTCCCACGGAGGAAGCCGGCCGGGAGTCCACGCACCCACACACGCAAGCACAGTGCACAGAAGCCAGGTTCTTTCGGATCCCCGGCAGCAGGGTGGCCGGGGCCTGCAGCTGAGCCCCCCTTATTCCGTCCCAGACCCAGCTGGAGACGTTTGCATCACGGGCAGGCGCCTAGCGAGAGGGAGACCAGGGGCTCCCCCCGGCACGCACATGGGAGCCCTGGGCCGGACAAAGAAATGCTTTTTGTTCACCTGAAAGAAACCGCTACTGAGAGAAGGAGTAAGACTTGAAAAGCGTTTGCCTTCTCTGCAAACTTGGCCTGTCTTTCAAGGCTTGATGGACTTTGGGTCTCCCATGAAAAGGCTCATGGGTCCATTGTCACTGAAACACAATAAGAGCAGCTTAAGATCCACAGTTAGTCATACACTCGCACAACAGGCAAATGGGATACAGGTTACACCGCAGAAGAGGGGGGGCTACACTGCAGGAAGAGGGGGGCGCTTTGAGATTCGAGGCAGAACACAAGGGAACAGCGTGACCTGGACACATCGGAAGGTTCTCGTTTTACTCAGACGGGAGAGTGGTTTGTCTTGCTGGTAATGTGGTCAGGTGGGAAATTTTCGGTAAGGAGGAGACAGCGAATGCTTACTTCACTTAAAGAACTTAATCTCCGTGTCGACACAGTCATAGAAGAGGTCCGCCACTTCGGCGGGGTCCAGGGGGGCAGAGCTGCTCAGGATCTCCTCCATGGCTTCCAGGCCTTGCTGCTCCAAGTCCAGCATGGTCGTCCTCAGCTTCTGACCTCGCTCCTGAGGACGCACAGAGACAGAGCCATTGCCACGGCTGCTGAAAGCCCCCCAGGGCCTGCCCACCCCATCCAGTCGGTTTCCCACGGCACTGCCACAGGGGCCCGCCCGATGGGATGTGGGCAGGTCACGGCTCTGCCTGGAACACTTGGCCCAGCTCCCGCTGCCCGCGGGAGGAAACCCAGCTCCCAATGGCCCTTCGTGACCTGGGAGGCTTGCTCGTCTCACTCTCGCCATGCCCCCCACCACATCTCCTTTCTCCTCGCCAGACCGAATTAGTGGCAGTCCTCCACCCCCTGACACTCTTCCTGGTCACTGCACAGGCAACCCTGCCCCCCCCCAGCCCCTAAAACACGTGGGCGGCTTGCACCCATCTTCAGGCCCCTTCGAAGGCCTTTCCTCTGGGCTCCCACAGTCCAGGGCCTTTCCTTCTGCCACAGTTGCTCACTTCCTGTCTGGTGATGGTCCGTCTACTTGCCAGTGTCCCCCATGAGACCCCGACCTCCTGAGGAGTGAGAACTGGGCTTAGCTCTAACCTCCAAGGCCTGGGACAGAGGAGGCAGTCCCAATAATGTCTCTCTCTTCTTAAAAAAAAAAAAATTTTATAGCCACACTACTGGCATATGGAAGTTCCCGGCCAGAGACTGAATCCAAGCCACAGCTGCAGCCGGATGCTGTAACCTACTATGCCCAGCCGGGGGTCGAACCCATGCCTCTGCAGCAACCCGAGTCGCTGCAAGCAGATTCTTAACCCACTGCACCACCGTGAGAACTCTATCAATAACGTTTCTCTCTCTCTCTCTCTCTCTTTTTTTTTTTTTTTGGCTGTGCTCACGGCATACAAAAGCTCCAAGGCCAAGGACTGAACCTGCGCCGCAGCAGTGACAATGCTGAGCCCTTAACGGCTAGGTCACCGGGAACTCCAACAGTGGATGGTCACGTGGATCAATGAATACGCATGCGACAGGGCTATCCCCAGTGTACGTTTTTTCTGAGGTGGTGAGGTCTCTTCTTCCAAGTGGGAATCACTCATGCACAGTGGATGACAGTGAAAAGTTTCCAGAGGCCCAATTAGTCCCACAACAGAGAAGCCACTGTCACCACCCATCCACCACTTCCTAATGCTGCCTTCACTCAAACCAACGGTCCTTTCTCAAGTGCAAAGTCCACCCAGCCTCATCCGTCTCATCGCTGGAATTTTGTGTAGGTCATCTCAGAACACACGGCCCTTTCCACCTCTGCCTTCCGTTACCAAATATCCACAAAACCGTGCACCAGGAAGTGGCGTTTTTACCCTCCTGGGGCTTCGTGTCGGCCACCGTCAAAAACACGCACTGTCAGGAACCAGTGAGGGCCGCCCTGGACTGAGCTCCCCGTGGTGCAGCGGCAGCATCTCGGTGCCCCGGAAACACTGGGGAGGAAGGACGGTGTCAAATAGCTGTGTGACTTACACGTCAGAATGGCCACTTCTGGGCAAAGAAGAGCGAGTTCTGTAAACAGGGAGACTGCCCTTCTCAGAGATACTTTCTGAATTCACTTGGATTTCCTTTTTTTTTTTTTTTTTGTCTTTTTAGGAAGCCACGCACAGAGGCATGTGGAGGTTCCCAGGCTAGAGGTGGAATCAGAGCCGTAGCCACCAGCCTACTCTGCAGCCACAGCAACTTGGGATCCAAGCCACGTCTGCGACCTACACCACAGCTCACAGCAACACCGGATCCTTAACCCACTAAGCGAGGCCAGGGATCGAACCCACAGCCTCATGGTTCCTAGTCAGATTCGTTACTCACTGAGCCACGACGGGAACTCCATACCTGCCTAACATTGTTCTTCCTCTATTGATGCGAAAGGCATTGCACCAATGTTCTTATAAGACGCCCCTTTCTTCAGGACAAACCGGACCTTTACAAGGTGCTCAGTGCCCGTGGGAAGCAGATGAACATCTAACAACCCCGTTCCCTCCTACTTCCTTCGGCAAAAGAGAGGCTTTGGTTTTCTGGGCTAGCCCATTGCGAATGGCTGCTGTGGGCATATACTGAGCGTTTGTCTTGTTTGAATTGATGTCTTGTAACTTCATTAACCAAAAAGGATTGAGGAGGGAGGGTTGCCCTTTGGAGAATAACTATTTCAAAAGTAGGAACTTTTTTAAAAAGGCTTTTTTGTGAAGGAAAATATACGTAACGTAAAATGGGCCACTTTAGCCACTGAGAAGTGGACAGTGCCTGACATAAATACATTCGCACTGTTGTTCAACCACCACCATCCACCTCCAGAACTTTTTTGAAGAATCCCTTTTTTAAAAACAGCAAATGACTGCATCTCTAAAGTGTCACCATCAGAGGCAACTTTTTAGGCCCAGAAGCATTCAAACAATTTTTCACAGCAGAAAAGCAGTTTTCCCGACGAGAACTGCACATTTCTGTTATTCCCAGGTCGACAGTAGATGAAAGAGCTACTCTTAGCCCACTGAGTTCTAGAACAACATTGAAAGCAGAGGCTTGGTTTGGTTGGCTTTCGAGAGACTGGATGGAGCAAATACCACCAAAGTCGCAGGAGGGGCTCGGGACCCTGGGTCCCTGGGGGCTGACTTGCTAGAGGGGAGGGAAACGATGGGTTTGCCAATGATCCCCCTGCTTCGCTTCGGGCGACCTCGCCACCCCCCGCCCCCGGGGCCACGGCCAGGCTCACCTCGTCACTCTCGATGATGGCCCGAGCCCACTCGTGGGCCTTGTACAGCTCGTGCCGGCGGTCTGGCTTCTCCTGGAACCGGGGCTCCTTTCTGGCCGGGTCGTCGTCCCCAAAGCAGGGAGACTGTGCTTTGGGGACGAGTTTTACATCATCGACAAAGATGAAAGGCTTGAATATGGACCTGGAGAGAAAGAGAGGTGGCTTGAGGACACCAGCGGCTGACCCTTCAGCAAACATGCCCTGAGCCCACTCACGGGGGTGGCAGCAGGGGTGGGGGTGCTCAGCCAGAGTCACACCTGCATGTTTCGGTAACCATTTTAGGAAAACGAAGTGCTGTTCATAAGCTGCACATTCTTCTATGTAGGGCAAGGAGACATCGAAACAGAGCAGCTTTGTTCTGCAAAGGCCATTTGAGAGTCCCTTTCAGTTACATAAAATAAGGCAAACAGACACGCAGCGTTTGAGAGAAGGGCACAATGGGCCACCGCCCTGAGCTGGTCTC
This sequence comes from Phacochoerus africanus, assembly GCF_016906955.1. Taxonomy (NCBI): domain Eukaryota; kingdom Metazoa; phylum Chordata; class Mammalia; order Artiodactyla; family Suidae; genus Phacochoerus; species Phacochoerus africanus. The sequence goes on along the minus strand of NC_062559.1, from coordinate 42,965,433 downwards.
TCTCTGCCACGGTCTGTGAAAAGGGTCCTCCTGCAAAGACGGGGTGTGAGACCCCCATCTTTCTTTTTTTAAGGGTCTACCTTATTTGCAAATGCTTGGAATATCTCTGGCAGACTCAGGGAGGGGACAGATTAAGGCAGATGACAAAAAAAAAAAAAAAAAGAAGAATCCCAAAGGCTCCAGAGAGGGCACCCCACAGAGAAAAGAAGTCTGGTTGGGTGAGAGGACAGCCGAGGGCCAAGGGGTGGCCCGTGCAAGAACTCTTTGATGCAGCTCTTTTGGCAGGAGGGAGGTACCTTTGGGGCCATGGCTGAGTGTGTGTGTGTGTGCGTGTGTATACTTGCGCATACCTGAACACACATCAACACAGTCCCCCTAGATGCATACCCCCCAAAAAAAACAGCTCTGCATCTAAGGAAAGGCATCCTGGGATCCCAAGTCAATGGTGAACACTGGGGAAAGAGCAGAAAGCCTAACTCTGTAGCTAGAAAGACACTGCTGAATCAAAGCCATGCACCTCTGGGCGCCCAGGCACCTCCGGGCTCGGGGGACGCCTGTTTTCAATCACACCGCTTCATCGCCCGTGAGGGGCCCCCCAGAGCAGCCCGGGGACGGCTCTGATGCAGGACACAGCTGAGAGGGCTCCAGAAAGCTGATTCTGCTCTGTCCTCAGAGCGGCCTCGCAGACGGACCTTGAGAGAAGTCACCTGCCCCAGGACTCGCCCTGTCCCCTGGCCCCCCCTGTGGTGTGGTGTGACAGGAATACAGGATGATAGGCCCCAACGGGGAAGGGCTTCTGACGGCAGAGGTCAGCCCAGCAGCTGGTTAACGAGGAGGTTTCAGGGTGGCTGAGCTCCCCTATGGGGCCCCTCATGAAGGACAATTAAACGAAGGAAACCATGAGTGAGGCTCAAGGAGGCCCCGTCACTGCACCTGCCAGCTCTCACTGGGACGAACGGAAGGTCTGAGGCACAGAGAGGGCTGACATGAACAGCACAGGCTCGCAAGGTCTGTCTCAGGGTCTGCAGGATTTTAGCCCAGGGTGACCCCCGAGCCACAGCCTAGAACCGGGCTTCACTGGAGGCAGCTCTGCCTGCTCTGCCCTTTTTACTTCTGCCTAAAACTCTGAGCTGGATGCATCAAGCCAGAGTAAAAAAACCCTATTTTCCTCTCATTTCTTTCTTCCTTTGGGAAGGAAAACAAAATTATCATGAAAGAGTCTAACATTTTGTGGTGTTCATTTTCAAAGAGCTTTTTTTTCATTCAATACTCATGGATTTCATTCAATCAGTCAGTCAACATGGGTCCAGTGTTGAGTATCAGGTACTATTCTAGGGACTAGGGATATAGCAATGAACAAGGCAGGGCAAAAGCTTCTGTCCCACTTTACAGGTGAGCTGACCGAGGCTCCCAGAGGCTCCGTGCCTTGTCCCCAGGCACATTCCTAATCCACGCCAGATACAGAACTAAATTCAGAACTTCTAAACCTAAAGTCATTCCCCCCTCCCCACTACCTCTCACTCTTATCTCCTTCTGTGTTTTTTGGTTTTCATTTTGTTTTGTTTTTAACATACATACATCCTGCTACTGCAGAAAAGGAAGACAGCCTTTGTGCTTTGGGATTTAGAATGTTAGTATCCGTGGCCAGTTTACACTTCTGGCTTCAAACATGGCTCTGTTCTTACTGAAGGTGCAGAAACTTCCCAGGCGACCACGCCAGGCTTGTCCCACACCCTGGGGTCCCCTGGTAGGGGCGGGGAGGTCTGCTGGCACCGAACAGAGCAGCACAAAGGCTCCTGCTTGGAGGAATCTGCTAGCCTTTGAACCAACCCCAAAAGAGCCCCCAAACACCAGTTTCTCTCAATCGCAGGCATCCATCGCTCTGAAGGGTTCACTCCTGGGTCAGACCAGACACACGGGGAGTCACTGTAATCACACAGTCAGAGCCACATCTGGCTGAGAGCAGACCTATCCGTGAAGGGGTTTTTCTATCTAGAGGGAAAGGGAACTAGTAGTTTGGAGCATGAGACACCCTTAGGGCTGGACCCAGATACTCCAGGGGGGTTGAAAAGTCAAAAGCGTGGGGTAGGAGAGAAGGCAAAGAGAGTGTTGGGAGAACTGGGTACGAGATCGAGGGGAAGCTACTATATACAGGCCCTCAGCTCTGTGTCTGCCCCTGCAGGCTGTCCCCTCCGCCCCCAACCCCCACTCCTCTCCCACACCCCTACCCCCTGCACACCTCCAAGGGCTGCATTTACACAAACAGTGTCTATGGCCCAAACCTTATCTCCAATAACAAAAAGGTGCCACTTGTCACTAACACTTGAATGTACCGGATGAGCTGGTCTCAGCTGATACAATGTAGCCTGGGAGAAGAGGAACGAACGAACACACACACACACTCCCCAGGCCCTTTGCATCTCCCCAGCTCCTTGCCATTAAAATAGGTCAAACACCCTATTTTCCTAGAACTGCCTCTATTCTGTCTCCCAGGCTGAAGTACACAGATTGATGCAACTAAAGAAATGGATCGGGAAAGAGCCTTGTAATATTTAAAATGAAAAAATGTTTAATTCTCTCCTCGTGCTTTATCGATCCTGTATCTTGAGTATTTGAGTGTTTTCTCAGAGGTGGGGGCGGGGCCCTCGGTGATGAAAACAAGAAGCCCTAATTCACGGTGTCCGCCAATGTTTGAGGGATAAACTCACCTGTTGTGGCCCGTTTTAAGCTATGTGATGCCACGTGACTTCCCTGAACACAGAGCTGGGGAGAGATGCCCCCGCCAGCGCCCACAGCCTCCTGCACATGACAGGACTCAGAACTTGACACGGTCTCAAAACTCGAAGCTACCTCTCTGCCCTTTCCCACCACAATTCTTTTTTGTTTTGTTTTGTTGTTTGCCTTTTCTAGGGCCACTCCCCATGGCATATGGAGGTTTCCAGGCTAGGGGTCTAATGGGAGCTCTAGCTTCCAGCCTACACCACAGCCACAGCAATGCGGGATTCGAGCCGCGTCTATGACCCACACCACAGCTCACCAGATCCTTAACCCACTGAGCAAGGCCAGGGATCAAACCCGCAACCTCATGGTTCCTAGTCGGATTCGTTAACCACTGAGCCACGACGGGAACTCTGCACCACAATTGTTTACATAAGGGAAGTTTTAACAAACACTGGCTTCTGCATAGGCAATGGCCTCCAAAGGTCAGAATCTGTGCGCTAAAGCCAGTTGGTGTCACTGTACGGATGACCGAGGCACCAGCTGACTCAACAGAATGTTAATATGATGGAATCTGCCTTCTCAAGAGAATTCATGAAAGGTCTTTTGCATCTCTCTCTCTCTCTCAAACTCTGACTTTTGCATCTGCTTCCAGCTCTGGAACTTACACATCAGACGGGAGGGAGGAAAGAGGGAGGGAAGGAGGAAGGAATAAAGGGGCTGTGAGAACACGCTATTTTGAGAAAAGGATCTGTCATTAATGCAGTGAGCAAAGAAGTGCTGGAGCAAGTAGAACAATAGCAAGAAAGTGTCCTTTGGTTCCTAACATTATTTGGGAGGATAAATAATACAGCCTCCTCTGATCATAATCTTTTGCAAGTCCAATGCTCGGAAACTATTTCCTGCAAATATCTCTCTAATGTTTTTAGCATTAGCAGAAGCTAGTTAAAACGTCCCCAATTTTATTATCTACAAACCCAAGAGTAGGTAATTACGCTTCCTGCTGAAAAAAATACAAAATGTTGAGCATGCCCAATTACAGAGAAACACCAAAATGTTGAATAGGAGAGGAAAAGAAATTTTATATGACCATTCTGTAGTCACAGTAGGAAATGTAGCTCATTTAACCATAGAAAAGAAAAATGAATGTCTTCCAGGAAGCCCTTAATATCCTTTTCAATTAATTTAACCATGAATAATTTTCTTTTAAAATTACTTGAAATTTTTCAATTGTAGATGTTAGAAGGCTATTTTCTAGCTCATTTTCAGAACTGCTCTAGGCTGTGTACTTTAGCCCAGGAAACAGAATTGCTTTATCTTCATGTCCTTGCATCACGAAGCCCCATCTCCTAAGCACAGTTAGACCAGGTATCTGGACATTGGGGACCAAGGCGTGTGTGTGTGTGTGTGTGTGTGTGTGTGTATTCCTCAGTTCAACCCTCTACTTTAAAGGCTCCTGTCCCCTAAAGAACAATGTCCAATGACCTTGGCAGAGCATTTGAGACACTTTCAAGTGGGGCTCTCTGTGGGCTGGCAGAGAGTGGTAAGGTCAGGGTTCACCAGGGTTGAGGGGGGGTCCAGACATCAGGGAGAGGAAAGGAAAGCTCCAGATCTGTTGGACCAAAAAGAGGGGTGGGAGGGGAACCATGGAACCAAGGGTTCAGGACTGGGAGATAAAATCGGGAGAAAGCAGCAAGGGTCAAACAAATGGCATGTCCTGAAGGGTTGTCTGGAATACTGCTGGGCAGCTGAGGCTTGCTGGCAGAAGCCAGTCGTGGTCTCAGGCCAGGCATGTGTATTTGGGAGGGGGGTGGGGGAGGAAGGTGCAGGATAGATGGAAACAAACTACAATAGGATGCACAGTTGCAACAGGTGCCATGCTGTTTCATGCCTCTCTGCCTTTGCACATGCTGTTCCCTCTACCCAGAATGTCATTCCTGCTTTTAGCACCTAACAAACACTTCTTTTCACAAGACCCAGCGCTCAAGAGTTCCTCCCCTGTGACGCTTCCCTCTCTGTCTCCTTCATGCCACCTCTTCTCTTGGACACACTCTGTCTTTAGTACCCAACAAGCATAATATTTGGTGCACAGCAGGTGCCTAATAAGTGCTTGCTGAATGAATAAATGACTGAATGAAAAAGTAAGCACAGTTAATACTGAATTCAATAGGTCTTGCTAGAAACACCTACTGATGTTGGCCAAAGGGTCAGGAAAGGTACTTGGATTCTCCCCTGAGTCATCTAAGAAACAGTCCCTAGCTGGACACCATCACTGTCGCACATTCCTGAGACAATGAGAGGAAAGTAAATATTTTCAGCTGGAAAGGGAATGAAACCAAACAGCTACGGATTCCCTGGTAGCAAAGTCAAAGATCTGACACCCAATATTCACACAATGATGATGGTTCTCAGCCAACAGAACACCTGAAAGATACCAGAAAACTACCAGAATGGGCAGTGTTCTAGAACTTTCCAGTCCGAGGATCAGACTTCCCTGACAGATTCCTAAGCCTACATTAAAGATTCTGATACAACAGGTTTGGGCCAAGGCTAAAGTTTTCAAAAACACCCCTAAGTGACTCTGATAACGAACAGATTTAGAAATCACTGGATGGTTGTGCCCAAGCTACTGATGTGATTTGTGGGGCATGTGACTGAACATTACCAAGGACAAGGGCTGCTGTCTGCCTGCTAGATCAGAGATGGTCTTAGTAAATAATAGTTAAACCTACTATGCATTTACTTGGATTACTGTATTTAATCCTCCCAACAAGCACATAGAAGTAGGGGCTGGTATTACGTCCATTGCACAGGACAGATACTGAAGCTTGGAGAGGTTAAGGGACTTACCAGCTGCGAAGTGACAGCAGTGGAATTCAGTTCCTAGCAGTTTATTTCAGAGGCTGTGTTCTCAAATACTGTGCAGTACAACCCCTTTGCTGAGCAAATGGGCAGAAAGCAACTCCCTAAAACACCATGTCTTCAAGAACAGACCAGTGAACTTGAAATTGCTTCATTGTGCATTGCGTCTGGACCATTTTGTCCTCTAACTCGTAGGAACTGGCTGTTTTGATCAAGCTTGGGCATTCCTGTATCCCTCTGTCTCAGTAGGTCTTATTTAATCTTTGCATCCCTCCTATATAGCACAAGGCCTGGCCTATAAGATATATTAATACGTATGTGTTGAATTTAAAACAATGTGATTCCATGACTGGGATGAACACTATGTGACCAAAGCCAAGAACTTCCGTTCATCAAAGCTCTCTGTGCTGCACTGGTCAGAGTGAGATGGATTAAAAAAAGTGATTCAGCTCTACAGATGGCGGTACAGGAACTCAGCTGGGATTGCTGGATGGGCTCTTGAGGGAAGCACATGCCGCCTGTGTGACTGTGTTCAGACAAACCTGGAAGGATCGGGGGTCCCAGTGAAGTAGTGAATGCATGGCGAGCTTCTGTTTTGAGGCAGAACAGACACTACACTGGCTGTGGTAAGGAAAGACTCGGAGTCTATACAGACTCCACTGGCTTTGTCCCGTAAGATGTCGATCATAGTCTGCACAGTGATGCTTTCTGTGAAGAAAAAAGAGAGAGAGGGGAGGCAAACTGCTACACAAAATCCACCAATCCTTTCCCTTTTGAGGGAAATTATAGCTGGGAACAGAACTGCCCAAACAAGGACTACATTTCCCAGCTTCCTTTGGGGCGAGGTGTGGCCACATGATAGATCCTGACCAATGAGAGGTGAGCAGAAATGATGTATAACTTTCCCCTCGCATCCATGAAGAGGAATGCTTGTCCTTCACTCTCCCCCCTCCCCTCTCACTGGCTGGGAGATGCCAGTGAGTGGACTGCAAAAGGAAGTCATGTGCTGAGGCAGAATAACCCACCGGCCCTGAACTGTCCATGTAATCTGGAATACAAACATGGAAGAGAGGGAGTTCTCGTCATGGCACAGTGGAAACGAATCCAACTAGGAACCGTGAGGTTGCAGGTTCGATCCCTGGGTTAAGGATCCAGCGCTTCCATGAGCTGTGATGTAGGTCACAGATCCGGCTCGGATCTGGGGTTGCTGTGGCTCTGGCATAGGCTGGCAGCAACGGCTCCGATTAGACCCCTAGCTTGGGAACTTCCATATGCCACAGGTGCGGCCCTAAAAGGACAAAAGAAAAAAGACAAAAAAAAAGGAAGAGAAATAAATTTCCATTTTCTTTAAGCCACATTATTTTAGGGTCTCTTTGTTACAGCACTTAGCAACTCCTCAACTAGTACAATATGCAGTAGAACGATATTCATGAGAAAGTACACAGTTGAGGGAGGTCACCAAGCAAGCTCTCTGGTGGAGTCTTGCTGGGTAGAGTCAGTACTGTATTTGGAGGATGACTTCTCTGCAGTAGGAAATATGCACAGAGAAGTGTCTTGGATATTTAGAGCCATTAGCACTATTGGCTTTGAGTTCAGATATATGGACTAAACAAATCTTTCTGCAGCACAGAATCTTAGTTCTACATTTTCTTCCTCTGTTTACAGTTCACTGAAACACTATCCTTTCAGTCTGTGTTCACAGAGGTCACATCAGAGCACCACACAGAGTAAAGGTGCCTTAAGTTTCACTAGCACAATACATATCCTCTTTGTAAATCTATGAATAACACGTCACACCTAAAAAATATTAACAGTAAGTCCTTGAGTCCTTCAACAACCCAGCATTCAAATTACTTCATTATCTCATAGATGAGTTTATTGATTTAGACCAGGATACATCAGGCTGATAATGTCTCTTAAATCTCCTTTAATTACTACCTTTCATTTTCCCCCCTTGCATTTTACTTGTTGGGCCATTTCTCCTGAAGAGTTTCCCACAGTCTGGACTTTGCAGATGGCATTACTATGTTCATCCATCCTCTGTATTTCTGGTAAACTAACAGCTAGATCCAGAAGCTTCATTGGATTTAGGTTTGATATTTTGACAGGGCTCCTTCACAATTGGTGCTGTATACTTTTATCAAGCTAAGGTTTTTTTTAATTAAAACCTTTTAGAGTTTTTAAGTTCCTGTTTTAAATGGATATCTTCCTACCCAGAATGTATTAGTTATACTCTATAGCAAAAGTCCTAAGTGTTCTTCTAGATTAAGAGTCAGACACCATTTTCTTAAAGAACAAGTCAGGAAATAGTTTAGGTTTATGGGCCATATAATTTCTGCTGTAACTTACCTGTTGCTCAGCTCTGCCATATAGCAGGGAAGCAGTCATAAACAGTAAGAAAATAAATGAGTGTGGCTATGTTCAATGAAACTGTATTGACAAAACTAGGAGCTGCTAATAGGTTAGTTTTCTAGCTCCTGTTCTAAATGACCAAAGGTTTGACTTACAAAACACACATCTCAGAGTTCCCATCGTGGCACAGCAGAAATGAACCCGACTAGGAACCATGAGGTTGTGAGGTTTGATCTCTGGCCTCGCTCAGTGGGTTAAGGATCTGGCGTTGCCGTGAGCTGTGGCATAGGTTGCAGACGTGGCTCGGATCTGGTGTTTCTATGGCTCTGGTGTAGGCCAGCAGCTGTAGCTCTGATTAGACCCCTAGCCTGGGAATCTCCATATGCTGAGGGTGCAGCCTTAAAAAAACAAAAACAAAAAACAAAAAACAAAAAAAACCCCACACATCTCACTAGCAAATATAAAAGGTGGCCATTGTGGTTTGAGTGGAAGGGTTTTCCATTTAGGCACAAAAGTAACAAGCTATCCAGTCACTACATTTACCTAAATAGAGATTCTGAGTAACTGGGTAGAAGATGGAGGGCTTGTGAAGAGAATTCACTTTAACGATTTGGCTCAACAAATGTTCATGGAAAAAAGAACCATAACAGGCATCACAAGAGGATCCTAAGATGAATAAAAGACAGCATCCCTGCCATCAAGACCCAGCCTTCTAAAGGGAGAGGAAAATACAGCGAGAAGATAGGTCAAATATACAAATGCTGAGGTTCAAGTGAGGCTGCAATAAGTATCACAAAGATGCTTTAATGGCATCCGTGTTTAAAAGAGAAATAGAAGCAGGAAACATCCACAGATGAGGAAGCATCATGTAAAAATGCAAGTTGCCGTCTTGGCTGCACAGCAGGGACTTTAGCACAAGTTGGTCTCTGTGTACAAGGTCTATTCCCTACTCTTCTGCTTTGCTCATTCTCCTCTAAGTTCAAACAAGGTCTCTGAAAGAGCTGCAAGATAAAGGATATGAGAAGGAGAATTGGAAGGGATATACGAACTCACCTTCCTGCTTTTCCAAGCTGTCTTTGCCTGAACAGCAGGCTAGATGGTCATCAGATGGAGAAAAAACATCAGAAAAATTGAACTCGTCCTCTCCCGTCCACCAGCCTTGACTCTGAGCATAACTCCTGAGTTCAGGGTGCTCTGCGTCGATCTTAGTCGTGAGTGACAGCTGATTGCAAACGCACCTGACTCCCTCTGTAGAGAATGCAAAGCCCAATTACATAAGAATAGACTTAGAAAGACATGGGGAGGAGGGATAAGTTAGGAGTGTGGGATTAACATATACCCACTACTATACACAAAGTAAATAATCAACAAGGACCTACTGTAGAGCACAGGGACCTCTACTCAACATCCTTTAATGCCCTATATGGGAAAAGAATCTGAGAAAGAATGGATATATGTGTATGTATAACTGTATCATTTTGCTATATACCTGAAACCAACACATTGTAAATCAACTATATGCCAATAAAAATTTTTTAAAAATCAAGAAATGGAAATTACAGGGCATCTCTCCGCTGCAAGTTGCCTTTAACTACAGGGAGAAATCGATTCCATTTTTGAAGAAACAGATGATCCTTGGTCCTCTATTAATCTCTCTCAGAAGGTTTGACCAGTCCTGACTCATTTTATCATATTTTAAATGAGCAACAGTCACTTGATCTGGCTAATGAAACCCCAAGCCTTCACTACTTACAAGGAAAGTAAAAGCTCTGGAAGAGGCGCTGTGCTACTTAAAAATGCCACAGCTCTAGAGACTCCTCCTCCCCAATTTAGTCGCACTCCACCTGAAGGAACAGTTTGCACCAACTATCATCCTAAATACAGAGGTCTTTTTTCTTTTCTTTTCTTTTCTTTCCCTTTTTTAGGGCCCCACCTGCAGCATATGGAGGTCCCCAGGCTAGGGGTCGAATTGGAGCCACAGCTGTCAGCCTACACCACAGCCACAGCAAGGTGGGATCCGAGCCATGTCTGCGACCTGCACCACAGCTCAAGCCAATGCTGGATCCTTAACCCACTGAACGAGGCCAGGGATTGAACCTGCCTCCTCATGGATACCAGTCTGGTGCATTTCCGCTGAACCACAACGGGAACTCCTGGATATTGTTTTTTAAAACATAATATATAATACTTTGCCCACTCAGTTTTTTTCAGGTCTCCACATTTGGGAAAAACACGGTAGTCCTGATAACTAATTGTTTTCAAATAGTGGAATGTGCCTGCAAATATCTGTGTGTCTAGGTGTGTGTGAGCATTTAAGACCCTGTGGGGCTTTGTTTCTATAACTGAGAATTGGGTCCTGCCCGGAATCAAAGAGTCCATAGGAAATGTCAGGAGTGCGCTTTCCCGGCAATGACAGGTTTCGCTGCAGGCTCAGGACACTGCACATTCCTCTCTAGAAGCAGAAGCCCAGAAAGGAGAGGCACAAGCTTAGAGATATAGCCCAGAGAGGCTTTGCAAGAGCCACCTGAATTCTGCAGGTCCAGGAAGCATGGCCTCCGCCCTCCTGTCCTCGAAATGGTCCCCTGCCACCTGCACTCACCCGTGATTTTCTCCGCAGCCCAGTACTTCCCCACGGTCTCCAGCACCCAGGCTTCCTCGCAGTCCACGATCAGATACGCACTTTGGAAGCTGTGGCAGGAGCCTGCATCTTCATAATAATTCCCGCCTTGTCCATGTTCCTCCAGCAAGGCGACGATGACATCCAAGGCTTCTTTAGCTGTTGCGCTTCTCTCTAAACCAAGCCTGCAGGAAGACAACCGCAAGTACATGGCTGTCATTTCGCCCCACCTGATTAGCACCCTGGGGACCAAAGGCCGGGACGAGGCCGAGTTAGGAAGATACGCCAACATGGGCGTCTATGTAAGACACACAGGCCGATACGCGACCAGACGAATAGCACCTGAACTCGGAATGCACAGCTCTCGCACACTGGCTTCAAAATCACGGGGGTGTTTTCCATCTTTGGACACCCCCCCGCCCTTCTACACAGAGAGTCAGGAGCCCAGTGTCTTCATCCTCTTGAAAGGCAGTTCAGGAGGAATCCCATTGTGGCGCAGCAGAAACGAATCCGACTAGAAACCATGAGGTTGCAGGTTCGATCCCTGCCCTCCCTCAGTGGGTTAAGGACCCGGCGTTGCCATGAGCTGTGATGTAGGTCACAGACGCAGCTTGGATCCCACCTTGCTGTGGCTGTGGTGTAGGCCAGTAGCTGTATCTCCAACTCAACCCCTAGCTTGGGAACCACCACATGCCGCAGGAGCAGCCCTAAAAAGCAAAAAGCAAAAAAAAAAAACAAAAACAAAAAAAACAAAGGCCGTTCAGACACCTCTTTCTCTTTTCTGAGTCCCCTGGAACTGGCCAGCTCAGCTCCAGCTCTTAGAGGGACCCCCTCTCTGTGGCTTGTTCTCCCTCCTGCCTCTGGGCAAAAGGCAATGTGTGCCCAGTCCAGCCTTGACTGCTATTACTTTACACCAGGTGGCTTGGTTAGTTGGTAACAGACGTGTTCCCCAGCCAGCTCTTGCCCCCGCACACATAATTCACATACAATCTCATGAGGGGTGGGTGGCTGGTTAGGGCACAATCAATCGTTTTTCTACATATTTTTCCTCCTACCTATCAGCCCACCTCTGCTGGTGGGACTTTCAGCTTCAATCATCCAAAAGGACATGCTTCTCCCACAGTGACACAGCATCTCCTATTAACAGACCCCTTAACACGGGCACAGACACTGCCCTCTGTGTGACCTTGGGCAAGTTACATAATATATTTGAACTTCACCTTTATGTCACCTCTAAAAGAAGTACCAAAAGATAATAAGAAAATAAAAAATGAAAGAAGTACCTACATCACTGAGTACTATGAGGATGGTTTTACGAAATAATGAACATGAAAACACCTAGGGCTGGTGCCCACAACCCAAGCACATGATCGGGAAGTTTCCAGAGGGAGCACAGCGTGGCACAAAAACAAATGACTCAGAAGTAAAGAGACCTCATCTCTAATTCTAGTTCTGCCACCCACTGCCAGTACAATCATAATGTAACCTTTCTGGACCTTGACTGTCTCATCTATAAAGTGAAAGAGGAGGGCACAGAACAGATGCTCAGTAAATATCTCTTCATTCAAATTGGAATTCTGGTGGCAGGAGCATGGAGTCTTAGAGGCGATGGAGGCTGCCAGGATGGCAGCACAGCTCAGCTCTGGGTGTGTTTTCCACCTGAGATGCCATCATTATTAAAATTCACCCAGCTTTCTTTCTGGAGGGACATTTCACTGGGCTGCCCGGGAGAAGAAAAGAGGACGCGATTCCATGCCCCGGACTTATCCTTGCCACAGGCTTATTTTCATAAATAATTACGTATCAATTCATCTGGCGTTTCTCAGTTTAAGCTTATTTAGGAAGCCTTGGTGACAAGGTGATGCACTGAGAAGCTGAAGCCGGAGACGCTAGGGGAGGGATAAAAGAAAGAACTCATTAGAAGACGGAATTAAGAGGGCTTCCTATTGGTCAGGGCCTTCTTCTCCGAAGAGGAGTGGCGGGCACAAGCGCTCACCTTACCTTGAGGACACAGAACAAAAGAGCATATGCTCCGAGGACCTCTCACAGCCTGGGCTGGGCACACAGGAGGGCCCCTTCCTCCTCTCTAGAGGTCCCTGGCGGCCCCTGGTCACACGGCCCCATGCTTATTCCTAGCCCTGCCCTCAGGGCCTTTGCAGGGCCCCTGCAAGCACGTGCCAGGAGCCTGTGAACACCCCTCCAGGGGCAACAGCTCACCTCTGGCAGCAGTGACTTCTCTTCTGCGGTTTCTAACTCACTCTCTTGCTGTTCTGCCAGTGTGCGGCCCACGCTGAGATTCCCAACACCCCCCACCCCCGCCGTGCCCTCCCACACTGACTTTGGTGCCCTCAGAGCATATGGTGTCTGCAGTGGGACCTCAGCCCTCATCCATCAACACAATTCTGATGCTACCCCTCCAGGTCTATGTGGCAAAGATACACGTTAGTCTCACCTGACCCCTCCCACATGGTCTCCCTGCCACTCTGGGAACACAAGGCCCCTGCCAGGGCTGTGATAGACAGAGGGGTCACACCCCCTCCACCAGAGACTCATGGGGACAGATGCACCAGGCTGCAGAGATCCAGGCCACGAGTCACACGACATCAAGGGACCTATTCTAAAGCCATTCACGACAGTGTCACCTCCTAGAGGAGGCAGATTCATGGGCTGCCACATAAGAACAGAGCCTGGCCGGTGCCCCCACCTACTTTTCCTTTGGGTGCTAGACCACGTGACGCCCTTGACTGGAGCAGGAAAAGGGATGAGATGAAAGGGGCCAAGGTCAGTGTCTTGCGCTGACATCCACCTGCGGCGCCGTTCAGATCCTTCCAAAGTGGGTGGCTGGTCTGGGTTTTTCTGGGTCTTGGAATGAGAGGCTCCCAAATTCAGGTCCTTATTTTTTTCATACGAAATCCTGAAGAAAATCCTGACTTGGGATTTTCAAACAGTGTCATTTTTACGCACAGGATTCACTGCGTAGACACCAGCCAAGGGCTTCTGTAGATAAGGGCAGTGGAGTAAGTATCTGACAGGCCGTAACTTGAGTCTACTGCCTTTCGCCTTTATTACGTGAAAGCTTTGAATTACGTGACCAGTGATGCGGGTTTTATTTTGTATTTGCCACCTTTGCCATTAGCAATAATTACTGCCCTCCTTATGGAACCTCCTGTATTTGGACCGTAGCAAATGCAGTTTCCTCTCGGTCTGCCCTGCCACCCTTTAGGTACACTTAGAAGTTGATTTCCTTTTTCACAGATGATATGATTTCTTACTGTTTTAAATTGGAATGTGTCTTGCCTCATGAAGCTTTAATTTTTTTTTTTTTTTGGTCTTTTTAGGGCCCCACCCGAGGCATATGGAGGTTCCCAGGCTCGTGGTCGAATCAGAGTTGCAGCTGCTGGCCTACACCACAGCAGTGTGGGATTCAAGCCGCATTTGCAACATACACCCCTGCTCACGGCAATGCCAGATCCTAAACCCACTGAGCAAGAAGGCCAGGGATCGAATCCACACCCTCATGGATGCTAGTCAGATTCCTTTCCCTTGAGCCACGACGGGAGCTCCATGAAGCTTGAAATTATTATTTCAAGTTCCTCCCCGATGAACATTGGCCCAGAATTGTGCTGAGCTCACCGTGCCCATATCTGGACAGTTAACGCAGCTCACCGAGGAGGACAGTACCCTTCTGCACCTCCCCTGATGAAAGCCTCTGTGCTCGGGGACTCTGTTTGCTTCTTTCTTGCTTTTTTCTTTTTAGGGCCACACCCACCCCACATGGAAGTTCCCAGCCTCGGAGTTGAATCGGAGCTGAAGCTGCCGGCCTACGCCACAGCCAGAGCAATGTGGGATCTGAGCTGCATCTCTGTGCGGACCTACACCACAGCTCACAGCAACGCCGGATCCTTAACCCCCTGAGAGAGGCCAGGGCTCGAACCCGCATCTGCACGGAGACAATGTTGAGTCCTTAACCTGCTGAGCCACAACAGGAACTCTGCCTGTTTTTTCAACACCTGTGCCTCCATTGATAAGGGAGACCCCTGTGCCTTTGTGTCCCAGCTGAAGTAAAACTAGGTTATAACTAGATTTACTGTGGCTATACAATCACTGCTCTGGGGAAAGTCACACAATTAGTCAAGTCCCCTCCCCTTTTAGGGATGAGCCTGGTGTTGCCACAGGGAGGCAGATGCACATACCCCTCCTTCTTCTCCCGCAAATCAAGGGGTCTGCAAGGCTTCCCGCGGTTCATGATTTTGTGGGTGCTGAATGATTCCCCGCCTCCAGCCGGAGGGTGGAGGGCAGGTGGGAAAGAAGTGGACATTCAGGCTGCACTGACTTGGGGGAAGGGTTGCAAAACCTTTGGACTAACCTCTGCCTCTTGGTGGCCAGAGCTTCCTGGCTGCAGGAAAGGAGAAGTGACATGGGCTCTAGTTGGGGAGGCGAAGGTAGCCTCCCTGAGGAGAGCGGCCCTGGGATGCCAGGCTCTGGCACCTTCCAGCTCTGAAGCCTCAGGCAAGTCCCTTGGCCTCCCTACGCCCCAGTTCCCTGTCCACCAAACAGAGGCAATCAGGCCCACTTCACTGGGTTTGGGGGAGAGTTAAATGAAATACTTTTTGCAAACCTCATCATATGATGGTGTTCGGGAAAAAGCAACTCTAATTACACACGTTCTTTCCTCCTAAAGCTAGGCTTTTGGCATAAACATCACTGCAAATGAAAGAGAAAAACAGTATTGCTTAAGGCTTGCTTTCAGACAGCAAGCCTCTAGGAAACACAAGTTATACTTTTATCTTAAACGCAGTGCCTATTACAGTGCTACCAGCGTTGATTTCTGTCCCTCTGAACTGAGGCTGGATTTGACGTGCTGTTGGAAAGCACAAAGAATCAGAATCCAAAGAGGGGCAGCCACCAGGTTCATTGAATAATCCACCTCAGGTCTGGGAGGCACGAGAAACGGAGTGTAACAGGCAAGAGCCCTGCTCTCCCAGCAGCTGTCCGGGGGCCAGGGAGGAAGTGGCTTCCAAGCACAGAGGACAAGCGAGGACAAAGGAAGGAGTGGTCCCTCCTACAGCAAGACCTAGGAAATACTGAGGCCGAGTTGAGAGCCAACCGAAAGAAGGATTCCCCCGGAGCACTGGTCCCCCCCCACCACCCCCCCCCGCCGGAATCACCCAGAGGGCGTGTTCACAAACGGATGGCTGGTCCCACCACCAGAGCTTCTGATTCAGGAGGTCTGTGCTGGGGACCCAGAATTTACACTTCTAACCAGTTCCCAGGTGCTACCTGAGTTACCACATCACCAACCACATGTGGAGACCCACCCCCACCCCTACTCTGGAACCTTGTCCCTCAAACAGTGCTCTGTGGATTCCCAGTGCCCGTCGCCTGGGGGGTCTCTTAGACATTGACCTAGGAGGGCTTCTGGCTCGGGGGCCACGTTCAGGATTCGGTTGGGATGAGATGGCCCCTTCGTGTCTGACTGCCTGGCTAAACTGACCCCAGCTGTGTCAAGCTGAGACCTTGAACTCCAAAGAGCCACTCAGGGTGCCGATGCCTGCAGCAGAGTCCTCTTTACCCATCTTGTTATGGAAATAGCTGGGCACAGTTGGCCAGGGAAGGAGTTAAATGGCTACAGTTAAATGCACCCTGTCATCTACTCCCGACACGGAGTCCTGTCTCAGACCTTGGTAACTATCACAACCCCAATTACGTGCCAAATATATCTTTCTCTGTCTACATCTCTCAGCCTTCTAGATCAAGGTCAAATGCCTCTCTTTCTAGAAGCTTCCCCAGACGAATGTGGTCTGTTATTACCTCTGAACACCCAGCAGTGTTCTCTGAGGGCCATAGTCTAGGATTCTCCGCCACGCCTGTGGCTGCAAATCTCAGATGACCTGATACACATCTCTCCTTCTGTCATCTTACATTGGTCTGAAAATCGTGCACTGCTCAATATGCTTCTCCCTGCAACCAGACTAAAATCTCTTTGAAGTTTCTGAGCTTCTTCATGAGTCCAGAGTCAGGCACAAAGCAGATATTCACTAACGCCCCTTGCTTTATAGGCTGATGATCTTGAAAAGCTACCTCAGAGGCTTTGAAGCAAGAAAGAAACATTCTCTTGCGTTGTCCCTTAGAAATCAACCGTGAAAATGGTGATATTTGCCAGTTCTATAAACGCCCTCCCATAAATACAATGATAACTCAAAGTGCAAGGCTCTAAATGAGGCACAAAAGGGGCATTATTTTTCATTAACGCTTCATTTTCAGGCTTTCTCTTACGCATGGAGGTAAAGTTACCAGAGCAGCTGTCAAAACACAGGCTCAAAACTTGCTGTTATGCTATCCATTTCATCCTGTTGATCAAGAGAAAACTGATTATAAATATGAGGCCTCGTCCTCCTTTTTTCCAGCTCAGGGAACCTGCTTCTTCTTTTGTAAGAAGCAGGAAGAGTGAGGAAGGGTGAGGAAGGTAGAAGGGCAACGTGGCATCAAAGAGGCGTGCCAAGAGTCCTGCCCATCAGGTGGCAGAAGCCACGGACCCAATGTTCTTTCAACCACACCTGATTGCATTTCACTCTTTAGGAAAAAAATGAAGGCATTTCAGAGGGCTGTTTCATTCCCGCCCATCCTCCGCTTTTGTCCTGCCTGCCAAACTCAGTCATCGATCAGCCACTCCGTGCCAGGCACACAGCCCCTCACGCTTGTGACCAGGCGTGAAGAGGCACGCTGGGATCCCCGTCCTGTGCAGCTTACACTCTGCTGCCCTGTTAGCTGGTGGCTGGAAGGGGAGGGAAAGGATGAAAAGACGACCAAGACATAGAGGGAAAGGAGGGAAGTGACTTCTGTTGTTGTTCCCTGTATATTTCATGTATTTTTGTAACTTTTTACTTTTATGTATTATTGGACCTACGTCAAAGACCATAAAATTCATCCATTTAAAAGTGTGGCTCAGCGGTCTTCGGTATATCCATAAAGCTGTGCCACTATCACCATAAATCCACATTTGGAACATTTCAACATCCCCCAAAGAAGCCCCATATCCATTACGAACCACTCCCCAGTCCCCACTCCAACCCCAGTCAACCACTAATCTGCTTTCTGCTTCCATGAACTAGCCTGTTCTGGATAGTTTTCATCAATATGCGACCTTTTGTGTCTGGCGTCTTTTACTTAGCATAATGTTTTCAGGGATGCAACATGTTAGAGCAAGTATCAGTACTTGATTTTTTTTTAAATCTGAGTAATATTCCACTGTCGTCTATTTTTTCCCATCCCCTCCAACTTTATATCAAAAGGCACAAGTCAGGCATTCCCACTGAGGCTCAATGGTAACGAACCCGACTAGTATCCATGAGGACGTGGGTTCGATTACTGACCTCGCGCAATTACTGACTCTCTCAGGAGTTAAGGATCCAGTGTTGCCATGAGCTTTGGTGTAGGTCACAGACGCGGCTCGGATCCTACCTTGATGTGGCGTAGGCTGTGGTGTAGGCTGGCAGCTGTAGCTCTGATTCAGCCCCTGGCCTGGGAACCTCCATCAGCCAAGGGTGCGGCTCTAAAAACCAAAAAAAAAGGGGGGTGCCACAAGCCTTCTTCAGAAGGACTGCACTACCAAGTATGAGGTTTGGAGGGAGAGCAGTCCCATCCCCACCCCCGACCTGTTCTGGGCACTTGTTTTAACGAACCACCATGCAGTACCTGACCAGGTCCATCCCCAGCAAGGCTTCCGTCTCTGCGGCCGGTTCTCTGGCATTGATGGCTTCGTTGGCTATGCACACTCCATGCTCATTGGCTCCCATTTCTGCCCCCCACAGCCAGGCAGGTCTGCTGATCATGATGGCATGGGTCCTGGGGACTTGGTCAACTGAAATGTAAGTGCACTGCAAAATGAAGACAGGAAGAAAGGGCTGTCGCCTGGCAGGTACCGCTGAGGTTTCACCTTGGTACTCACCCTGAACCACCACATCGATGACAAAGCCGAGAAATAAAAGGCCTTGGAACACGCAGACTTAAAAGATACCACACGTCTCAAAGCAGCTCAAAGGTTTCCACGGTGAGTTTCAGTCCTGCCACGCACTCAGTTTTCAGTCTCTGGTTAGGCCAGTCTGTGCATAATGCTTCCATCTATGGTAGTTCATCTTCTCGAATCGGGTATTCAGCCCTTCGCTGCCCTGAATGGTCTGTGTCTAGTCGTTTCAGCAGGCACAGGTGGCCACCAGCATTTCAAATAAGCGTAGTTATTAATTTGTAAACCTCCTTCTAGATCAGTGGCGTTCAAACTTTGAAAAAGGTATAGAGCCCTTAATATATGGCACAGATGAACCTACCTACCAAACAGAAACAGACTCATAGACATGGAGAACAGACTGGTGGTCGCCAAAGGGGAGGGAGGAGGGAGTGGGATGGACGGGGAGTTTGGGGTTCGTAGATGCAAACTGTTACATTTAGAATGGATAAGCAATGAGGTCCTGCTGTACGGCACAGGGAACTATATCCAATCTCTTAGGATAGAACACAACAGAAAATAATATAAAAATGTATATAAGTGTGTGTGTATGAATGAGTCACTGTGCCATACAGCCGAAATTGGCACATTATAAATCAACAAGAGTTTAATTTTTAAAAAATCATGTAAAAAAGAAAGTTACAGAGCCCTATGTATTAAAAAAAAAAACTTTACCTGGATGCTGAACAGAGGCTGCAGAGGAAAGGGAAGATGCTTTGTCTGAAGAAGAGAGGTTCCCTAAGCTTCCTGCAATGACCTGAGGGCTCCCTGGCACCCAGTTTGACAACCTACGTCATGCTCTAGGGGTAGGAGAGAGAAAAGACAGTAACACTCCACGTTTCAGTAAGGCGTTAAATGGGTGCTCTCTTACCCATCGTGCTTCCCCGTCTGTCCCATTTGATCCCCACACTGAGCCCGCGAGGCGGACACATGAGGACACAGCCCCAGAGGCCTATTTCTGAGTGCTGTCCCGTCAGCAGCACACACCTCTTAAAGAGTCGTGTCTTACCTTCCTCAGGCCGCTGTGTCTTTACCTGGAAAATGAATGAGCTCATCTAGATCAGACTAGTTCTTTCCAAGTATTTTTAGCCCCAGAACCCTTCTGCCTACACACTCTTACATAAAAGCATAAAGACAATGAAACTGGTCAGAGCGTATGGCAGCTGGAAGGCTAGGCCTGGGCCTGGGGTTGGGGACTCGGAGCCTTTCCCTCCCCGCACTGGGCTCCCCGGGAGGACTCCATTGCAGCAGCTGGAGCAGCTGGAAAAGCACTAAACTAGGTTGTCTGTAGGGGCCTCGCTGACATTCTAGCAGTCTCTGGAACTCTCCTCGTGTAGTGGAGATGGCAGGAAACTCTGGGCTCTAAATTACACAGAGCTTTTGAGCTCTCAGGGGAGAATTTTAGCAGGCGCAGCAGCTATTTACATTTTAAAGCGGGCAGCAGAAAGCAATGGATCAACACAGCCTTAGATTGTTTTTCGGTTCAAGATCCAGGAACATGGATTGCAGGCAGCCCAGAAAGTTATTCTGCATTGATTTTCCATAATCTCTAAACCTCAGGTAAGAGCTGAAGGGTGGTCACTGGTCACGTGACATCCACACCTTCCCAAGCCCTGTTAGGCCGGTATCACTCTGCCCTGGGATAACGTTATTTCCCTCGATAACTATTTGTGAACTGAAAGCTGATGAAGTCCAGAGCTTGTCAAGAGACTGTTCGATTTTTCATGGCTAATTGGTAATAAAATACACCCTTGAAATGTCTTCCCCTCTTTGGTTCCCCAAAGTTACTTTAAAAAAATTATTCTTTGGGAGGAAAAACTGGCCAAAGCAGTAAACAAACTGTGTTCTGTGCTCTTCTAAATGGAATTCAAATTTTTAGTTAGAATTGTACTATTTCATGTAAAAAGTAGTCCAGGCACGGTAAGGTCCAGTGACAAATTCTGTCTTGAAAAGAATGAGAAAATAGGGAAGGAATCTCAGATTCTAAAGCACAGATGTATTATAAAAAAAAATGTTTAAGGAATGAAAAAAAGCAAAAATAAGACGTGAGTTTATTTATTTGTCCTCAAATTCACTGCTGCACATTCATTCCCATTTCACCCATTTCCTAAAAGCACCAACCACACCCAAGGCTTTCTGTGCTAAGCGCTGCTGGCAGAGAAATCAGTGAGGAGACCCAGTCTCTGTCCCTTCCATTGGGAAAGAAGGAGAAGGCACACAGGTATGACCACTAGCTAACTTCAATAAGTGTCACTCGGGGAGTTCCCACATAGGGCGCAGATGCAGCCTGGATCCTGCGTGGCTGTGGTTGTGGCTGTGGGCAGCAGCTGTAGCTCCAATTTGACCCCTAGCCTGGGAACTTCCATATGCTGCCCGTGCGGCCCTAAAAAGACCAAAAAAATAAATAAATAAAAGTAAGTGTCACTGAGGCCTGTCTTAATATGTGCTACATCTCGCCCCCTCCTGCTGCCTTGTACCTCTGAGCCACCCGCTGGTGCTCTTCCTTTTCCTGTTCCCTATTCCATTCCACTTAAACCCTTGCCAAACACTACGTGGACTGACTGATGTACTGCAGGTGCTGTTTATGTACGCCGCCTCCCCCAGCTAGAACACACACTCTATGAGACACACAGAAGAGGGGGAGGGAGAGATTATGTGGTTTAGCTCACCAATATAGCCCAAATCTGGTACATAGTAAGCATCAATAAACACTTTTTTTTTGAATGAATGCATGCATGACAAAGGTCAGAGGGAGTGTAATAGAGATTCAAAGGAAAGGAAACACATCCATGTGGCCAGAGGTTTTAGCAGGTGGGTGACATTTGAACTGATCTTGAAAAAATGGGCCAGACATCAAGGTCCTCCGGACAGAGGTCAGAGCCTGAGAACAGAATGGCGGGGATGTCAAAAGTGTGTTCCCGGTTCGGGGAGCCCCCCACCTGCACGCACCCCGCCTCCCTGCATGCACCCCGCTCCCCACCACCTGCCACTTAGGGGAGCTGAGATGGCGCTGAGTCACAGGGCTGCAAAAGCTCAGGAAGCGCTGACTGAGAAAGATGCTCCACAGTGAATCCGAAGGACCATGTGGTCTCTGTGGGAGTTCAGCCAACCTGACACTTTGCAGGCCAAACGCAGAACAATGAGGAAGGAAGGAGAGATCCCCAGTTAGCCAGACGGGGCTACATCAGCCCCTCCTAAGCACGAGCTGAAAATCGATGCCCCTGATCCCTTCAAGGCACGGTGCAGGGAATTGGGGTGGGGGGGGGTGTGCGCCCCAGCCTTCATGAGCCTGTAACACCTGCCCCTTGGGGCATCTTTGACGTGAACCACAGAAGGCTGGGCCTAACAAGGGCCCCTCTGTGGTGGCATTTCACACACAGCCCCCTGGGTTTGAAATCTGACTAATCACACCCAGGTCTGGGAGGGAGGGGGGAGGACGGCTACACTTGTCTCGCAGAGATGGGTTATTTAAAAATCCCAGCTTGGGAGCAAATCTCACAAACGAGGAACGTTTACACAAGATGTAATTAGCTAAACTTTGGAAAGTCAGCCATCTAGAACATGAATTCCACAGGCAGTCATTTTCTTCAGTAAAATTCACCTGCACTCACAACTGGCACATTATTAACGAGGCAGAGAAGAAGTGGGATTTGAGGAAGCAGAGAAGGTTTCTTTAGGGGGGAAAAAAAAATCCCCCAAAGTTGTTAAGGATCCAGCATTGCCATGAGCTGTGGTGTAGGTCACTGATGCGGCTCAGATCTGGTGTTGCTGTGGCTGTGGTGTCGGCCGGGAGCTACAGCTCTGAATGGACCCCTAGCCTGGGAACCTCGATATGCTTCTGATGAGGCCCTAAAAAGACCAAAAATTAAAAAATAAAAAAGCACCTAAAATCTTCTTTCAGTGCAGAAAAACACTTTAGTTCTAGAAATTCCTAGCCAAATTTCTATTAGGGAAAAAAAAAAAATGAAAAAGAAAAAGAAGAAAGGTCCCTGCTCAAAAGATCGGTCTTTACACAGATGGCTAAGCTGCTTAAGGGGGCAGCAGAAAAAGAGGAGTTATTTGTCTATAGCTGCCCCATGGCCACACCCATCCAGCCTTCAGGAAAATCAGTCTTTTAGCCAGTGTGACTTTGGGTACCAAGGCCACACAACAACATAAGGATGCCCAGAGTGGGCAGCATGCTGAGGGCCACTTCCACGTGCCTAATTAGTATCTGCCTCATGCCCACTATGGAGGTTTTAAACCCGTACTGAGCTGGCCACTTGCTCTGAGGTGGCTCCTGGGGACACATCCTCGGGACAGGTTGGAGGACAGAAAGATAAACTTTGACAAGGTATCAGAGACAAAGACAAAAGAGAATTCTTCTGCAGAGCAAACCCTAGATTATTTTTGTGTGATTGTGTCAGCAATGAAAAGGCAACATCAGCTTCCCACCATCGCCTACCCCCTGCACTTTCCTGCACACACCATTTCTGGATAGCGCCCCGTGAAAGGGGAATAGAGACTCTCGCACAATAGACGTTTCAATGAATGAAACGCAAGCATTGTGCCTTTCCTCCTGGACTCGGAGAATGAACACAACCCTGGCACCACCAGCGAAAACCACTGTGAAATGAGGTGATGAGTCAGCCAGACTTCGTAGAGTGGGAAACAAAGGTAGGGAAAGAGGGATGCTTTGGGGACATATTTTTAGTTTCAGAAAATTTGTCACTCTAGAGCAGCATTGCTAATTATCACTGAGGTTGTTTGTTTTAATTTTTTCATTCCAGTGTCTTGCCTGCTCCTTGACTGGGTTTTGAACATGTGCCCTTTAAGGCTCATGTGAGTCTAAACAAAGACAAAAGAAGATGTCGACCAAATTTTAGAAGAGCGGCTTTTTATTTCCCTGAAGATCTTTGGGGATGGACAATGCCAAGGCCTGGGGTCAGAAAGAGGTTTGGGAAAGGGGACACGATGCAAGGAAGCCCCCTGCCCTGCCATTCTCCCATGGGGCAAGGGGAAGCTCTGCCGCCACGGAAGGCTGCGGATTCTGCTCCTGGAGCCGCAGAGAAAGAAACGGGAAAATAGGAAGAAAGACACACAATGGACTTAGTGGCTGTGGAGCTCTGCTTAGGTTTCTTTGATTCCAGAATGACTGTGCTCTCCTGCTGTAAGGGACAGTCTTTAGAATTAACATTCAGAACCCACCTCTGCCCCATCATGTACACAATACACCCTAAAAACCACAAACACAGCTGCCATCTTGACATTACTAACAGTGCCAATAGCTGTCTCTCTCTCTCTTTTTTTTTTTTTGGTCTTTTTTGAGGGCTGCACCTGCAGCAGATGGAGGCTCCCAGGCTAGGGATCAAATCAGAGCTGCAGCTGCCAGCCACAGCCACAGCTACATGGGATCTGAGCTGCATCTATGACTTACACCACAGCTCACAGCAATGCCGGATCCTTAACCCACTGAGCAAGGCCAGGGATCGAACCCACATCCTCATGGATACTAGTTGGGTCCATTAGCTGCTGAGCCACAATGGGAACTCCTGCCAAAAGCTATCATTAATTGGTAATTTTCTATTCTTCTTGCAAATATGTTCATTGGGGAAGAGCAGGAAATTATCTGCCAAAAACCTACCCCAAACTGAAAGTTGTGTAACCTCATGAGGATATTATCCCAGACAGAACTTCATGCAGTAGAAAATAAAAATCAATTAAAACTAACTTTCGAAAGAGGAAACAATGAACTCTAAAGGAGGGAAAAAATGGAGGAGAGATTTATTATATAATAAGAGAATCTTGCAGCAAACATTATATGTCAAGCCTGACTTGGAATTCTGTCTCCATAAATTATTGTATAATTATCCTCTTGGGCACAAAGCCTAAATAATGTAAACTTTAGATGAAATCCATTATTTTTCTAGGAAAATACTCTTTTTTTTTTTTACCACAGTGTGCATGCAGCAGCTTGATGTGGGATCTCAGCTCCCAGACCAGGGAACAAACCCAGGCCGCCGAAAGTGCTAAATCCTAACCACTAGATCACCAGGGAACTCACGGGAAAATATTCTAATGTATCTAATATATCCTTTTTTTTCTTGAAGGTGTGAGATACATTAGATCTTAAGAATAGACCTACACCCATCCAGGAGCACACATCCACACCAACACACACACACACACACACACACACGCACCCACGCACACACAGAGCATCATAATCCAGGAAATCATTCATCTGCTTAACACCCCTGGCCATGGGGAGAGGCAGGGCCTGAGGTAAATTGACACCAGTCCTCTGGTGCACAGTGGTGCAGTGTCTTCTGCGAGGACAGAGGGACTTCCACAAACAGATTCATATTTATCCATCCTACCTCGCAACCAAAAGGGGAGTTGTTTAGAAACCAGAATCCACAGAAGAAAGACTAAAGAATACAAAATAAAATGCTCCAATCTGCCAACTCTACAACTGAACAAAAACGTGCAGGATAATTTTAGAAACTGAGAAACTCTTTGCTGGAGGACCCCCATTTCTTTCTTTCTTTTTTTCTTTCTTTGACCACACCTGCGGCATGCAGAAGGTCCCGGGCCAGGGATCGAACCTGCACCACCACAGAGCCACAGCAGTGACAATGCTGGGTCTTAACTGACTGAGCCATCAGGGAACTCTGAGGACCCCATTTCTTCTTCCTCCATCTCAGCCAACATGAACTTGACATGGCGTAGATGACAGATGGATGGGCAGACTGATGGACAGACTGAGGGAAGGGTAAAGGGTAGGAGAGGGGATGAACTGGAAGGGAAGACCGCCTGGCAGGATGGACCAGCTGGACCGGTGGGTGGGTGAGCAGATGAGTAATAACCATCTTTTTGCAAATGGTTATTTTCAGAAAAATGAAGTCCAGGGACTGCAACGCTCACATATGATATTTCTAGGGAAACTTCAGAATATGTATGTTTAAAATGTCATGAAATGGCTGAGGAAGAGATTGGTTTTATGAAACGTTCTCACTCTTCAAAGTTAAAATTTTTCTATATGCTAATGAGGACTATTATGAAAGTTATTGTGGTTCATGGCCCAAATATAGAAAAGAACTCATCATTCTGTACTTGGGACAAGAATAGGGGGTGGAGACAGGTGTAACTGTAAAGGAATTAAAGGGCCAGGACTAAGTTTGAGAAGCAGAGTTAGCATGTGCTAAAGACAGGAGAACTTGGGAACTGAGCCCTAGGGCTACAGAATCTCCCAACATTAGCCTATTTCTTAAAAATGACTGTAACTATGACAGTAATATATAGAGTGATTTCACCAATCCCCCCAAAAGAAAACAATTTTTGTAAAAAAATGTTATGTCAGTCCTATTTATAAAAGGCTTTGTGCAATGGTGTAGTTATTATGGCTACTAAAAAATGACTCCAGAGGTCTAGTGGTGTAGACCGATTGTTTATTATGGTCATGAATTCAATAAGGCAGGAATTTGGACAGGGCACAGGAAGGATGGTGTGTCTCGGCTAGTTTGGGTTCCTCCCAGGATGGAGCCTGGGTTCTTAGGGCTGGAGCCCTAAAAGAGGGAGACGAGTAGACCCAGCCCTTAAGGCCACACGGCATGGCCTCCATCGTGCTTCCTCAGCCAAGGATGCCGTCCCAGCCCCCGCCAAGGCTCAGAGCGGGGGCGTGGGGCCGGGGAGGTGGGGAGGGATAACCCCCCTCTCCACGGACGCATGTCCATCACACTGTGGGGAGCACATGTCGAATGGGATGTGGCACGGCCTCCCTTGGGAAATGAAATCTGCCCACATGAAAATCAAAGCGTTGCATCTGCTTGCACGACTCTCCGGGGAAAAGACAGGAAGATGTAGGGAGACCGACAGGGCAGGTCAGCATCAACGCACACCAGGCCAAGGTCACACTGAGCCCTCGCGTCCGGGGAGAGGGAAACATTCAGATCCAAACAACATGGACACTCAGACATCACCGAATATACTCAATTGAAACCGCGCATGACCACCAGCACGCTTCTTTCTTTGCCCTGTGAAAGAAGAAGTCCCACTAAAGCGTAGGAGCTTGGATCAAGTTGGTTCTGGCAAAAGTCCTCCGGGAGACAGCCAGCCACTGCCCCGTCCCCAGACTCACGTCCCATCATGCTCAACTCGGCCTGTTCATTCCAGAGCCTCTGCTCAATTCACCTGGCATAAGCAGCTTCCTGTAGAGCTCGGTGCTCTTTGGTACCATTTAATGCTTTTAAAGGGTTGAAACAGGAAAAGATTCAGATAAGAAAAGGAGATACCTGAATGCCTGTTTTAAGCCCAGTACAATCGCCAGAAAAATCCTTTATTGCATAAAGCAAAAAAACATCAGAGTAGGCGTTCCCGTCACGGTGTTAACAAATCCGACTAGGAACCATAAGATTGCGGGTTCGATCCCTGGCCTTGCGCAGTGGGTTCAGGATCTGGTGTTGCCGTGAGCTGTGGTGTGGGTCACAGATGCGGCTCGGATCCCGAGTTGCTGTGGCTCTGGCATAGGCCGGTGGCTACAGCTCCGATTGGACCCCTAGCCTGGGAACCTCCATATGCCGCAGGAGTGGCTCAAGAAAAGGCAAAAAGACAAAAAAAAAATTCAGAGTAGAGATTATGTCAGCAGCAAGAGCTTGTTAATTTACCAGCCTTCAATTTTTTTCTCCAAATTCTTCATCCTTTAACAAAAAATTACCATTTAAACACACACAATTAAATATACCATAACAAAGAAGATTATTCCATGATTGCAAAGATGGCTCAATTTATCATTAAATAGAAAAAGAAAAAACCTTCATAATCACTGGAAAAGCCTTTTTTTTTTTTTTGCTTTTTAGAGCCGCTCCCACGGCATATGGAGGTTCCCAGGCTAGGGGTCAAATTGGAGCTGTAGCTGCTGGTCTACACCACAGCCACAGCAACACAGGATCCAAGCTACATCTGCGGCCTACACCACAGCTCACAGCAATGCTGGATCCTTAACCCACGGAGAGAGGCCAGGGATCGAACCTGCATCCTCATGGATGCCAGTCAGATTCGTTTCTGCTGAGCCATGACGGGAATTCCTGTCTTAGCAATTTTTAAGCACTCCAAATAGAAGTGGATGGATAATTTTTTAACATGATAGAAATATATAAACCAAGACCAGATGCTGTGACAGATACACAAGACTGTTATTCCCTTCAGCCCTAACGGTAAGAGCAAAAAAGTGGAAAACAACCCAAATGTCCAGCAATATGAGACCAATAAAGTATGATGACATCCATAGAATGGAACACTACGCAGCTCTAAATGAGAAATGAAGACTCTCTTCAGAGACCAGATGGCGTGACCTGCAAGATATGGTTTTAGTTGAAAAAAGCAGCATGGAAAAGTGCATAGAGTATACCAGCATTC
The DNA here is from genome assembly GCF_016906955.1 of Phacochoerus africanus. Lineage (NCBI taxonomy): Eukaryota > Metazoa > Chordata > Mammalia > Artiodactyla > Suidae > Phacochoerus > Phacochoerus africanus. The sequence goes on along the minus strand of NC_062559.1, from coordinate 42,937,486 downwards.
ATCTAAGAAAGGAGGACGTGACTGGGATAAACATACGTGTGTGTGTGTGTGTGTGTGTCTGTGTGTGTGGTTTGCTACATACATACGTAATTTTTTAAATGGAAGGATAAACCTCAAACTTCCAAAGCATGATTATCTACAGGAGAAAAGGGAAATGGAGCTAATGATACAAGACAGAAGCTAGACTTTGATGGATATATCTTGTTTTGTAGCTTTGACTTTGGAACCATGTAAATATTTTACTTAATTATAAAAATGGGCCACAGCAATGAATGCAGAATTCTCCCCATGACCCTGTTTTTAAGGCTACAGACAAACCTGAATGGAAAGAAGAATCAACAGAACCCACATGATAGTTCTGACGAGTGAGCCAGCTTCCACGTTAGGGTGCTGGGCAGAGCCAGAGAACTAACTAAGAGACAGTCATGCACGACTCACCTCAACCTTGCTCTCGGGTTCATGATCGGTGGCCGAGAAATACACAACCTCTTGCACTTCATCCCGGGGCCGAGCTGAATTTTTCCCAAATACCACCAGACCGTCCTTCGCACGTGGCGGGAAGGCCACGAAACAGTAACTTGGAGGGGCTACAGCCATCCTGGAAAGAGAGAGAGACCAGAGAGAGAATGGAAGCGGGCTTAACGTGGAACAGTCCACCAGTGAGTTCTTCAAACATATTTCATCAGCTAACAGAGTTTTAGTATTGAGCTGTGTGCAGCTAGTTCACGAAGAGATCCCAGCTGGCAAATGAAGGGGGGCGGGCACCTGGAGGAGAATCACAGATATTGTTTAGTATTCCGTGGGACTAAACGAGCTCAGATTTGCAACAAACCGCAGTGACAGCCAAAAGTGCAATGACGTAGGAGAAAGGAAAGGAGGTTATTGTTCCAGGCAGAAAATACACACATACTGCAATCTGTCACAGCCCTAAACAAATAAATACACATACCTTGTAACAGGGCACTACGACAGACGTGTCTCTGATCTAGAGATGCATGGCTACCACGTGATCGATGTGGGGGTGGTGATGGAGAAGTGGGTCTGGAAATAAACCAAAAGGTACACCCCTTCTTCGAACATATTTTTGCTCCACCTCGATGACATAACACTCAAGCATCTCCTGGCTTTCCTGCCCCCCACATCCCCACCCCTGCTCTCTAGCTGTTCTTAGGCTGACGAGGTCCCGTCTACCTGGCTGCTGAGCATCCTCCGGACTTGGTCCTTCTTCTTCATTGACCGTTCTGTTTCTCTCTGGGAAAACTCAGCGGCGCCCTGAACTTCCTTTGTCATTTGCATGTGAATGACCTACACCCGCAATCCCAGCTCAGTTCTCTCCTTGAGCTCCTGACTCATAGACCCAACCTACCAGACATCCAAAGCTGATTTCATCTTCTTCCCCAAGCTGCGTCCCTTTCTAAGGTTCCACATCTCAAGAGCCCGCTCCATCATCCCTCACCCTGGAGCACTGGGAACTCGAAGGGTCCTTACCATCTGCTTCTCCACTCCCTAACATATCCCCAAGTCCTGTAACCTCGACCTCCTAAACCTCTATGGAAACCATCTACTTCTTGCCATCTGTACCACCACCACCCTGCACCGAGCCACCATCACCTCTAGCTGGATCACTGCAGCTGCTCCTATATCAGCTGTAGCAGCTACTATTCTCCAAAACATTCTTCATATTGCACCCAAAGTGATCTTCTTAAAAGGAAGACCTGATCACATCATCCCTGCTTAAAATCCTTTATATTGTCCCCACAGCTCAGAATAAAGACCAAAAGCTGATCAAGCTCCTGCCCTCTCCCCAGCCTCATCTCCTACCACTCACCTCTCCAGTCTCTCAACTCCAGCACACAGGCCTTTGTCTGGTTCCTCCGATACCCCCAGGCTCTTTGCACAGGCTATGTCCTTTTCTGCACACTCCTTTCCCTGCTCCCACCATCAAAACAGTTTGCCTAGTTAACTGCTGCTCCTTTACAGACTAATCTATGCTGCTGTGCTACACAAATAATCACTGTCTGTAATAGCTGGATAATTATTTTACTATCAACCATCAGTACTTAGTCTTTGCCCCCAAAATCTAAGCAACAGGAAGGCAGGGTCCGTGTCTCTTCTGCACACGTCTCTGTGCACCCAGCTCTACACAGTTTCTTCCATGGGGTAGATGTTCAATAAATCACAAGCGAGTGCTGAGTCCTTCCTTCTTAATACTCCACCAAACCTCGGCCGACTCTGCAACTCTTTCTTCCCACCACACCTCTGCACCTGGCTGGAGTGCCCTTCCCTTCATCTTCATGCATGGCCTCCAGGATCTGATTCAAAATCCCTTTCCTGGAGCTCCTGCTGTGGCCCAACAGGGTCAGCAGTGTCTTGGGAGCGCCGGGACGCAGGTTTGATCCCCGGCCAGGCACCATCGGTTAAGGATCTGGCATTGCCGCAGCTGAAGTTTAGTTCCTGGCTATGGCTCAGATCTGATCCCTGGCCCGGGAGCTCCATGTGCTGCAGAGCAGCCAAAAAAAGAAAAAAATTCCTTTCTTTCAGAAAGCCTCCTGTGAAGAACTGTTGTCATTTTCTCAGCATCCATAAGCACTTAAGCATCTAGTTTGTTCTAGGATAACGTGCCTGTGTTAACTTGTAAATGTACTGCTCTAGCTGTTCCAAATAAGCTCCCTATGGGCAGACCCCATGCCACCTAATTATAGCAGCTCTTTCCCCAACTCCCTGCATTATAGATGCTCAACAAACATTACCCATTGAACCAACTATCATATTTGTGCCATCTATGACCCAACTTAAGTGTCTTTTATTTCATGAACCTAAAATAAGTGAGAAGTAAAGCAATAGTCTCCGAAAAGCACCTGGGATTCAAAACTCAGCTCTGCTACCTACTAGCTGTGTGATCTTGAGCAAATCACCTTATTTCTCTGAGCCTAAGGCTTTCCCGCAGCCCACAGATTTATCATATCAAGTAAACTGATGCTTGAGAAGATATTTTGCAAACTGTGGAGGCCACAGGAGTATATTTTCTTTGGGTTTTGACTGTTCCAAGACAGCAGCATCTTGAAATTTCTGTGGAACAAGCCAATCAAAACCACCTCGCTCATACCTAACTGGAGCAGTTTCCAAGCTGCAGAGTCAGCAATGTTCTCTGTTTAGAGCCATCCTTGAGAGGGACCACACTGCTACATCTACAGCCTGGCTGCTTCAGGTCAGGCTGTGCACACAGACCCCACCTGTCAGCGTTCTTCCTGGCAGTGTCTATGCAGGCCCCTCCCCGGGGCACAGAGAAGTAGGGAGACCATAACTCTGAAAATAACTTCCTCCCCACTCAGAAAACAGCCCTCAGCCCCTTCGTGAGAAAGAAAAGGCAAGAAGATAAAGAGACTCCAGCTCTTTCTCCCCTTTCCCATGTCACAAACCCACATTATCTCCAGACCTGAAGGAGAGAGAGAGAAAAACCAAGATGCTGTGTGTGGAAGGAAGACCTGTAATAATTACAAGATAAAACGCCTTTACAGAGGTTCCTAGAACTTGGAGGTGGGAGAAATTGCTGGCTGAGCCAAAAAAAAAAAAAAAAAAAAGGTGAAACAGACCCAGGAGCTAAGATACGACAGAGTTCTCATCATGGCTCAGCAGTTGATGAGCCTGACGGGTGTCCATGAGGATGCAGGTTCAATCCCTGGCCTCTCTCAGTGGGTAAAGGATCCCGCATTGCTGTGGCTGTGGTGCAGACCGGCAGCTACAGCTCCAAATCGACCCCTGGCCTGGGAACTTCCATATGCTCCAGGTGCAGCCCTAAAAAGACAAAAAAAAAAAAAGGGGGGGGGGGGAAAGGACACATTTTCCTGCATTTGTGTGAGTCTCATGAGTGATATGACTTCTCTTCCTCCCCCATTGCTGGACCACATCAGAAGTGCTGGTGTCAGAGTCCCCTGGTGGCCTAGCAGTTAAGGATTTAGTGTTGTCCCTGCTGTGGCCCAGGCTTGATTCCACATGCTGTAGGTGTGGCCCCCCCCCCCAAAAAAAAAATCTGGAGCTTGCGGGGAGCCGAGAAGATACAGGGACTCAAAAAAAAAAAAAGGACCTTGCCTGATGGCAAAAAAAACCTGAAGGCAGGTTCCTAGCCAAGGAAGGGAGCTCACCTGAACGGTACAAGCCGAAGGGGGGCTCCTGGTCAGGATAAAAGCCTGCCTGCCTGTATGGTACAAGCCGAGGGCAGGCCTCAAGTGACACAGCTCTCATTTTGACGCTGATGGGGAAGAACTGGGGCTTTCCTGGGAAAGCAATTTCCATGTTTGCACCGGAGAACATGGGTTGTTTCTCAGATAACCTAGTCTTTCCTGCTGCTTTGTTTGTTATTCAGTTTTCCTCAGTCTTTCCTGATTATTCACTTATTATGCTTATTTTCCATTCTTATTTTCCTGTGGAGATTTGTGATTTAACAAAATTACAACAATAATATAAGAAGAATTACATCCTAAAGGACTTTCCCCTGTTTAAATCCAACTTCATTAATACAGAGTGTTTATCTACTAATTAGTTATACGGTAAACTTTAGAGTTAGGATTTTAATGAGGTTCATAGAAGTTAGACATATATTATTCTTGACCAAAAGACACCTAGCTATGAGTTATAGAAGCTTTTAAGTGATAGCTAGTTAAGTTGGTTTATATTTTCTTACACTGCCTCCTTGCCATAACACTTTAAAGACAAACACCAGTCTAAAAACAAGATTTGGGAATGCCCAATTCTTGTGTCCGTGACCTCTTCAACTTGTGGAGACTTGCGGGCCATGGGATGATTTGTACCGAGTCTCCTCCTTTCCATATGATGTATTGTACCTAATTGCCCTTCAATTGTACTCACTAAATTTAGTTAAGACAAAGATGTTAAAATGGGATGTACCATGCAAAAGTTAACCAAGGTACTTTTAACACTATGACGTAATCTGTAGTGAAAAACTGTCTATATAATCAACCATTTATGCCAATGAAATTTGAGCAGTCCAGCGCCCTGAAAGAAGGGACAAAGAGGCTATCTCTGTTGCAAAAGCTGACGTCCGTCCCTCTCCTTTGGGAAAAAGTATACACTCCCCGGCCGCCGGAGCTGGTCTCCGGCTACAGGAGCTCCCTTGTGGTGCAGCAGGTTAAGGACCTGGTATGGTCACTGCCGCAGCTGAGGTTGCTGCCATGGCTCAGGTTCAATCCCTAGCCTGGTGACTTCCACATGCCATGGGAGCAGCAAAACAAAAAAAAAGTGCTGGTGTCTCATCTATGAGCAGAACTTTAACTGAGCCTTAAACATAGTAAAAATCCCCTGATCTTGCATTTATAAGATATCTCTGGAGAAAATAAACAACACCCGCAAGGTTTCTGACAAAGCACTGACTCTTCTGTCTGAACACCTGCTTGATCAGCAAATCATGTGAGTCACTTGACCGTGACCAATACGGAGGCAGTAGATGCCCAGGGATATGTGGGCTCGCGGAAGTTGGGTTTTCTGCTGAATTTTATGAGTGACTGGGGCGGCCAGCAGGGAGCAGAATTTTAATGCCTATTTTTTAAAACGCTAAGTGAACCAACCAACTGTGTATAACAACCTGTAGCAAATTAGCCAAGGCCAACTGTCTTTATTTTTCTTGGATCACCATTTTACACACAGACTAGCCTCAGAAACGACTTAGATGGATCCTTTCCTACTCTCTAGAGCAGTGCTCCAAAAGAACTTTCTACAATGATAAAAATATTTTATTTCCGCTGTCTAATGTGGTCGCCATGAGCCTCAAGTGGCCATTGAAGTGTAGTTGGCGTAACTGGGGAATTCAATTTTTAATTTTTTTGGCCTTGCCCACAGTATGCAGACATTCCCCAGCCAGAGATTGAATCCACACCACAGCAGTGACAATGCCAGGTCCTTAACCCATGAGGCCACCAGGGAACTCCCTCATTTTAAATTTTATTACAATCTTTAAATTTAAGTAGCCACACTTGGGTAGTAGAAATCCTAGCGGCCAGAGCAGCACTGCAACCTCTCAATAAACCCGGAAATGAAGATTTTCACATTGAGGTTTCCAATGACCCCAAAAGAACTTATTCGCAAAGGCCCCTGCTTAGTCTAATGACAAAATTAGCTATATAAACCGCGTTAGCCAAGAGGGGTAGGACACGTCCAGAACACTGAAGAAAAGTATCAGTAGGATGCAGCCGCTAAACTCACCAGGTGAAGTGAGTTTCAGCAAGCCCCTTTCTCCAGAAGCTAAAGGTGATGGCAGCCCTGGAGGACAATTCCGTTTCTCTTGACGTGACGCTCCCATTCCTCACCCTGAAGATGCCACGAGAGTGGCCCTCATCGCTACCTGAAGTCCCTGGTGTACTTGTTCAGTCAACTCCTCTCTTTACTCCTCTGTGACCTCTGATACCGCGCATCTCTTCAAACACCTCCTCTAGGCAGACATCTCACTCCTAGTCCACGAGGGGCAGGTGGCTGCGGGAGAGACTGTTCCAGAGGGCGGACAGGCAGGTTTGAAGGCCCTGTGGCTGGAGGTGGGGGGAGGGGCCATTACGTCAAACAGCCAGTGCAGGAGTTCCCGTCGTGGCTCAGCGGTTAAGGAACCCAACTGGTATCCATGAGGTCTCGGGTTCGATCCCTGGTCTCGCTCCATGGGTTAAGGATCTGAGCTGTGGCATAGGTCGCAGACACGGCTCGGATTCCGCGTCGCTGTGGCTGTGGCCTAGGACAGCGGCTACAGCTCGGATTAGACTCAACCCAGCCTGGGAATCTCCACGTGTTGCAGGTGCAGCCCTGAAAAAGACCAAAAAAAAAAAAAAAAAAAAAGGCCAATGTGGCCAAGCCAGAGAATGAGGAAAGGCTGGAGGGGCAGGTCAACAGGCTGGGCCACACTGGGTCTTGAAGGCCAGGCCATGGCAGGGATTTTAGTGTCTATTCCATAATAAACACTGAAGGCTTTTCAGCCAGGTTTTTGGTAGAAAACAGAGCCAGTGCATACAGACAGGTTTTCAAAGAAGCTGGCTCTGACAGGGAGGAGACAGCACAGGTAATTCCATTTCTGTGTATCTACTCTAAGGAAATGAGCAGGAATATGGACAAGATTTATGCACAAAAGTGTGCATCACAGCGATATGTACACAGGTGAAAAACTGACTGAGGAGTTCCCACTGTGGCACAGTGTGTTAAGGATCTGACTGCAGCGGCTCAGGTCACTGTGGAAGCATGGGTGTGATCCCCAGACTGGCACAGTGGGTTAAAGGCTCCGGTGTTGCCACAGGTGTGGCACTGGTTGCAGCCGCAGCTCAGATTCAATCCCTGGCCCAGGAACTTCCATATGCTGTGGATATAGCCATAAAAAATAAAGAAAAAAAATTTTTAATGAAAAACTGACTGAAATTTAATTGTGCAGCATCAGAAAAATGGCTGAAAATTTATGCCACACATAAATGCTAGAATACTGATTTTATAAATGTACAATAAAAGCATTTAAAAAAAAACAACAAAAAACCCAACTACGCAGATTTTATAAATGTGCAAAACTATTTGTTTTTAAAAAATGGTGAAATACTGTAAAACCGTTAAAAATGTGAAGAATTTTTAATTGCATGGAGAAATGGCATAGGAAGGGGGCTAATCCGAAATAAATTATCTTAACTGTGTAAAAATACGCATAGGAAAACACTAGAAGTGGTAGCCTGACCACTAAATTCTTTGTTTTTTATATGTTCCTTTAGCTTCAATTTTCCTACAAGTATTCATACTTATATAATCACAAAAGAAGATTTTAAAAAAAACAAACCTGGGGATATTACCAATTTAGTCATTTTATTTTAAAGGAAAAAATTTAGCTCTATCTCTATGCCCCAACATCTAAAATTTCAAAACTGACAAATTCTTTTTTGAGTTATAGTTAGGAAAAATGGGGGGGGGGTTGGCCACATCCGTGGCAACGTGGAAGTTCCCAGGCCAGAGATGGAACCTGCGCCACAGTGCGGATGGGACACAGATGGAACCCAAGCCACGGCACTGACAATGCTGGATCCTTAACCTGCTGCACCACAAGAGAACTCGTAGGACAAAATTTTTACTCCGTGTTATTATAGTTATTCTCTGATACTTTATTTTTTTCTTTACAGCCAGCCCAATTCAGCATTATTCAAGGAGTACTCTCATTACCATTATTTACACAAACAGCTGGCAAGCCTCCTACCATTGCCTCCTTACCAGAAAAAGAAAAACCGACCCATCAGAAAGACAATTTTCTGCTGACTCTGAGATGAAATTCTTTTCAAACTGATTCAAGGAAATCTCAGTTTTGTTCCTATTATTTGTCAAATACTGGTTAGCATGCCAGAGAGTCGTGCTAAACAAACACACAAAAATCTGGCAAGTTAACTCATCTACGTACTGTATACAACATGCATTTTGAAATCTGTCTACAGGATTTTTATAACTGTTAAATCATTCACGGATGACACAAGAAACTGACTTTACATTTTTTCTCCTTTTCCTTCTATAATCTCATACAGCATCATGAAATGTTACGTCTTTCCACAAGGAAACGTCAACTAAAATTTAATTAACTCCCGATCACACTTATTAATGCAGAAATTTACTACATAATTTTTTCATCCTTATATTCAGCTTTGGAAAACAGTATAACCATTCGATAACACATTTTCTGTCATAACTAAACTAAAATCAGTGAACAGAGCTTGCTCAGAAATAAAGCCATGATTGATAGCAGGGTTTATTTTATTTATTTATTTTTTTTGACTTGCTTGCTTTGAGGTCCAATTCTGAAGCCATCCTCTGAGCCGTGGGGATCCAGAGGTAGGGATGGGGGTACAGAGTTTTACTCGAGACTTAAAACCGAACCCAAGGAGGTCTAAAGCAGTGTTTTCCAAACTGCACGTTGTGGTCCTTTTGTGGGTGATGAAACCAACTTAGTGGACAAGATCAGCATTTTTTTTAGAAAATATGTGCATCTCACATAGTAAGGGTAAGTGTTGCCACAAAAAACGGTAGGTTCAGAGGTACATACACCAGTGTGTGTATGTACCAGGTTGAGATGGAGCATTTCTCTTACCATGGGTTTCAAGCAAAAATCTTTAAAAGCAACAGGCTTTGCAGGGCAGGTCTACTGAATAGGCTTCTTTGTGGTAAATACCAATTAGGATTCTTGCCAGGTTAGCAATAAACTAACAGTTCTAATTAATGAAACTCTCCAATTTAACCCCCATAGATGATTAAATGAGCAGGCATTTCCTAGGAAGTATTTGTTAAGAATATTTCAAAGTAGATTTATCCGTACTTTATGCTGAGTAGAATAAGCCAGTCACACACACACACACACACACACACACAAATGCAAACACCATATGATTTCACTTATATGAGGTTCCGAGAGTCGCAGAGTCAGCTTTGCAGGATGCACAATTTTCTGGAGATTGGTTGCACAGCCATATGAATATTCTTAACACAACTAAACTGTACACTTGAAAATGGCTAAGGTGGTAAATCTTATGTGTGTTTTATCACAACTAACATATTAAAAAAAAAAATCAAATAGCCACACGTGACTCAAGGCCACAGTACTGAACTGGGCAGCTTCAGATACTGTGCTCTCAGCTGTGGGAAAGGAGCCCTCAGCTCGATTCTAACCATCACGGTCCTTATCAAAGTCCTTTCAGGATGCATGGCTTCCTCTTGGGAATTACAACTCCCGAGTCCCCGGAGCTCAGAGCACAGGAGCCTTGTCTACCAACATCCACCCTCTGCCTGGTGCCAGGAGGCTGGGCCCAGGCTCGCGGGGCTGGAGCGCCGTCCCCCTGTAACTAGGAGACGCTCACAGAATGTCTAGACAAGGAGGGGGAAGCTGCATGGGAAAAGGGGTCTTTGTCCTCAAGTTCGGCGAGTAGTTATTGAAGGGCGTGAAAGTCCCAAGCCAAGAAGGGCTTCTCTTGGCCTGACTGCCAAACTGCCCTGCCCTTTCATCTCGATGGGGCAGCAGTGGCCCCCGTCAGTCACCTTACCCAGTAATAAGAAAGCCTTGCGTCCCCAAGAGGAGGACAACGACTGTCTATATAAGCTCCTGGCTTGATGGCCGTCTTGCATCAAACTGTGATAAAGTGCCTTCACGTGCATAAAGGAATGAAACCCAAATGTCCTCACTTTCGGGCTCCCAGCTCTACTGGGTAAATGTAAAGCTAATGTTCGGAATTATCACCTTCCAGAAAAGCAAGGAATGCATTTTACTATATTACATTATTTATCGATAAATTCCTTCTTTAAACTATTGACATCCCTGCTGAACTGACAACGACAAATGATACTTACTTGCATACTTATTTTTCTGTCCTATATCTGCTATTGAGATAGTAAAGAAGAAATAAGGTGTTCGGGGAAGGAATTCTCTAACTGGAAATGGAGATGTAAATGCCGGCCAGTGAGAGATGCGGAAGTTAGCTCAGGCTCCTCAAGCTCTGCCTAAAGACAGATGCTATTAAGGAGTTCCCGTCGTGGCGCAGTGGTTAACGAATCCGACTAGGAACCATGAGGTTGCGGGTTCGGTCCCTGCCCTTGCTCAGTGGGTTAACCATCCGGCGTTGCCGTGAGCTGTGGTGTAGGTTGCAGACGCGGCTCGGATCCCGTGTTGCTGTGGCTCTGGCATAGGCCGGCGGCTACAGCTCCGATTCAACCCCTAGCCTGGGAACCTCCATATGCCACGGGAGCGGCCCAAAGAAATAGCAAAAAGACAAAAAAAAAAAAAAAGAAAGAAAGATGCTATTAAGTGTTTCGCCAAGAGCTCAAGAGAGCAGAGCACAAAGTGACAGCCAGTGATTTCCAGCTTCTAATATCCGACACCTTGAGTGAGGAAGAAAGATCACACAGGTTATGAAGGAGCAGGCTTTGGGGTCAACCCAGGTTCAAATCTCAGCCCCGTGTCATCTTTCTGTAACAAGGATAAGGACAAGGTGGTGGTGAGGTTTAAATGAGCTGAAACTGCAGGTGCTCAGAAAGCCACCTTGGACACAGAAAGGATACGTCACCATGAGGGTGAGAAAAGGTTCACGATGAAGGCTGTTCCTTTCTGAAGGTCCGATCTGTTCATCCTTCAGAAACTTGGCTTTTTTCTTGCAGTATCTAAACGTTCTTTCACCTTTTGAAGATGTGCTTAATTGTCACTTGATGTCTTTTAAGAGCTGCTTGCTATTCCTTTTCTCTAATTTCAAGGGCAACGCCTACCTCTGACAGTTGACTCGCGTCTTCAGTGCCACTCTGCTGCTGACATACTTCTTTTTTTTTTTTTTTGCTATTTTGTGGGCCGCTCCCGCGGCATATGGAGGTTCCCAGGCTAGGGGTCGAATCGGAGCTGTAGCCACCGGCCTACGCCAGAGCCACAGCAATGCGGGATCCGAGCCGCGTCTGCAACCTACACCACAGCTCACGGCAACGCCGGATGGTTAACCCACTGAGCAAGGGCAGGGACCGAACCCGCAACCTCATGGTTCCTAGTCGGATTCGTTAACCACTGCGCCACGACGGGAACTCCTGCTGACATACTTCTGAGCAGCATGGGGTGGCACAGAGGTGCCAGGCTGCTGCGCATTCGTTTGGTTTGGTCCAGATCATTGGCCTAAATGGTGTTTGTTTGTTTAAATCTGGGAGCTCCAGTCATGGCTCAGCAAAAACGAATCTGACCAGCATCCATGAGGACACAAGTTCAATCCCTGGCCTCGCTCAGTGGGTTAAGGATCTAGCATTGCTGTGAGCTGTGGTGTAGGTCGCAGGCGCACCTTGGACCCCACATTGCTTTGGCTGTCAAGTAGGCCAGCAGCTATAGCTCTGATTCAACCCTTAGCCTGGGAACCTCCATGTGCTGCAGGTGCATCCCTAAAAAGAAAAATACAAAAAATTAAATTACATTAAATTAAAAATAAAACAAATCTGAATTAACAGTTTTGAATCTAGAGACTTTCTACAGAAAGTCAGACACTTAGGGTCTCTTGAAAACTCAAAAGATCCAGCAACACGGGGTTCACATTCCTGCAAGATGACAGGACTAGAGCCAAGAAGGGGCTCTGGCCACAGTCCCCTCCACTTCCTGATACTGAGGCCAGGGGAAGTGCCACCCATCATCACCCACGGGCTATTGCTTTTTTGTTCTTTTTCCAGTGTCAGCTCAACTGTCCTCATTTACAAGGTCTGCTCAGCCCAAAGTCCCATGTGTTTAGGGCCAAGAGGAAGACATGCTTCAGAGACAAAGAGACTCTTGTTCACAGTCCGACTCCACACACTAACCATGAGAAACAGGCAGGTTCTGAACTCTCTCAGGCAGAGAGAGCTTCCGCCTGTGAAAATGGGACTGATCCTCCACACACAATATAGCACCGTGTTCATCTGAGAGCCTATGGAAAGCACCCAGTCCTGTGGCTGTATACAGTGGATGCTCAATAGATGTTCACTTTCCTCCCTCCTACGACTCACTGGTGATGGGCTTGCCACCTTTGCACCAAACCCTACTATGCTCTTCAGCCTCTCAACCAGCGGTTTACACCTGGCTCATCAGACACACTCACGTTCCAACCTGAAACTAAAAAGAGGCTTAAAGGATCAGACTGGAATGAGGGAGCTGCTGGTTTTGTGTGTGTGTGTGTGTGTGTGTGTGTGTGTGTGTGTGTGTGTGTGTGTGTGTGTGTGTGTTTGATGGAGCTTCTGGACTGAACCATCAGTTTACAGAGAATACAAAGGACACCATGGGATGCAGTCGGCAAAATCCAGACCATAAGACACTCTCTAGGGCAAACCTGATTTCTTCGACAAAAATTGCAAGAAAAAAAAAGATGAAGAGACGAAGTTACTTAAGACATATATCAACCAACTGCAATGAATGGAACTGATCTGGGTCCTGATTTAAATAAACTGTTCAAAAATTTTATAAGACAGTTGGGGGAATGTGAACACTGGATATTTGATGGTATTAAGAAATATTGTTAATTTCTTAGATATAATGATACAGTTGGTATGTCTGAAAAAAAAAGAGCCCATATTTTTAGAGATATATACTGAAGTATTTCCATGTGAAATGATATAATGAAAGTAATCCAGGGTGAGGAGAAAGGGTGGGAAATTCAGATGAGACAAGATTATCTACCTAATGAAAATGACTGAAGCTGAGTGATAGCAGTGATAGGTATACCATTCTCTTCTGTATATGCCTGAAATTTTCCATAACAAATACGTTTTAAAAAATAATACATAAAATGTTTAGGGAGTTCCTGTCATGATGCAGCGGAAATGAATCTGACTAGGAACCGTGAGGTTGTGGGTACGATCCCTGGCCTCCCTCAGTGGGTTAAGGATCCAGTGTTGCTGTGAGCTGTGGTGTAGGTTGCAGACAAGGCTCGGATCCCGAGTTGCTGTGGCTGTGGTATAAGCCAGCAGCTGTAGCTCTGATTTGACCCCTAGCCTGGGAACCTCCATATGCCATGGGGGTAGCCCTAAAAAAAAAAAAGAAAAGAAAAAAATTGTTTAAAATTCTTTATTTTTTTTTTTTCTAAGGCTGCACCTGCGGCATATGGAAGTTCCCAGGCTAGGGGTCGAATCAAAGCTTCAGCTGCAGGCCTACACCACAGCCACAGCAACACCAGATCCAAGCCACATCTGTGACCTACGCCAAAGCTTGCAACAACACTGGATCCTTAACCTACTGAGCGAGGCCAGGGATCGGCCCCTCATCCTCACAGACACTAATTCAGGTTCTTAACCCATTGAGCCACAAGGGAAACTCCTTAAAATTATTTTAAGGTTATTAGGACTGATCCAATACAGGGAATTTCTTCTTGGAGTTACAACTTGTGAGTGACTTATCTGAGGGCTCAGGTTCCTCTTAGAGGAAGGATTTGGGGGGGCAGGGAGTGTGGGGAGAGATTTCAGTGTGGCTTAGTATGTTAGTGCACTTGGGGGAAGAGGTGAGCCCCTGGCTCCCTGCTGCATCTCTTTCCCTCAAGCTGTTGAACACCTGTCTCTGCTCATTAGACTGTGAGCTTCGGAAGGGCAAAGACACTGATGTAAATCTTTATTTCCCTGGCACCCTGAACACAGACTGGCACATAATAAGACTGAGACAACTGCTTGTTGAGCAAATGAAGGGGACGTGGGTACCTATGTTTCCTCTTCAATAATGGAAAAAGAGTAGGTAAATCTGATTCTTACAAGGTGCCCCTAAGCTGGGCTTCAACCTGTGGGATTCACATTTGACCACATGTCAAAATGGTCTGAGGAACGGATTTCTAGAGGCCCCTTCCTTGCAGATTCTGACTCAGGGTGTCTGAGCTGAGATCACAGGAAGGGTATTTTTAGCAAATGGCCAGGTTATTCTGAAACAGTCAGTTCAGCTTGGTGGGGAATATCCACTGTTACAGGTTATTTAACCACTTGGCTTCTCAAAAGTAGTATTCATTTTTTCTCTACCTGGACTTCTTTTTTTTTTGGATTGTGGAAACTTCCAATACATGCATCCAAGAGAAGAGTAGAATAAATCTCCTAAAGCTTCAGCCAGCTTCAAGGGCCATCAACTTTCTGCTATCTTGCTTCTCAAATTTATTTTGAAGGAAACCATTTGATTTTAATTGATTGTTGCTGAACTCAGCAACAGCATTGGCTGTGATACTCTCTGGCTCCGAGACGAAGGTGGGTGAAACCCATCCCTGGTTAATTTGAGCGCAGTATGACAACGACGTAGGAGGCTGTGTTTTCTCAGTCTTTGGCTTTAAAATTGGGAAATCAGACTACATGATAATCAGGAAGATTTGGATTGTTCGTTCTTATTTAAATGTTTCACATTTTTCATTACTTTCAAGAAATAAAGTCTCATGTAAATCTTTTAAAAATGCCTTTTAAAAAAGTGTTTTTCATTCAACACGGATCCTAGGTAAATCCTTTGGTGATGACCATGACTCCTCTGCCTTCAAGAGAAAGTGAGAATTTAAGCCAAAAAAAAAAAAAGAAGAGCTAGATATCATTTCAAGTAGCTGATTATTTTGAAATCAGTAGGACCTGCTAAGATTGACACTTTGGATGCGTTTTTCTTAATGACTGAAATGATCACAGACTGAATTCCGAAAGATACTGCAATTTAGGTGATCAGCAAGAGGAAATCAAAAGAGTGTCTATTTCAAGTGCGCAAAACCAAAATTCCAGGTATTTAATGACTATTCAACTTCACCATAACCCTTGAGAATTTAATGGACCACTGCTGGTGCATCCCCCTTTGCCAAAATACAGCCACTGAGATGATCATAAGAATCAAAAAACAAAACAAAACAAATTTATGATACGTAATATGCTATCTACGCATATCATGGAAAGCTGGGAAATATACGTAAACACACAGGAACAAGGTGGTGAAACGAAAAGAGGTCACACAAATTATACATGGTGTCATTCAAATGATGTATACTATATAAACAGATAATACAAAAAGATCACAAGGAAGTGCAATAAAAATTTTAAGAGCAACAGAATTCCTGGGCTTTAGAATCCCAAACAATTTCTTAACCTCTCTCTCTCTCTTTCTCTCTCTCTATATATATGTACTTTCAAATATCCCATATGAAAATACAGAATTTGTAATGAAAATATTTTTTTAAAAAAGAAAATGAAGAGATGCAATCAAAATAAGCTATTATCCCAACTCACTGCAGCTAATATATGGCTTTGCAATAAGGCAGAGACTCAGATTGAAGAGAACCCCACAGCTCAGCTGTGGCAATGAATTCATTTTATCTTTTGGCCACATCTGATTTTCCCTCATTTTCAACATACAGTGACAATGAGAAATATGAATAAAGCAAAATTAAGTCTAACTTAATGAATGATTCATGCGACAGCCTAACGACTAGGGAAATGCAGTTTTCTATAGTCAAATGCACTGCTGTGCTTCTAAATCTATATTCACAGGATTAAACTAGGAGGTAGCTGGTCACTCTACAAAAGCATTCTTCAAATCACTCCATTATTCCTCTATAATGCAAGATATTCTAATGTTTCCCAACTTTTAAACACCACACAATTTTCATAGGCAGTCCACATAACAGTGACTGCAGTTGGCTGGGAAAATATATAATGAACATATTTTATGAATTTAGTAACACTTTCAGTGCCTTTCTATGCACTAACTGGCAACAGAATACTTCTACATCTGAAAAATAATGATGAAGATATATGTGGCTCATTATTCTGTGTCCACTGAATGTTGGGACATATGTAAATTCAAGGACTACCTTCGAAAACTCCACTACACCCAGTGACCTGTCCATCACCTTGATGCACTTAAAATATGTTACCACTTAAAAGAAAACTCAACCTGCATAAGCATCACTTTTGCGAGAGCTCTTTCAGGAATTTTAGAATGACGGAAAGAGAAGGGTTAGTTGAATGGCATCCATTTTTCATGGATACAATTTTTTTAATGCCAGAAGGAGTAGATAAAAGCACAAGCAAGAAGCTCCCTAATGGCTCAGTGGGTTAAGGATCCTGCATTGACACGGCTGTGGCTTGGGTCACTGATGTGGCATGGGTTCTATCCCTGGCCCAGAGACTTCTCCATGCCACGGGTGTGGCCAAAAGAAATATGAAAGCACAGGAGTTCCCGTCGTGGTGCAGTGGTTGACGAATCCGACTAGGAACCATGAGGTTGCGGGTTCGGTCCCTGCCCTTGCTCAGTGGGTTGACGATCCGGCGTTGCCGTGAGCTGTGGTGTAGGTTGCAGACAAGGCTCGGATCCCGCATTGCTGTGGCTCTGGCGTAGGCCGGTGGCTACAGCTCCGATTCAACCCCTAGCCTGGGAACCTCTATATGCCGCGGGAGCGGCCCAAAAAATAGCAAAAAAAAAAAAAAAATATGAAAGCACAAGCAGAGTTCATTCTTCATTCAAGCTACCCAAATGAGAAAAATATAGTCAGATCAAGTTCATTGTAAGGAAGATGTTTTCCAATACATGGCAGCTTGGAAGACGATTTTCCATCTTTTATAGTAATATAAAGGGAGTTCCCTTGTGGCGCATCAGGTTAAAGATAGGGCATTGTCGTTGCAGTGGCTTGAGCCACTGCTGGGGCATGGGTTCGATCCCTGGTCTAGGAAGTTTCATGTGCTGCGGGCGTAGCCAAAAACAAAAACAAAAGAGAGAAAGAAAATGACTTGCCCCACATTAATAATATACATCAAACTTGTGCAGTCAGGATACTCCCACCAAGAGGTTACATTGTGGCTTTCTAAGAAAAAGTCAGATAGGGAGTTTCCATTGTGGCTCAGCAGGTTAAAAACCCAACTAGTATCCATGAGAATTTGTGTTCAATCCCTGGCCTCACTCAGCGGGTTAAGGATCTGGTGTTGCATGAACTGTGGTGTAGGTCGTAGATGTAGCTCAGATCTGGCACTGCCATGGCTGGAGCGTAGGCTGTGGCGTAGGCCAGCAACTCCAGCTCCAATGTGACCCCGAGCCTGGGAACTTCCATGTGCCATAGGTTCGGCCCTAAAAAAGCAAAAAAAAAAAGAAAAAACAAAAAACAAAACAAAAAAAAAACCAAAAAACAAAAACAGAGAAAAAAACGTTTAAAAAAAGAGAGTCAGACAGATCTTGATTCCGAGTACAGCGCTTCCACATACTAAAATCTTTATCTATAAAATGTGGCCATGATGTCTGTCATGTACTGTTACGAGGATTAAATGAGATAATATACGCAGAGTATCTAGAATACAGAAACATTCAAGAAAGGTTTGTTCTTAAAGGTTAGGGTTACCTTGCTCTTAAAGGTTAGGATTCTGGGGAAGTAATGACTATGGAGACAGAGGAAGAAGAATGTGTTTGAACTAGGCAGGTATGGAGTTCTCATCGTGGCACAGTGGAAACAAATCCGATTAGGAACCATGAGGTTGTGGGTTCGATCCCTGGCCTTGCTCAGTGGGTTAAGGATCCGGTGTTGCTGTCAGCTGTGGTGTGGGTCGCAGACATGACTTGGATCTGGCATGGCTGTGACTGTGGTGTAGGCTGGCAGCTATAGCTCCAGTTAGACCCCTAGCCTGGGAACCTCCCTGTGCTGCAGGTGCGGCCCTAAAAAGACAAAAGACAAAAAAAAAAAAAAGGCAGGTATGTGATTAGCTGCCAAAAGCATGCCCTGTGGGAAAGATCTGCAAGCTATTGAGCCAGCCACCTGTAGGGTTCTTTCATTTCCTTCTGTTCTCATTTCTTACATTGCTGCCATTGTGTCCACCACTTTGGCAAGGCTGCTTTGAATGATGACCTTCCTATTCCCACCATCTGTTTTCCTCTTTCATGTAAATAATGCGTTGTCTATTCTGATCTTTTCCCATTAACATGAGATGCGTACCTGTTAACTCTGCAAACTGGGATTTTAAAAAATTGTCCCAATCACCTCTTAAAATGGTGGTTTACACTCTGCCACCATCCTAACTCAGCTAAACATTCATCTCCTACAGAAGAAGTTTAACTCTTGCTAGAATGAAACCAGAGGGTTACTTTATGTCTAGCAAAATGGACTGAATAACTACTTTGTAAATGTCCATTAACGCTAGCGATGTTTACTGTGTTTTTACCATTAGGAAATTTATCAAAAAGGACCCTATATACATATGTATGAATACATTAGTGTGTGTATGTAAATACATATATATATCTGTGTTTACAAATACTGATGCAAATATAAGTCTATATGATAGGTAGGAAGGAAGGAAGAAAAAAAAGACCTGGATGGATTAAAATCTAATGCAGAGTCAGAAGTGGGACCAAGGGTGGGTGGGCTGTTGAGACAGAAACTGCACATTTTATCTAGTTATGTCATTTTAAATTTCCTTATTGCAAGCTCATATTACTTTATTGGATTTTTAATTATTTTTAAAAATCTGATTACTTTAGTGCTTAAGAAAGGACATTTTAAGACATTTAATTCCTTCAGGTCACTAAGGCACTGCTAAATGCAATTTTACAATACACTACGGTTTTACTTGGAGAGGGAGAAAAAGATATTCAGAAGCGCCTTTAATCACTACATCATTTTAACTAGGATTTTTAAGAAGTATATTAATTACTATATGTATTTTTTGGTCTCTTTCGCTTTTTAGGGCTGCACCTGAAGCACACGGAGGTTCCCAGGCTAGGGGTCGATTCGGAGCTGCAGCTGCTGGCCTACACTACAGCCACAGCAACCCCAGAGTCGAGCCACGTCTGCAACCTGTACCACAGCTCATGGCAATGCTGGATCCTTAACCCACTGAGCAAGGCCAAGGATGCAATCCAAATCCTCATGGATACCAGTTGGATTCATTACCACTGAGCCACAATGGGAACTCCCACTAATATGTATTTTGAGCCCTAACCACCTACAAGCACTGTGTGTAACCTGAGAGAAAATGAAGCTAATAAGATCTTCTCAAGGTCTTTATCATCTAGAAGAACAGGTGCACATGTACACAACCAAGAGAGGAAGGCAGTGACCCCACTTAAAACAATGATCAGAAATGCTTATGGGAGATTCAAGAACTGGGTCACCATGCTGTAGAGTAGGGAAAAACATAATGTATTGGGGAAATAAATAAAAATAAAAATGAAAAAATGCAAAAAAGAACACTGAGTGCACCTTAGCAGAGTAGATTAAGCTCTGGGAGATTTAGGTTAAATACATAACCATTAAGAACAGAAGGAAAAGGGAACACTAACCATCCCAACCTCCTCCTCTCTGCCTCAGCTGAGGCTCAAGCTGGGAAGCCCCCAACTCCCTCCCTCCAAGTCACCCACACAGTTTAGCCCATCACCATCGCAGACTGGGGTGGAGGCCCTGAGGATGCTGGGAACTGCTGGTGGAGAGAGGACAGGTGGGTGTGATGGACACATATATCACTTGCTGCCTTCTTGGATCTCAGGTGGCTCACCAGTCCCAAAGGAAATGAGAGCAGGTGGTCTTAGCCCTGCCTTCCACAGACAAGGACTTTGTAAACATCCCTGAAAGATACCGAGAACAATGGACCACATAAGGCGCAGACTGGGGGCAGGTCTGAGAGTGAGGGTCGAAGAGGCACACCGAAGGATGGAAAAGGACATGCTTTTCACCAGGTACAGGGCAGGTACAAAGTGCTGGAGGATTGTGGCCCAGCTGCCTTAAAGCTGAAGCAAGCACAGCCCCCAACATCTCTTTTTTACATTTCTTGGTTCTTCCTTTCACTGGTTTCCCAGGCCGAGGTGAACTTTTTAAAACATTAGCAAATTGTTTCCAGAGTCCCTGAGGACTGGACTGGAATTATACTACTGGCTTTATAGAGTCATTTGACAGGGGTAATTAAAATAATCAAAATTACAAAATTTTACACTTTGTTAGAATATTAAGCACTCACGACACGTTTAAACACATGCTAACGACAGGTATAACTATCTATACACTATGCACAAATAACAAAATAATCCTCACAATAACTACATCACAAAGGCATTATTATTCCCACTTTAAAGATGATAAGATTGAGGCTAAGAGTAGTTCAGTCTTGCCCAAAGTCATACAACAAGAACGTAGTGGAATCCACTCCCCAGACTCCAAAATGCTCTCAACTACAAGGCTCCCCTGACTCCATCTTCCCAATCAAAGACTAGAAGCATCTCTTTGTTGGCATGAGCTTTTTTTAAGTCCCTTATTGGTGTTCTGTAGTTTTATTAGGGGTTATGCCCATTTTCTGATAAGATTACTCTGGAGAGATGTGCAAATCCTCCATGGAGAAACCTATAAGACTTTACGGGGACGCTGGAGAAGATTTAAAGAGCAGAGAGATACTCCTTTTCTTTGCTCAGAAGATCCAGTGCTACAGAGGGGCATCGGTCTTTTCTACATTAATTCATGGGGTGACTAGACAGCAATCGATTTTGGACATAACCTGACAAAAACAATCCTGAGGTTCATCTCAAAAGGATACGTGGAATTCGCCAAGAAGTTTCAGAAATGAAAACTAATGAGCAAAGACTAGCCTTGCATGGTATTAAACCATATCATAAAGTTTCAATAATTAAAACAGTTCAATAATGACACCAAAACAGACAGATTAACACAGTAGAGGCTCCTGAAATACACCCATATAACATAGGAAATTAGTATATGATGAAGACTGGATGTGAAACCGAGGTGAAAAAGATGTATTAAATAATAAATAGTGTTGGGATAACTGAGTACTTGAGATAGGGAAAGAAGGAGAGATATCTACCCAGATCAAATCACTCTTAATCCTCCCAAAATATTATTACCCCAAAATGTAAATGTTTAGGTCATGTATACTGGTAACACCAGAGGAAGTCTGGACTTACCGTTGTCCCCGTATATACGAGTGAGAAGTAAAATTTACCTCGATGTGTAGTGTAATAAAGTGACGTGAATTGCAAGAATCCTTTGTGTTTTTTAATATGCCATATCTCAACCCACAGAAACCACCTAGCAAAATTGGTGGCCGGCTCTCGTTCATCCTGTTTTTCCAAGGAGATGGATAAGTGTGACTTAACTCAAGGTCACACCCGTAATTCAACCTAGAACAGGAACTAGAAACAAGAACTAGAACCAAAGCCCCCTGACTTGCAGCCTGGGAACCTCTCTCTGTATGAGAGGCATTCATCTCCTTCTGATGTGGTTGGCATGTTCATTGAAACCTGACAGATCAGAATATGGAAGTCACTTTCCAGTGTGCTGCGCAGTCATGTCCACTCTGCCCTCTCACCACCCTGGTTACTGATCCACCGCCGTAACCCCTGCCAACCCCGATTCCATTGACTCCAAATCCTAAGTCAGCCCACACTCTGCTTTTTCTGCTTCATAAAGTCTGACACGGCAGCAGTCCCAGCCCACAGCACACTCACCTTCTCCATCTACAAAGTATCCCTGAGCACGGCTCCTCGCAGCCCTTCTCCACTCAACCCTCCCCGTCCAGTGTCTGCTCAAACGCTCTCCTTCTGCATCCAGTTCTATGACCAGCATCACACACCTCAACCAACCTCCACTTTTGGTCAGCAACCTAGACCAACACAGTCCCAAAGAAATATGCTGGAAGCTGGATGCAAATCCCATACGTAACTATGTTTTCCAGGAGCTGCATCTAAAGAAGTGAAGGGAAATGGGTGAAATCGTTTTAAATAACATATTTTGTTTAAACCCCAATATATCCAGAGTATTAATTCAATATTCAGGCATACCTCATCTCATCATGCTTTGCGTTTACTGCGCTTCAGAGATAACTGTGTTTTTTACAAACTGAAGATCTGTGGCAAAGCCTAAGGGGAGCAAGACTACGGGTGCCATTTCCCCAACGGCAATTAATTGCTCACTCCCTGCCTGTGTCACATTTTGGTAATTCTCACAATATTCCAAGGTGAAAATTAGTAACAAATATAATAAAAATAATGTTAAAATAAAAAATAAATAAAACGACCACCAGTGATCTTTGATGTTACTATGGAGAAGATTATAACTTGCTGAAGGCTCAGATGATGGTTAGCATTTTAGCAATATGATTTTTTCTTTTTTTAATATTTTTTTAATAATGTAGAGTTGATGTACAATATTGTCTAATTTCTGCTGTACAGCAAAGTGACACACAATTCCTTTTTTAGATATCATTTTCCATCATTGTCTGTCCTAAGAGATTGGATATCATTCCCTGTGCTACAGAGTAGGATGTCATTACTTATCCATTCTAAATGCAATAGTTTGCATCTACTAACCTCAAACTCCCAGTCCATCCCACTCCCTTCTCTCTTCCTCTTGGCAACCACAGTCTGTTCTTTACGTCTGTGAGTCTGTTTCTGCTCTGTAGATAGGTTCACTTGTGCCATATTTTAGATTCCACATATAAGTGATATCATATGGTATTTGTCCTTCTCTTTCTGGTTTACTTCACTCAGTATGAGACTCTCTAATTGCATCCATGTTGCTATAGATGGCATCATTTTGTTTTTAGGGCTGAGTAGTATTCCATTGTATACATGTACCACATCTTCTCAATCCATTCATTTGTCAATGGACATTTAGGTTGTTTCCATGTAATAAAGTGTTTTTAAATTAAGGTATAAAATTGTTTTAGATATACTGCTATTACACACTTAATAGACTACACTATAAATATAAGTTTTAGATACCTGGGAAACAAAAAAATTCTTTATTTTGATATTTGCTTTATTGCAGTGGTCTGAAACTCAACTCTCAATATCTTCCAGGTATGCCTGCATAATCAACATAAGAATTATTAATGAACTGTATCTATTCAGTGAAATTCTGCCATTTGCAACAGCATGGATAAACCTAGAGGGTATTATGTTTAGTGAAATAAGGCAAAGAAAGACAAATACTTTATGTTATCGTTTATATGAGATCTAAAAAATAAAACAAACAGATAAATATAACAAAACAGAAAGAGACTCACAGATATAGAGAACAGACTAGTGGTTACATTGTACCACACACTCCGTAATTTAAAGTGGAGAATAATCTATAAAAATACTATGTTGTACACTGAAACTAATAATAACATTGTAAATCAACTATACTTCAATAACAATAAATAAACTAATGAAATATTTAAAATTCCCTTTTCATATACATTTTTGAAATATGGGAACTCCCACTGTGGCTCAGGAAGTTAAGGACCCAACAATGTCTCTGTGAAGATATGGGTTCAATCCCTGGGTTAAGGATCCGGCATTGCCACATGCTGCACTGTAGGCTGAAGATGCAGCTTGGATCCAGTGTTGCTGTGGCTGTAGCACAGGCTACAGCTGCAGCTTTGATTTGACCCCTGGCCCAGGAACTTCCATTATACCAGAGGTGCAAGCATAAAAAGAAAAAAAAAATTTTTTTTGAAATCTGGTGTGTATTTTACATTTACAACACATCGAAACCCAGACTAGCCACATTTCAAGTGCACACAGGGCTGGGGGCTAGTGGCTGCTGGATTGGACAGCACACCCTAGGCTCTTACTCCAATGAACATGCTCACAAACTTCCAGAATGACTGACGGGTGCTGGATAAAAGGATTATAGGTGATTTTTTAAAAAATAACTTTGGCTTTTTTTTTTTTTTTGTCTTTTTGCCATTTCTTGGGCTGCTCCCATGGCATATGGAGGTTCCCAGGCCAGGGGTCGAATCGGAGCTATAGCCTCGGGCCTCCGCCAGAGCCACAGCACTGTGGGATCCAAGCCGAGTCTGCGACCTACACCACAGCTCACGGCAATGCCGGATCCTTAACCCACTGAGCAAGGCCAGGGATCGAACCTGCAACCTCATGGTTCTTAGTCGGATTCGTTAACCACTGTGCTATGACGGGAACTCCTAACTTTGGCTTTTTTGTATTTTGTATTGTTCTCTGACAAATACAGACTGCATGTGTTAATGTATTTTTTAAACCTGTGATTTCAAATAACTTTGGCTTATCAGGAGACTGTCAATGAAGGAATCTTCACATTCATGCTCTAATGTGAGTCACTTTTTAATGGCACACGTGGCATCAGCATCTGTCTTCACTTCAACACATCTGTCTATCCACACTGAGGTCCTATCTGTTTTCACCATCAGAAATTATTCTCCCTGTTCCCTGCAGCCCACCCACCTTCTCCTTTTACAGATCACTGGGTTGAAGGTACAGAAGGTTCAGAAGAAATACTTTCCAAACCCTTACCACCTCTGCACAAATACCAACCCAGGCACAATTTCTAGTTCTACTTTAGTAGAACTAGGGTCAGTGGTATGACTCCGAGAGCTCAAATTCAAATTCTAGAAAAAGTCTCTGTCTTCAGTGCTGCTGCAAAGATATTTTAAAATAGGTTTGTTATTGACTGTCACTTAAAGTTAGATATATTTAAAAGCTATTAGAGGATCCACCTTGGTTTCTTTGAGAGCAAGACAAGCAGCTAATTTTTAAATCAAAGAATGCCCTTCTCACTGGGACTTTGACATAAAACATACAAAACATAAAATTATGTTTTTGGTGCTTAAATATAGAAGCAGTTTAGTCCCTGGAAAATGGGAACAGGAGGTGGACACAGCTTAAGAGGTTAAATGGGCTTAAGTTGGGAAACTAAAGTGTAGGCACTTACTTTAAATACCTACAGCTTTTAAAATTCATGTTACAGTTGGTTTTCATGAAGTGTTTGCCATGCTAACAATGACAGGTTTGCCCCTTTCTCCCAGGCTTTGAAAAGTGGCACGTGGAACCCTAAAATGGGGAATTAGGAGACCTGAGTATCAGATCCCACTGCCAGCTGCTAACCAGCTATATGACCTTGGGCACAGTCCATTCCCCCTGCAAGATTCAGCCCCTCTGGGTGTAAAGAGGAGGCTGACAGCAAGGGCTTTCTCAGGCTGCTTCCAGCTCACTGTTCCTGACCTTTGCACTAATCTTCCTCTATCCCATTATCCCTGAAACACTTGCCTCCTCGTGCATCTCGTCCTAGCTAAATGAGAAGATGGCTGGCAGCACAACAGTGAAACGGGAAAGCAAGCTTTAAAAAAAAAAATTAAAAAAAAATCCTAAAATGAGTCACCTTTCAAGAATTTGCCATCCTTTGGGGCCTTAGTGCTTGCTCATAATGTTAAATCCGTTTTTCCAATGAAACTTGCTCTAAGAACCTGGTATTTCTTACGTGTACTGATCTTGGATAATGTTTATACTAAACATCTCTTCTAAGAGCCACTTGTAGGTACAAAACAGCACTAAGTTATCAAACAGGTATCAGTAGCCACACAAATTGACTTTAGTGGAGCCTGGAGAAAAATCAGACCAAAATCACAGAGTTTTAATCAGGTGTTTGCACCAGCTTTTAGTAATTTAAAGAAGATAATTACAGCTTCTCCAACTTCCCACTTAACCTCCCCAGAACCCTGCAGCGCCCTAAAATCTAGCCCACTACAAGAATCACTCCCTACCCCACTAGGGCTGGCTGCAGTGATAACCAGGAGAGCCTTTCCTTCCGCGGATTCCCTCAGCAAGGCTTAAGCCAGGGGGCAGCTGCTGTTAGCTGTGGTCTGTGCTGCGTTCGCCTGGCCTGATCGTTCATGCTGCCATTTTGAATTAACATAGGTTTGCTCTACAACTGATGCATCTTCTAGTTAGGCTTGGAACACAGTAGGCACACCACACACACAAACACACACTCCATCTGGAAGCTGGACATAAGCGTAATTCAAGAAGACACTTGCAAACCAGAATTAAACAGCAAATCTAGAAAGACTATATTATTTTACAGAACCCTTCCAAGACAGTTTCGAGTTCCAGCAAATGACTGCTTCCTTATCTGCATTTGAGTTTAATGGATATTTTTAACCCCTAACTTAGTTCTCTTAGATTCTCTGAAGTTCGAACATCCCTCCCGCTTTGCAGATCCCACCCGTCTCAGACCTCAAGAGTGATGTCGCCTAATAATCCGCGCCCAGAAAGACAAGCGAACGGAGGATGCAAAGACACACTGAAGTGGATAATCGTCTCAGAAATACGTGTGCTTTTTACGCCTAAGTGCCCGGGCGCCACCGCCTTAACTTGCCCTGACCTCCCCCACCCCCAAGACCAGCCCGGGTGTGGCTTGCGGGGGGAGGGGAGGGGGTTGTGTCAAGTCCCGCGGCCCGCGTAGACTTCAGCCACAGAACGCGCGTTTGCCCTTATGGGGAGGGTGGTCTTCCGGGCACGATTCGGCGGCGACTCCGGACCGGGTGGACAAGGGGGTCAGGGCCAGGCCAAGGGCAGCGGGCCCTCCAGGCAGCCATGTTCTCGAGAGCCCGCCGGCGCGGCAGGTGCGTTACCTCCCTGGAAAGTGCCAGGCCCGCCCCGCCACCAGCAATGCGCCGGAGACAGCCGCGGACCCTCGAGCGGCCTGGAGGTGGTGGGGGCCGGGGGGCCGCACAGGGCACGCACCCCTGCGGGCCAGCAACTTGGGTATCAGGAAGCCAAAACACAGAGCGGCCTGGGAGGTGAGGAGAGTTAAAGAGAGGTGGGGGGGGGGGAGGATGGGTTGGGATGCGAAGACCGAAGACAGGTTCCAACCAGGCTGCAGTGCCTGCGCCCCTGGGTGGGGTGTCCCTCTCCTACGTCCCTGCAGCCTGTATCCCCAGTCACCCCCAACCCCGGGCTGAGGTCCCCTCTCCGCGATCCCCTAGAGACCCCAGCCAGCCCGGGGCCGCGTCCGTGGGATACGGCCCCAGTAGTGCTGCCCGCCAGTTTGGAGAGACAGAGCGAGGCGACGAGGCACTGGGGACGGCGATGGCGGAGAGGGTGAAACCCGCGGAGGGAAGCGGCTGCAGACTCCCTGCACTCGCAGTGGTGCTGGTCACGGCTCACCTGCGGGGCGGCGGGCTCCGTACTCGGCTCGGCGGTGCTGATGCTGCGGCCGGAGAGGGTGCGGGTGCTGCCTCGGCTGCGATTACTGTGGCGACATCGGGGGCTGTAGCTGCAGTGGCGGAGGCGGCTGTCGGGCGCTTCCCCCTCCCCAGACTCCCGGCGCTCGGGCCCGCCGCCCCCAGCGAACAGCTGGCCGGGCTCACGTGATCGAGGGACCCACCCCCACCCCCCGCCGCCTCCCCCCACCCCGGCCGGAGGCCGCGCTGCACCCGCGCGCTGCCTGCTAGCGTAGGCGCCTGGGAGCAGAAGGGGTGCCAGGGAGGGCGAATCTCGCCGCGGAAAGCGGCTCCTCTTTGCGCAATTTTTATTTCTTTTGGTCCCTGCTGGGATCGCGGCTGTCTCGAAAGGGAGAACTCGGGCTTTAAGGAGCCAGGCCCCACTGTCTCCCGCGTCTCTCCCGGACTCAGCAGTTTTGGTGGCTGCCCGCGGGCCTCGATGCCTAAGCACGATTTCCCCGCGGAGAAACGTGTCCCGTACTTTGTTGACTGATGTGTCCAAGCCGACTCCCTTCCTAGGTTTGAAAATGCGGTTCTGCGCCTGTGCCCAGTACTTGGACACTAAAGCCTAAAGAGGTTAAGCAACTCGCCCAAGGTCACAGAGCAGATAGCAAAGTCAAGATTCCACACCTGGGTTAATAAATCCACAAACAGGTGACAGGTGTGTTGATACTGATGTCAAGGCCATTGGTCAGGACGTGACCATCCGTCTGTTGGCAGAACACAGACTCTATCTTTTCATAATCAGAAAAGACCATCTCAAAGGATGTGAAGAGAGAGCTCACAGGAAAACAAATGCAATACTACAGGTACATGAAAAAATTTCAAGCTCACTTAACTGCAAATCAAATCGTATACAAAGTTAGCATTTTCCACCTGTCAGATTAGCAAAAATCAAAAAGTTTCATAACCTCCATAGAGGACAACGTGACAAAATCTACTAAAATAACGTACAAATATAGTCTTATCTAAAGATTTTGTTTCTGAAATTTATCCTGCAGATATACCAACATAAGTAGGAAATACATCGAGTAAAGGTCATCCCTTGCGACATCATTTGTGCTAGCAAATATTAGAAGCATATGTCCATCAATAGAGAACCGTTCAAATAAATTACAGCAAGTCAATGCAGTGGAATGCTATCGAGCTATTTAAAAAATGAGGAAGATCTATTTCTATGTACTGATATGAAAGATTTTCAACCTATACTAAGGGTGGGTGGAGCCACTGCAGAAGGTTGTATAAATGTGTTATCATTTATGGGGGGGGGTGTGCCTGTAGTCATTTGCAAATGCATAGACCAATTTTGGAAGGATACCTAAGAATCTGTAATAGTAGATGCCACCAGGGAGGAAACTGGGTGACTGAATGCAGAGGAGGAAAGGAGACTTTTTTTTTCTGCCTTTGAATGTTATGCCTGTGCTCGTGGTTTGTCAGGAGTGAATGGATAATGGCAGTGGGCTGGGGGAATCAATCCAGAAAGGGGAGAACAGAGCAGTCCTCTTAGATACTTGCAGCACAAAAGGACCTTATTCTGCATTTAAGTCCAAGGAAACTGTCCTTTTACTCTTTTAAAAAAAGTAGAGTTGATTTACAATGATGTGCCAGTTTCTGCTGTACAGCATAGTAACCCAGCCATACATATATATACATTCTTTTCCTTATACTGTCTTCCATCATGTTCTAAACACAAGAGATTGGATATAGTTCCTTGGCTGTACAGTAGGATCTCATTGCTAAATGTAATAGTTTGCATCTACCAACCCCAAACTGTCCTTTTACTTTCAACTTCTGTCTTTATGTTATAGTAGATTGTTTTTGTTTAGACAGAATAGAATTGGCTCTTGCTTTTCATTCAGTTAGATACTCTTTGCCTTTGCATTGACGTGCTTAGATCAGTAGCTCCTAAAAGGAGGAGGGCAATTTTGCCCCCAGGTGACATTTGGCAGTGTCTGGAGACATCTTTGTTGTCACAGTGGCAGTTATGAGGGAGGTCTCCACTGGCATCTAGTGCATAGAGGTCAGAGGTGCTATTAAACATCCTACAAGGCAAACTGCAGCCCTGAATGTCAGTAGCACTGAGGCTGAGAAACTGGTATAGACTATGTTTAATGTAATGATCAATATGATGGGTTTTAAATGAAACATATTGCTACTTTTATTTTTCTAGCTGTTCTTCATTCTGTTTTTTGCTCTTGCCTTTTTTTTGAAGAATTGAGTATTTTTTCCTATTCCTTTTTATATCCATTATTGGTTTATTAGCCATATGGAGTTCCTGGGCCAGATCCTTTCACCCACTGTCCTGGGCCAGGGATTGAACCTGTGTCCTGGCACTGCCACCATATTTATATTTTAATAGCTATTTTAAAGTCCTTGTATGCTAATTCCATCATTTCTGTAGATTTTTAGTCTTTTATTGATTCATTTATCTCCTGCATCTTTTGTAATTTTTCGTTGGATGTAAGACTTTGTGAATTTTATGTTGTTGACTGATGGATTTTTAAAAAAATTTCTTTAAAGATTGTTGGACTTTGTCCTTAAGAATAAGCTTCGCCCATTTGAAACTTGTTTATAAGCTGTTTAGGACAACTCTAGGGTAGCTTTAATTCTGTAGCTACTTTAATCCTTTTACTAAGGTACGACTCACCAATGGGCTCTAATGACTGGCTCATGTAATCAGTATGATCAATCTGGCTGGTAGGAACCTGGACAATTCCCAGTGTGTGAGCTCTGGGAAATTTTTGGTGCACAGCTCCCCAATAGTTGTCCTGTCCTCAGGAGTTACTCTTTGCCCGATCCTGTGGTGATTCATCATAAGCATGCACAGATTGGTATTCACTCAAAAACTCAAGGAATTTGAGTTACGCAAATTTCTGAAGTTTTTCTTCTCTTTAGTTTTCTCTTCTTCAGAGCTTTGCCCCCACAGATTCTAGCTGCTTTGATCTCTGTTTAACAGTCAACCCCACAAAACAACCGGGCTCTGTTTTGTTTCCCTCTTTTTACCATGTGCAGTTCAGGAACTGCCTCCAAGCAGAAAGCCAAGGTAAGTGTAGCTCTTATTTATTTCCTTTCTTGAGAATCACAGTCCTGCTCTGCTGGTTGTCCAATGTCTGACAAAATTTATGTCATACATTTTGCCCAGTTTTTTAGTTGCTCACAACAGCAAGTCCCATGGCAATTTTTCCTTCACGGGCGGATGTGGAAGGCCAGGAACACTCATTTTAATGTCCTTAAGGAACCAAATTGCCTGATACAGAATCAACTAGATGCATAATTTTAAGAACTACAAATGTGTAGTTTACTTATAGAATTCCTTCATCTTACTGATTTTTTTTTCTTTTTATGGACATGCCCATGGCATATGGAAGTTCCTGGGTCAGGGATTGAATCCAAGCCACAGCTGTGACCTCCACCGCAGCTGTGGCAACACTGGATCCTTTAACCCACTGCACTAGGCTGGAGACTGAACCCACACCTCCGCAGCAACCCAAACCATTGGAGTCCAATTCTTAGTCCACCGCACCACGGTGGGAACTCCTGATTTTTAAAGTTTAATTTTTATTTTATTTTGGAATAAAGGAGTTCCCATTGAGGTGCAGTGATAAAAAACCCAGTAAGTATCTATGAGGACTCGGGTTTGATCCCTGACCCCACTCAGTAGGTTAAAGGATCTGGTGGTGTTGTGAGCTGTAGTGTAGGTCGCAGATATGGCTCGGATCTGGCATGGCTGTGGCTGTGGCTGGTGCCTACAGCACCAATTCGACCCCTACCTGGGAACCCCATATGCCACAGGTGTGGCTCTAAAAAGACAAAAAAAAAAAAAAAAGATTTCTTTATATTGGAGTATAGTTGATTTACAATGTTGTGTCAGTTTCAGGTGTATAGTAAAGAGATTCAGTTATCCATATACATATGTCCACTCTTTTTTAGATTCTTTCCCCATATAGGTTATTACAGAATATTGAATAGAGTTCTCTGTGCTAGACAGTAGGTCCCTGTTGATTATCTATTTTATATATAGTAGTGCGCACACTCAACATACTGATTTAACAAGAAACATTTATTGAACCCCTGTACCAGGAACTGCACTATTACTACAAAAATGAAAAAGGCGTATCAGCCCCACCTCTCAAGACATCAGAGGCAAGCAGGGATTAAGCATACAGGTAATATATGCATATATCACATGTTGTTGTCAGGGTAACATTAAGAGTTATGCCTAGATAGATATATTAATCTAGCATATTGGGGAATATAAAC
Source organism: Phacochoerus africanus (assembly GCF_016906955.1). Taxonomy (NCBI): domain Eukaryota; kingdom Metazoa; phylum Chordata; class Mammalia; order Artiodactyla; family Suidae; genus Phacochoerus; species Phacochoerus africanus. The sequence goes on along the minus strand of NC_062559.1, from coordinate 42,905,791 downwards.
AAGTTTGAAAGACGATGATAAATGAGGGCTACTCAAAGCTAGACCATTAAAAAAAATACATTGATGACAATTTTGCCTTTCTTCTAACCAGTGTGGATTTTCTAAAGAAGCCCATGCAATGATTCGGGAGGAGCTGAAGTACACGTGTAATTGAGAAAGGCCTTTAACACATTGCATGTAGAGGTATTTTCCACTTAGTGCTTCTTTTAGTGTATCATTGTAGCAAGAGGAAAAAGATCTGTCACTGGGCAACTCTCTCGGGGATGAACGAGAGACAGTATTATGTGAGTGAGGCACTTATGCATGGGTAAGAAAGCCTGTGTCATTGCCTTGCATGTAATCTTATGAGAACTAAAGAAAGGAGCTGACAGAAAAGCCATGGGAAAATGACAAAGAAAAGCACTAGTTAAGAGTAGTCAGCCACCTGCCTTAGTCCTATGACAACCATGTTTAGGAGGTTAGTTTTCTGAATTTGGTTACCATAGTAACAAACCTTTAGAATGCCCTTAAAACAATTTACAGAATTACTGCACACATTGAGTATAGGCAACGCTGAGAGAGCTTGAGTATTCAAATCTATTTTTAAATTATTTTTTAGAATTTAAATGATCCATCAAGCCCTTTAGATATGCAATTTAGACAACCATAAAAAATATTTTAGCAAAAAGTTATGAAATTCTACTCATATAATTAGACCGGGGTTTATAAGTTCAGTTATTCAAATATGTCATTTCAATGAGGCTCCTATTTAATTTTATTTTTTAATTTTAAATAAGATAGTTCATGAATGTTCTGGACCTGGTTTTATAAACAAATTATTATGTATGCTTTACATTCGTGGCTGTACCTCTTGGGGTTATTCATGGGTTTAGCCGACTCTACAGATAATTTAAAGGGAGATTGATGAAACTTCACTTTACAGTCATTAAAGAACAGACTAGAGGATTCTACGATCAGATTTTAGGAGTTTCAAGCTAATCCTTTCTTCCTGACATGTTTTCCTAGTTTACCTGGGTAGAAAAGGTTCACCTCATGCTATGCAGTTTTAAAATAGGGCTGGTTTTTAATATTCTAGTGACACTTGAGGCTGCCTTTTTAATAAATGAAAGCTTGTTTTGAATTGTAAATGTTGAGCCTCTTATGTTGGCAATTTTAACACCATTGCTCACTTGAGATAATGTATGACTTAACCAGAAGCTACTATTAGTTATTTTCCAATTCTTCAGAAACCAAAACAAAGTCTTTCTAAATTGCTGTAGGAATTTTGGATTTAATTAAAGGAAGATTTCTTTCATGCTATGAGTGATTAAACAAACATTTTACCTATTGATAGAATGTATGAAATTTCTGACTCTAGAGAAAGAGTATTTTTGGGGATTACTCTTCTATGTACTATAAAAGACAAACAAACAAAAAACCCTGGTATTATTTGTTTCTTCTTCTTCTTTTTTTTTTTTTTTTTTGGTGGTGTGAGGGCCACACTTGTGGCATATGGAGGTTCCCAGGCTAGGGGTCTAATCAGAGCTGTAGCTGTTGGCCTACACCGCAGCCACAGCAACTCCAGATCCGAGCCACGTCTGCAACCTACACCACAGCTCACCGCAACGCGGGATCCTTAATCACTGAACAAGGCCGGGGATTGAAACTTCGTCCTCATGGATACTAGTCAGGTTCATTTCCGCTGAGCCACAACGGGAACTCCTGTTTTGTTTCTTGTTGGATTAATTAACTGACTTTCAGAGAATTGGGAATAATCTAGATATATGGAGATATTTTAGTTTTTAAATTCCTGATTATTCTTTATTCTCCTTGCCACTGACTTTCTACCTTAATCATAAACCAAGTCCTAGGTTTTTTACTATTCTTATTATATCCCTTATGTCATTGATTCTAGCTCTTCTGCGTGCAAAGGATTTGGCTTTTTGCATACAGAGTGATTTATTACTCAGAGCTGGAATCTTTGGTTCTATTTGAATTTCAAAAATCTCATATTTTTTGAAACAAAATTTAAAAATAGAGATTATTTTAGTATCATATGAATTTCTCAGATCATTGATTTTTCCTTACACTGAATGAAAAGAAAGGATTGAGCTTTAAAAATTATTAGAAAAATTCTGGAATAGCCAAATACATAGAGAGAGTAGACTGGTAGCTTAGGGGGTGGGGGGAAAGTGGGCAGTAACTGGTAAAGGGTATGGAAGTTTCTTTTCGGGGTGACGAAAATGTTCTAAAACTGTGGTAATGGATGCTTAACTCGAGAATATACTAAAATGTATTGAACTATAAAAAATAATCATTGTACTACAATTAATTTTTATTAAAAACGGAAATAAAATACCCCCCTCAAAAAACATATTAGAAAACCAGAGAACATTGCCCCAGTTCAGGATAAACAGGTGAATAAAGAGTTAATAGTTTTAAAGAATTATTGCCATGGTAATAAAATGTTTGGAAAAAAAAAATCCAAGGAGCAGCTTTGATTTACTGTTCAGCCTTAATATGAGTGAGAATCAATTCACTTTAGTAGGCTTCTTAATTTTCTTTAAAGACTATGATTCAAAGCAGAAAACCCTGAATACTAAGGTATAGGGCATGGCATTTTATAAAAGATTACATATCATAAAATGTAGCCAAAATCATGCAAGGAAAAACTTAAGTGATTAGTCTCAAGGAACCCGTTGGAATGAAGATAGCAGGAGAGAACAATGATGCTGGGGGGGGGGGGAGATTTGGCCATTCAAATGCGGATTTCATTGCAAGACCCTCTTTTTAAGGTCTCTGTTTTCCTGCAAGTGAAATGTTGTCTCTTACTTTAGGGCACATCTCCTATACTTGTACTACTCCTCTTCTTGGTTATTCTACACAATTATAATTACCCGCTTAATTAAATTTAGCTATTAATGTCAAGAACCATCTTTTAAAAATCTACTAAAATGTCTCAAAGAGAATGTCTATTGCACAAAATAGCTGTGCCACAATTCCAGGAGATGTGGTCATACAGGTGAAGAATCAACAAAATGTGGTTGAATGTCATGTCTTACTCTCCTACCCAGAGGTAAAAATTCCATCCAAAGTTACATTGACATAAAATGCACTCCGGCAAAGTAAGTCTAACCATGAATGAGAAAATGCTACAAGAAATGGGAACAAAGCCCCATCAGATCTCCCTACCCTTCCTTCATTCTTTATAAAGTCAAACTATCTTGTGTTTGAAATTGTGTTTACCGAAGAGGAAATTATCTTTATCTTACTGCAGTATGGAATTTTCAATTAATTGTAAATTCCCAGAAACCCCTAAGTGGGATATAATTTACCTGTACCTAGAGACCAAGAGGACAGCATCCGTTTTACTCTGGACTTTTAGAATAAGACCTCAGCAGACATCTCATCTTATTTGTCTTTAGATCACAAAATAAAATGGATGGTCGTCTAGCTCACAGGCACTTAAGATTGGCTTTGTAAATTGCTGGCTGACTCATACTCACTAAAGTCATCCATTTTATGCCCAGAGGCTTTATTAGCAGCACGGGGACACAAAGAACTGGTAAACAAAAGAATCCAGTGTGCGAAGTGTTTAGAGCTCCCAGGATCTTCCAACCGTTTTTATCCTTTCCTTAAAAATTATCTATGTATATCCAAAGGAGCCACTTAATCCCTTGGTAGCCCTCAAGCTGAAGGGGGTAAAAAAAGATTATTGCTGGTTTTACATGGAGAACTGCTAGGTAGTTTTACCTTAATTATAAGTGAAACACAGAAAAGTGAGCAAAGTAGAGAATGACAGACTCCAGACTGACAAAAAAGCAAGTGTGCACAGTAAAGAAGTTTCCAGAGAGAGGAAATCCTGTACTAGAGAGAGCATTTCAATGACTATATTTGAAAACTGAGCTGTGAAACCAGTGTTTGCTAAGGTCTCTTTCTGCTGTTAGTCTGGAGCAAGAAGTGGAAGGTAACAGAGGCAAAGCTGAAAGTATATTTGAAATAATATTTTTAGGAGTTCCCATCAGGGTGCAGCGTAATTGAATCCAACTAGGAACCATGAGTTTGCGGGGTTCGATCCCTGGCCTCGCTCAGTGGGTTTAGGATCTGGTGTTGCCATGAGCTATGTTGCATCCACAGCATATGGGGGGTCCATATGCTGCGGGTGCAGCCCTAAAAAAAATAATAATAATAATAAATAATAATATATTTAAAGACAGAAAAGAATTTACTTTTAAATAAGACTCCAAACCCATATATATGAATGTATGGATTGCATTGTACTTAAAGGAATATGCAAATCCTACTATTAAGAATGCCATAGATGTTAAGATAGAAGTACTAGAATTTTAAAGTTTTCAAGTGGGCATAAGAATTTATATTCATGTTTGACAGTTTAGACTTCAAACTAAAATGGTTAAGAAACCAAACCAAAGCAAAACAAAAACTCTTATGCCCAAGTGCTCTACATCTCTGGAAAATAAATCCCTTGTTATTTTTTCCCAGAGTTATTATTATAATGACAATTTGCTTATTAAAAAAAAGTATAGATTTGCAATATTGTGTTGGTTTCAAGTATACAGTAAAGTGATTCACTTATACGTATATTTTTTCTTTTTCTTTTTCACTATAGGTTATTATAAGACATTGAATATAGTTCCCTGTGCTATACAGTAAATCCTTGATGTTTATCTGTTTTATATATAGTGGTACATATATATCTGTTAATCCCATACTCATAATCTATCCCTCCCCTGACTTCCCCTTTGGTAACCACAATTTTTTTTTCTATGTCTGTGAGTCCATTTCTGTTTTGTATATAGATTCATTTGTATTATTTTTTAGATTCCACATACAAATGGTATCACATAATACTTGTCTTTGTCTGGCTTACTTCACTTGGTATGATAATCTCTAGGCAGACAATTTGCTTTTTGTGTGTGTGTGTGTCTTTGTGCCATTTCTTGGGCCACTCCCGTGGCATATGGAGGTTCCCAGGCTAGGGGTCGAATCAGAGCTGTAGCCACCAGCCTACGCCAGAGCCACAGCAACATGGGATCCAAGCTGCATCTGCAACCTACACCACAGCTCAGGGCCATGCCGGATCCTTAACCCACTGAGCAACACAAGGGATCAAACCGGAAACCTCATGGTTCCTAGTCAGATTCGTTAACCACTGAGTCACGATGGGAACTCCGACAATTTGCTTTTTTAGCAAGGGGTAAGAGGTTTATTTTTTTCCCGTAACATTTTACCAAGTTTCTTTTTCCCCTCCTGCAATTTCTAAACAACACTGAGCAATCACCCATATCCTCAATTCCGTGGGGAGATTGCACAGTGATGTCTAAATAGCATTAAAGATGTGAGCAATAGCCTATATCAGGAATGAGATGAGAAATACAAATTCCCCAGGAAAGATTCAAATGGTTAATCACCTGTCTGAACCAGAAATCACTGTTTATTGTTATTTTCAGAGTAACCCAGAATTTCATTTAATTACATAAGATATCTCATAGCAGTAATTTACTTAGCAGGCATTAATCATCATAATGTCCACCTGTGATGCACAAACCCTAAACCAAAGTAATGATAACCACCCTGAAACAAAGCAAAACACCACATATATTTTCTCCAGGGTAAAAATTCACCATTCATGATCAAGGTTTGATGCTTATTTCAAAACAACGGAAGCCAAACCACAGCTTTCTTTACAAATATATCTAAACAAAGTAGATAACCAGAGACACATTCCAAATGCCACCCTACCCTTCACTTTCCACTACCTGTCCAGTTTCCTCACTTATTGTTTTGTTTTGTTTTAGGACTGCACCCCACGGCGTATGGAGGTTCCCAGGCTAGGGGTCGAATGGGATCTATAGCCTCCGGCCTACGCCACAGCCACAATAACACCAGATCCAAGCTGCATCTGCGACCTACACCACAGCTCACAGCAACACCGGATCCTTAACCCACTAAGCGAGTCCAGGGATCAAACCTGCATCCTCATGGATGCTAGTCGGATTTGCTTTCACTGAGCTATGATGATAACTCCCCATTTTCCTCATTTAGTTTTGATATAAAACCTAAAACAATAGTTAAGAAAAATCCATAAAGCTGCTGGGGAAATTGGGGCTTGAATAATTTTTCACAAAACCAATTATTTCCTACGTAAACTTTATTTTGAAAAGAATACTACAACATAGTTGTATAAATTTAAATATGACACATCTTAGCAGTATTACTGAATCAAATTATATACAAGCGAAGTCACAGTTCATGTCTGATTACTTCTACAAATGATAAGGTACAAAGATGCAGCTAACCTAAAAAGGCCGATAACTTAAAAACAACCATAACCTATTTATATGTTGTCATTTCATGCTTGTGTCTATATAATAATTTAGATGGGACTTGATCAAAATTCACACAAGATTAAAAAGATATGCTACTTCACCAAAATTCTTTTTTGGTTTTCTTGCTCTACAAAGAAGTACCATATGACTTTCCCCTGATTATAAAGAATGAAGCTTTCTGTGTTGTGGCTTATAACTCCTCCAGGTTGAGGAAAACAGCAGTAACAACTTAAAGAGTTTTCTAAATAGAGCTGATTTCATCAGAAAAAGGTGTTATGTTCTTTCCAAGAACTCTATGTTTTCGTGATGAACATGTCAATATATAAGAGGTGAAAGTAGTCTACATATATGATGTAATAATTGCTCATACATCTTCAAACAAACAAACCTAGAGGTAAACAGTAATGAAAGGACTATGACACACACCTGGACCCTCTCACAGCATAGGGTTTTTAAGGCAATTCAGTGCTCACCCCAAGATTATTCAAGGAAAAGAGAGCCATTTCTGGATCATGGGGAGAATTCAAAAGTACCAGAAACAGCCAGTTAATGATCTTCAAAGGATATGGGCCTAAAGAAAAAAACCAGAGTTGACTACTAGGAGAGCAAACTGAAGAGAGAATTAGGGCCAATGAATTCAAAGAATATTTTCACTTTTTAAAAAAAATAGTACAGGGCAATAGAAAGATACTGAACTTGGGACTGAAATCTGGTTCTACAAGTTAGATGGTGATCTTGGGCACAAGAATCAATTTCCTTGAATGACAATTTCCTCATCTATAAAATAGGCACATTAAGATCTATCCTCTTTTTTTTTTTTTTTTGTCTTTTTGCCATTTCTTGGGCTGCTCCCGAGGCATATGGAGGTCCCCAGGCTAGGGGTTGATCGGAGCTGTAGCCGCCGGCCTACGCCAGAGCCACAGCAACACAGGATCCGAGCCGCGTCTGCAACCTACAACACAGCTCACGGCAACGCCGGATCGTTAACCCACTGAACAAGGGCAGGGACCGAACCCGCAATCTCATGGTTCCTAGTCGTTAACCACTGCGCCACGACGGGAACTCCTATCCTCTTTTTTTTCATTGGCTTCAGAGCAATGAGAATCAGACAATGGTGCACGTAAGATCACTTTGTAAACTTATAAAGTTAGCAAATGGATATTTGGGCAATTTTTTAAAAAGTATTAAGGAAAAATTCCAATTTAAGATAAAACTATAAAATCATTTTTTTGACCCAGGATAGACCTCTATTCAATAGCAGCTGCTGTGGGTCTGCCTCTTTTTTTTTTGGATGAAGTAGAAATGGGAAAAATTCAATTCGCTTACTACTTTCTCTTATAAGACAGTGTTACTGTAGCATAATATATTAGTTACAGACTTTATTAATTAAGAACCAGGAAGGGTAATCCCCTAGCCTTAAAAAGTAAACAACGACTCAATACAACTCTCTACCTCCTCTACAATACTTTGACACATGTATTATGAAGAAATAAACACATAAATAATTTGTTCCATTAATCATGACAGGCCATTCATCACTAGGAACCCAACCTATGTAGCTTAAATCCTAGGCAGAATATTTCAATGTATACATATTTATAAATTATTGACTCTCTTACTCCAGCATTGCACATCTCAGTAAAGCAGTAACTCTTAACAAATAGAGTTCAATAGCCATTCTCCTCTTTTCTCAAGCAGAGACTCAAAGGCAGTTACAGACATAGTTTCATTATAATATGAAAATAATAAGCCTTGGGCAATTGTGAAATATTAGCATCTAACTTGGAGAAAACAGAGGGAAGAAGAAATAAAGGGTGCTGATTTGTGCTATAACTTGGTCCTAGGTTGGGCATGTTCCCAGTTGCAATATTTTATTTTATTTTATTTTTTGCCTTTTGTCTTTTTAGGGCCACACTATTTTAAAATTAGAAGCCAGCAAGTAAAACATGAGGCTTCATATGTGAAAGTGAAAATGGTCCAGAAGTCTTCTGTTCCAAGACAAATCAGTTTTTTAATTCCCAATAACTCACCAGAAAGAAATGGGTCCTTAGAAACGCTAAGGAGTTCTTCATATAATATTCAGAAAAAAATATTAAAAATAAAAAACAATGAACAGAATGTTATGAACAAATAAGACTTTCTTTCAGGATGGTTACCCTCTCTTTTAAGGATGGATGCTACATAAAATGGGCAGTTGTGTCTCTATAACTCATCATGTTTATATGTAAATTCTCTGGCAGATATAAATCCATCTTTATCTTCATCTTCTTTATCAAAAATATCCTCCACCAAAACATCATGATGACTTTCATTCACCACAGCACCATGCTTTTCAAATTCCTTCTTTAAATACACTTTAACCTACAAAATAATGGGTCACATTAATAATTCTAATTCATAATATACCGATATCAAGTCAACGGATATCATAGACTGGACAGGCAGTGCACGTAATTATGTGTAATAACTGCTAAACAATACCTTATGATATATTTCTAATGACAGTAAAAGAATTATAAGGAGTTTTTCCCCTTAAAAGCTGTTGCTATACAGCTACAGTGGAGACACAGAGTATTGCTCAGAGGCAAAGAAAAGGCTTGTATCACATGAATAATACACAGAGAAAGCATATTATATGTCCTTAATCTGAGTCTAAATAAAGCCAAGCATTTGAAAGACTGCTATCTTTCAATCCAGTGAGTTATCCAGATCTTATCAGTTAACAAGGGTCAGAATTCCAGATATTTCTCTTAAAATTAGACAAAATGATGGCACTTCTTAATTTAAGTATGTGTCTGAGAATACTACCTGCTGTGGACCTGGCTATAATCATGCCAAATGACCTTCCAATCTCAGAAACTGAAGCAAAATCCAGCCTGATGAGCACTTAGACTAAAAATGTCCATTTTCATGTTTAAAGATATTTAAAGATATAAACAAAATACTGCCCCTAATTACCTACTAGATTCACCACAATGCAAGTCAACCTACATTTTCATTTTTAATCATATCCCTGTTATTCCTTCTGTTAGATCAGCAATTTCAAACCCTCTCTCCTCCCCCTATCACCAACATACAAGCATACAGTGTATATTCATTTTTAAGGTTAAGGTGATTTAATGCAGTTGTTAAGGGGGGTGGGTGTGATAATGAAATCCTAAGGGTTAATGTAGAATCTATATCCAGGGTATATTGTGTGAACAGAGCAGTGTGTATAGTATAGCTACTTTCTGTGTAAGAAAGGGGGAAATTAGGAGTTCCCGCTATGGCACAGTGGGTTGAGGATTCAACTGCAGTGGCTTGGGTCGCTATGGAGGTGCGGGTTCAATCCCTGGCCCACTGCAGTAGGTTAAAAGATCCAGCGTTGACAAAGCTGTGTTTCAGATTCGATCCCTGGCCTGGGAACCTACACATGCTGCAGATGCAGCCAAAACAAATACATATTCCTGTTTGCGTATATTTGCATAAAGAAACACTGTAAAGATGTGTTAGAAACTAATAAAATCGGATACAAAGGGAGGAGGGTCACATGGTAGAAAGGGGATGTGGGTGGGAGAATGACTTCATAGATATCTTTGTATATTGAATTGGGTTTTTTTTGAGCCATGTAAATGTGTTGTATATTCAAGCTATTTTTAATGAAATGGGAATTCAAATTTATCTTGGAAAAAATCCATGACCGATAACACTCTGAAGTGTTAGAAACTGAATAGCTGTGGATCATGACCCTGCGGTTTATAACAGCATAGCTTATTCAAGACTTAATCATTTCCTGGCCATTAGAATGAAATTGAGGGAAGCATTAAAAGGGACTTGGTTTCTGACCAGCCAAGCTACCTCCACTTCTTTTCCCACAGCAGCCGGACTAAGATATTTGTAGCAGTGGCTACAAAAGCATAAATTATAGGGAGAAATCTTTGTCCTTTCTCCTTACTCAAACACCAGGACTTTGAGGGGGTTAAGAAAGGGCTCCTACTGGGGGAAAATCCACCCTGGGCTCCCCCCCTTTCCAGGTGCCATTCTGAGCAAAACTGAGCATGTGATGTGCTTGTTGCTGCTAAATGCTAGAAAATCACTATGAAACTCATTGAATAGCTAATCTAAAGCTTTAAACATAAACTGTCCAGATGAGGAACTCTCTCATAGGAAATCTATGTTTCTTAATGCAGTAACTCCAAAATGGGAACCGTCTTGGCGAAACAGATCTTCAAAAACTGAGGGCAAGATACCGTGCGCCCTAAGCATTAAGGAAAAAAGCAAAAGAATGAATGGTATTTTTTTTTTTTTAAGTCTCAATATACTTCTCTCCGAAGTGAAGCTCTCCTATGAAGCAAGACAATTTTCAAAGCATCAGTATTTAAATAACATGTTATGCAAATAAAAATAAATGTTTTTTCAAATATATTTCTGAAAAAGTGAGCTAAAAGAAAGGGAGAAAGAAGGAGGAAGGGAGGGGGGAGAGAGGGAAAGAAGGGAGGAAAAAGGAAAGGAAGGAGATAGAAAGAGAAAAAAAGAAAAGAAGAAAGAAAAAGGAAAGAGTACCTCATCTTTAGAGAGTTTCCAGTCATCATTAAGATCCATTTCTTGGAATGATTCATGGGATCTTGGTCCATTTCGAATCTCCAGGAGATCGATGTTAAATATCAGTGTACTCTCCGGGGGAATTTTACCTGACATGGGGGGAGGGTGTTAAATTTTGTTAAAAAGATCCCAAAGTTTTTTTTTTTTTAATTGGAGTAGTGTTGACTTACAATGTGATAATTTCTGCTGTACAGCAAAGTGATTCAGTTGTGTATATGTATACATATTCAGTTATATATGTATGTATATACTCTTTTTAAAAATATTCTTTTCCATTATGTTTTATTATAGGACATTGAATATAGTTCTCTATGCTGTACAGTAGGGTCTTGTTGACCAAAGTTTTGATGATAAAAATCTTGTGGCACTGGACAAATACTATTTTAATTGAAGAGCCTTTCTAAGATTGTCCCATATGATAGAAATACTGAAAGTTTACTCAGACAAATAGAATAAAGAAGAAATAATCCAAACTATTGGATCAAAAGCAGTCTGTTTTGGAGTTCCCATTGTGGTGCAGCAGAAACGAATCCAACTAGGAACCATGAGGTTTTGGGTTCACTCCCTGGCCTCTCTCAATGGGTTAAGGATCGGGCATTGCCATGAGCTGTGTTGTAGGTTGCCGACGTGGCTCATATCTGGCATTGCTGTGGCTGATTTGACCTGTAGCCTGAGAACCTCCATATGCTGTGGGTGCAGCCCTGAAAAAGCAAAAACACAAACAAACCAACCAAAAAACACCAGTCTGTTTTGGGGTCTGCAATTAAAATTTGTTTTACACACACACAGACACACGCACGCAGATATGCCAAATGCTCTGAATATTAAATTTCAAATATAACTAAGATATTATATATTATATGAACTAATGGGCTTTAGATAATTCAGAATTAATTACAGTACAAGTGATTTACTAACTTTTGGGTCAGAAAGTTCTGGACTAGAAATATATATGGTACTGCCATTTCCACCACCGGGAGGCAGTATATAATTGATTGCCCTCTGGTGGGTTACACTGGGATTGAGGCTTACATCTGCCCCTCTTTAAGCCTCAGCTTTCTCATCTGTAAAATGCAAATTCAACACCCACTGAGGAAATTCCATGGGGAGGAGAGAAATTAAAACAAATTCCTGAGAAGGGAGATAAAAATCTTTTAAAGTGAGAAGAGCTTTGTTAAAGCACCAGGAACCTCAAAAAAACAAAACCAAAACCAAAACAGAAATTTCTGGGAAACATGGATAGTTTTTTTTTTTTTTTCTAACTTGTTTCCTTACAACTGTATTTAAAATACAGGTCTGGGTAAATATTACAAATATTTCTTGGTGCCCCACCCCCTCAGCCCACATATTTCCATGAAAGAAGATTTGTCAGCACCAGAAGAACAAAACTTACACTGTGTGCCGAGGGGTACCACTCCAGATCTAGACAGAGAAAGGCATGCACTAGAGGTCATCGGTACCACTGGTATCTTTCCAAAGGGAGGCATGCAAACAGGGTACTACAAAATTAGTGTTTAAAGACGTATTAGTAGAGTCAGTTCCATGATAATCTGTTTGAAGAAAATGACTCAAATTCAGATCTCTACTTGCTAAAGTTAAATCAAGTTTCAATAGCGTATGGAGAAGGGGAAATGGACTAATACTAAATACATAAATACTAAAGGTGAGACAGTAAAGGTGCAGGAAAGTGAAAGAAATACGTTTGTGTAAGCATCAGAGAAACATTTTCTAGATACTTGATTTTCTTCTCTAAACGGATCGTTATAAACATAGGAATTGAATTTGGTTAGTAAATGCTTTTCTATGCATAAGATTTCCATAGCAAGATCCATTTTAGAAAATGTAATAGTTTACATATGCACCAACTTTCTTCTCAGGAAACTGGGGTGAGGCATCAGAATCCCCACCTTGGAAATGGTTAAGTTTAGACCTATGGATGCTGTGAAGTCTATATTTCTACTGCATCCGAGTGATTTTCTGTCTAGTTCTGATAACTTCTTAAATTCTTTTTCTTCTTCATTATGTAACATGTGCCCATTGTAGAGAATGTGGAAGAGAGAGAACTAGAAATAAAAATAATTCCAGCACCACTGTCCACTGTTAACATTCTTCTTTATTTCCTTGTGATTCAATTTGTATGTGTATATATTTTTTCTATACTATTATAATATATATGCTATACTATATCTTTGTTTTCTATTTTTATATATAATGTTATATCATACCTACTTTAGATGTTAATTTTTAAAAAATCTTTGAAACACCACCATAAAAACCCCCACCAAATTAGCGAGCAATATTAATAATAGTTGAGATTACAGAATGTTTTTCACTGTTGGCTCAGTTGATCATTTACATATTATGGCCTTCATTGGCTATTTCAAATGGTAATCAAGACATAAATATATTTTCCTAAGACATTCAAGTCCTCTATTTACATCTAGGAAAAAAGATACATAGTAGTTACTAACTTCTGCCCCTAATCCAAAGAAGAGTGGTAGTACTATAGTAAAAATGTATAATTTTTATTACCTTTTCCTTCTTTTCCATAGCCCAAGGCAGGAGGAATGATGAGCTTTCTCTTCTCTCCTACACACATTCCCTTCAAACCCTGGTCCCAACCTTTGAGAGCCTCCAAGATGCCCAGGGTAAACCAAATAGGCTGCCCATTGTTATGTTTGTGACTACAAGAGAAAGAAAACACATTAGAACTCTCAAGTAACTTAGTCATTTTTTTTTTTAATTGCTGTGGTATAATTTTTCCACCACATGATTAATTTTATTAGTTTGGAAAATAGCACACATGCACAGGTCCACTCTACAGTAATTCAATTCACGGCCCATCTTTCTTGATGCACATTTCGGAAAGCTGACTTGGCTAGAGAGGGCAGAGAGAATAATAATGAAAACAACTGTCTGAGCATTTACTGTAGACCAGATATTATCTTAAATGCTTTGATTCTTTTAAGTCTAACAATGATCGTATGAGGAAAGCACCACTACCACCCCATTATACAGATGAGGAAACTGAGGTTAAGTGAGCCAGTCTCAGACCTAACTCGGAAGTTCTAAGTCTTAATCAAAAAGTGATACTGACCCAGGAAGGCCACTAGGGTGCAGAAGAGGGATGAAATAATGGAAAATGAGTGTGGGAAGGAAGATGAGAGGCTAAGGAGAATTTACTGCCAACACTGGTGGGTCCATGCCCACATGGATAATGGAGAGTCAAGAGCACATTGTCTTTCATCCTGCCGACAGCTTTTCTGATGTATAGCCTGCTGATGGCTCTAATAGGTTCAAGAGACTGCTCTTTTCACAAACTCTGGCCCAGTTCTCTCCCTAGGCATTGACTCTGGGGCTATGCAGGGAGGCCTGGAGCAGTGGCCCCTCAAGGACTGGGGAAGAAGGGAAGGGTCAAGACATCCAGGCTCACGAGCGGAAGAGAGGCCAGCTGCTGAGCAACTGGAGAAGGCCTGCCGGCCGGGTAGTATATAAACCTGTTAGCTCCTCTTAGTGCAACGAGGAAAGGGTTCTATTCAAGGATCTCTTACAGATAAGAACTGGAAATCACTCTACCAGGCTTCACCGGTACCATGGTTAATAAATGGAGGTAAAGACCATTACTTCTTTTCCTTAAAAGTAATCAAAGTAGCAAAATGGCAACAGTAGGAAACGGGACGGTCAGAAAATATAGAAAAAAATGAAAGAATCTACCACCCAGAAGCCTACAGTTTTGGCACACTTCTTGCCGAATCCTTCATGGCTAAAGGATTTAGGCTATTTACCACATAGGCTGTGGTTCTCAAAATGATGAATACGCTTTTTAAACTGATCATTAGATGGTACTTCTTTATAATACTCAGAGTTAGCAGTACTGGCCATTTACATGGAGGCTGCCTGACAATATTCCTGTCTTCAGGTGCTAGAACTTTAGTAGCAGAGTGCTAATTAATATCCCGATGTTCCCACCGAAGTCCACACAGGCTTTTGGTTCTGAGACCTGAAATAGATCAGCCTGGATCTAAAAGAGATCATACCGAAAATGAAAATGTAAAGGAAAGTTTCGGAAGGCAAATCATAATATCATTTAATGTCCACTGTGGCTCTGGCCTTGTTGACAAAAAGATAAGACTGTTGAGAAGTCTATGGCAAGCCAGCATCTTGGAACTTTTTGCCATTGACTTTAAAATGTCATGACAGATCAGATCTGAATGCCCAGTAATGGCAGTTGATCAGAAGATGAGGTCGAGGGAGTGCCCGTTGTGGTTGAGTGGCTCATGAACCCAACTAATATCCATGAGGATGCAGGTTTGATTCCTGGCCTTGCTCAGTAGGTTAAGGATTCAGTGTTGCCATGAGATGTACATCGCAGACACAACTTGGATCCCATGTTGCCGTGGCTGTGGTGTAGGCTGGCAGCTGTAGCTCCAATTCGACCCCAGCCCAGGAACTTCCATATGCCGTGGGTGCAGCCCTAAAAAGAGAAAAGAAAAGAAAATGAGGTCTAGGATGGGGCACGAAGCTTTGCTGCTTAAGTTCAGGCTGCTCTTTCCACCTGGTGTCCTTCCTTCCTCATTCTCCACCTGGGAAACCTCCAGCCACCCATCTTTCAAGACCCACCTCAATTATGATCTCTCAGAAGGTGTTCTTTCCCCATCTCTCAGAGCATGATAAATTCCAGAGTCCGTGCTTCGTGAGCACTTTGAACATTCTGAACTTTACAGCTGTCTTCCTACCCCTGTACTCAGTGTCCTGCTAGAGGACAAGAACCCAGTCTTAGTCATCTCCGCATCCTCAGGGCCTGACTTGGGGCTGCTCAGTAAGGATTTGATAGATGGAGATGAATGAATGGTGAGGACAGAGAGAAGCCAGATGTTTTAAATCCACCTAGGATCAAGCACAGGGCCTAACATAAAGAAATGTTCAATAAATACTTTAGGGATGGAATCCGAGAATCAACGCCTGATGGGCAATCATTACACTTACAAAACTTTTCCCTGCTGCAATTTCTTTCTTTATAAAACAGAAATAAGGACAGTGTAACCACCTGAAAATCTTTCACTGTAGGTATTGGATTAATCTTCCATAACCACACCCACACCCATCAATGAGGTCTTTGAATTTCTAGAAAGAAACAAATCATGGCCCTGTGCCTTGACCAAAATGTCCACCAGGCCAAAAGTTAAATAGGTCAGTGGACTACTGTTAACATATCCTACCACAAGCAAATAAATGATTGTGTATTCTGCTCATGAAAGGGCTATGAAAAGTTTAATTTCACCTTTACCAAAGAAAAATGGAATTGAGTTATTTTCCCTCAGAACAAGAGAAATGAGAATGCCTTTACGTCTTTCCCACTTATTGCCTATTTATACACCTAGATATTTCTACAGGATTTCAGAGATTCTAGCTCTAATTTTTACAATAAAAAAATTTATCGTTTTATCCTGACCACGTTTCCAGTAAGACCTTCAAAGGCCTTGTTATATAAGATTGACTTTAACCAATTCCTTCCCCCAAAGAGAGAAATTAGATATTTTAGTTTTTTAAAAGGGAGATAACGCTGGTACACGCTACTGTTCCTGCCCAAGAGCTGGCCTAAGTGGGTGGGTTCTTTACTTCTTTACCTGCAGGGTATAATTACTTACGTGGAGTGAAATAAGGAGCCGTCCTTTTCTAAGTAGCCTTCATAGTGGACCAGCATCAAATCCCCCCCTTTGGTCTTGCGATGGCAGATGAATGGCTTCTGGAGCACTTCAATCTTCACTTCTGGTTCAGGGATCAGAGCCCCGCTCGAAGAAGTGACTAACAGCGTCAGGACCGCGTTCCACAAGAAAAGCCTCATGTTGCCAGAGCAGGAAAGAAGTTCCTAGAAAAACAGAGAAAGGGCCCCCGACCTCATAGAGTTAAGAATGTAGTTGAAAGCTTAGGACAACAGCCTCTGGCAAGTTCATAACTCTCCCTCCCAGTAGACGTGGCACATTTACTACGGACAACTTTCCCGTGCAACTTCGAACTGGTTTCTAAAGAGTTAAACCCAAGCCCGGGCCTGACTGGCTCCAACCACGCGGACGCCTGGGCAGGGCGGCCTCTTATTGGCTAGTGGAGCTGTCTCTCGGGCGACTCTCGAACCAATGACTCTACAACCATGTAATTTACCACCCGGTAGCCCAGGGGCAAACCACCCGAAGTGGTCCCGGAGCCGGACAGACTACAGAATTCCTCTATCTGGCACTTTAAGAAAGGGGTGGGGCGCGGAGCTCACCAGAAACTTCTCAGGCAGAGTCACAGCTGCGAAGAACCTGGCTTCAGTGAGAAGTCGTGGACCCAGGTGAAACAGCAGAGGTTGAAGGAAAGACTCCTTTGCTCTCACAGTTGGTGCGGTCCCCCTCCCTCATAGTAATTGCTTATTATTTCATTTACGGTGCAATCGATAAAGACTTTAGCAGTGCTTTTGGTTTCACAAAGTGCATTCCTGTGTTTGACCCTCACTACCCTGCGGGTAAGGCAGATTCTTTTATTCCATTTAAAAGATGAGCATATATAGGCTAGGAGAGGTTGTGTCCTGCTTAAGGTTGTTGAGGGTCAAGAGCCGTTGAGCTCCGCCGTCAAACCAGGTATTGTGATGTATTGTACATCACTGCATGATGTTACGGCTGCTAATAATTTATCATCTAAATGACCTTAGTGTAGAGAGTCAATAATAGCCTCTATCAAGAATAAGTGCAGACCATAGTTCCCGTTGTTGCTCAGCTAACTCGACATTATATCTGAGAGGATGCGGGTTGGATCTCTGGCCACGCTCAGTAGGTTAAGGATCCAGCACTGCCACAAGCTGTGACATGGGTTGCAGATGCAGCTGGGATCTGGCGTTTCTGTGGCTGTGGCCAGGGAGCCCAGGGAGCTTCCATATGCTGCAGGTGCGGCTCTAAAAAGAAAAACAAAACATGAGAGAGAGTGCGGATCTCGGCCTTAAAGAAATAGTAATCACATTTACGAGTTACACAAGCTCAACTTAGTTTAAAATTTGTAGTTTTACATTTTTCACATAATTTCAAAAGCAATACGTGTACATTGTAGTCGAGTTGGAAGAAACTAGAAAGCACTAGAATTCCCAGTTAAAAAACAGGAGCCACATTAAATTTGAATTCCAGATAAACGAGTTGATTGTTCTGTGTTTTTATTTGCTAAATCTGGCAGACTTTCACTAAAGAAAAAGAAAGAAAAAAGATTTCCTATGATATCACCATCCAGATATAATCCTCTGAACATCGTGGTGTATGCTTTTGTGACACATGCCTAAAACAGTTAGGATCCTATTGTACACTCTTTCATAACCTGCTTTTCCACTGAGTCTACAGTTAACATTTTCCCTAGTCAAATATCCTTAGCACAGTGCTTTCTCACAATTTAATACGCATAGGAATCCCCTGGGAGTTCCTGGAACCATTCAAGAGTTCAATTCAGGAGTTTCTGGGCTTGGAGCGATATCCCGCAATTCCGGCAATCTCCTAGGTGCAGTCGGTGGACCACACTTTCTGTAGCGGGGCCTTAGAGTTTAGAAAACATCTGCTAACACTGCTACACACAACATTCTATCGTGCAATTCCCATCACCTCCTTCCGCCCTAATGGGCACCTCAATAGCCTTGAAGTGTGTGAGATCAATTAGCTTTGAAAAGAAGAATTAGACCTTGAGGACTAGAATCCAGGGAGCAGCCTAAGGGGTCCCGGTGACCCCAAACATTAAGAGGTAGGTAGGATCCATCTACAGCACATTGACTTAGGACTTGCCCCAGTGGCCTTCCTCCTCGGTTCTCACCCTTTCCGTAGTCCCCAGCCTGCGGGACTCCTTTTCCCCGCCGGCCTCTGCGGCTACGTCAGCCCGGCCGCCGCGGTTGCCGCTAAAGCCCGGAGTGGATTTTGGGAACGTGCGCGCAGGCGATGCACGGGGCATGCGCGAGCGGGCTCCGGGCCGGGTGGGTAGAGGCTTCAGGTGGCGCGCGGTGGCGCCGCCCGCGACCCGCCGCCCCGCTTGCGGCCCTGTGGTGGCTGCAGCCGCCCCCTCGGCCTCACCCAGTGCTTTGGCCTCCTTGTGGACAGCGCGCCGGCCCCGCGGTGCGGGGCCACGGGTCGGCCGCGCCTTCACGTGTCCAGGCCGCCGCAGTGACCCCGCCCCCGGGCCCAGGATGTGAGGCCCGCGGGGCGTCCCCGCACCGGGCCCGGACGCCGGGAGTGGCCCGCTCGGCAACGCCGAGCGATGGCCCTGCTGCCGGTGCTCCTCGCCTCCTGGGGCCTGAGGCAGTGAGGGGGCCGGCGGGCGAGGGCTGAGGGGGCCGCGGGCGCCATGGAGGGGGTGCTGTACAAGTGGACCAACTATCTGAGCGGTGAGTGGGGGGCGCGCCAGATCCTTTGTCTGAGCCGGAGGAGGGCGGTGTCGCGACGCGGTCCCCAGCATTTCCCACTGCAGTTTTGTCTCCCGTGCTTACAGACAGAGCCCCCCATTGGGGCTGGGTGACAGCGCTAACGGCCCTTTCACTTCGAGGTGAACGCTGCGAAGTCCTGAGATTTGGGGTGACTTGAAAGGCACGACGCCCTCAGTGTCAGCGGGAGGGAGGCGCTGATTCCCGCAGTGGGGTCCTCTAGGAGTCTCTGGAACTCTGGCGGAGGAGCTGGTCTCGGAAGGTTTCCCATGAATGCCCGGCAGTGACCCGGCATTCCAGAGGGGAAAGGTTCTTTTTCCCAAACCGAGTCCCCAGTGCCAAGTTTCCCTTGTCACCTGGAGAGTCATCTGCGTATCTGCGTCTGCGTGCAGAACAAGGTATCAGAGTTGTGTCTCAGCAGCTTCAAAGCTCCAGGTTTGGGGTTTTCTCACTGATGATTTTTTTGTTTTGTTTTGTTTTACAGACTCAGAAAGCACCATAGAATGAATGCAAATATTAGCAAGTCTTTTCTGCCCTGCTGAGCAGAGTGGCTTAAAAATAGTACCCCGCCCCCTTTCCAGTTTGTGGAAGTACTTTCTTCCGATCTTGAGAAGGTCATAACTATTCTTCAGCTGTGACTATGATTCACAAGGAGCATTTTCATAAATGAGTGTATAAATAAAAGCCTTCTGTGTGCTGGAAACTGTGCGAGGCACTTTTTTGAAATTAAACTTTTTATTATGGAAGAGGAGGTAGGCACTTAAGATTTTAATAGCAGTATATTTGAAATGAGAAATATTCCCAGTATCTCTTAGGGAGGTGGAGATATAATTTTCTCATCCTAGGGAAGCTAGGACAGTTTTTTAAGGTTGTAGTGTGATTCTCTGGGGTGTTTTAAGGACATTTGTTTCTGGGAGGATTAGTTGGCATAGTGACTTGGATGAGGTTACACAGCACAGCTAAAAATGCACCTGTTGGGTGTATCCAGAATCTCTTCCCTGTGCATAATGTGGTTAGAAGTGGAGTCCTGTTCACTTTTCTTGTGATCATAAGTAGAAATTGAGAGAGGAAAGGTGTTTTAGAGGACTTAGCCCTTGCTGCAAGGACCTTCATTAGATGTCAAGTGATTATATTAGGTGTGGATACCTCATGGTTGGGCTACTGTGAATGTCAGAGACTAGTTTTCTGCTAACCTAAATGGAAGATGCTTAATCAAGTATTTTGCTTTCGAGGTGTCTTTAAGCTCTGAGATGTTATGACCTTATATCCTCGAGTGAAATTTAGTTGCTGGTCTTGGACTTTCACCCCTTTCCATCACACACACTTTTTAACTTTCTTCTTCTTTCTCAGTGCTCTTCTTTTTTTCCATCTCCCCCCAAAACTTTTTTTTTTTTGTTTTTGGCCTCTCCTTTCTTCCTCTTCTCCTACTTAGAAAGTTGAGTATCTTGGTACTGTATCTACTTCCCGGTCATGAAGTGCTTCTTCCATCCCCCACCCCCACTGTTTTGATGTATCTGTCAATAAAGCAAATCTCTCTAGAAAGATCTTTTGGAATCTTTATCATGTAATGCCCATACCATCCATTCTGTTGGAAAAGGGTCTCCAAGTAAGAGAAGTTAGTTCAGTGAGTGGTGCCAGAGCAGAAGCCCTAAAGAAAAGGGGCACTGAAGCCATTGCCAGAGGTGACTGTCCTTACACCATGCTGCTTGTTCCCTGGGGGCCATGAGCCACCTCATTGTGAACACACCATTCATAGAAGCCCATCACACCACTGCAACCTTTCCTGGGTACACTTAGAATTATGTTCAGCAAGTTCTCTTTCATTAGGAGATAAACTTATTTTGGAAAGGAGCAGTCATAGCCTGGGAGGAACAAATGCATTCTTGTTTCTTTCACCCTCCTGTGCCAGGTAGTCTCCCCAAAAGAGCATAGTGGGAGTGTTAATGACGAGCTTTGATGAGGACATCACTGCTTTTTCTTCTTCTGAAGCTTGTTTTGCTTTTTTTTTTTTTTTTTTTTTTTTTGCTTTTTAGGGCCGCACCTGTGGCATATGGAGGTTCCCAGCTCCATACAGCTAATTAGTTCCTACAGCTAATCCGAGCTGTAGCTGCCAGCCTACACCACAGCCACAGCAACGCCAGATCCGAGCTGCGTCTGAGACCTACACCACAGCTCAGGGCAACGCTGGATCCTTAACCCACTGAGTGAGGCTGGGGAGCTAACCCACATCCTCATGGATACTAGTCGGATTCGCTTCCACTGCACCACAACGGGAACTCCTGCATCTTGTTTTTTACGGTAACATTTTTCTCCTATGGTTTTGCACATAGTAATTTAAAAATAGATATAATCTCAAAATAAGTTTTTGTTCATCTTGAGTTTTTCTCTGAAGGGATTATATAACCTGTTTGTGTAGCGTATGTATTTCTGTTGTGTCCACAGCTTGATATGGGATGCCTTGTGTCCAGATCAGTTTATGAGCTGATCCTTTGAATCCTTGGAGGATGTTAATTTTATCGACCACCTAATGTGTGCTGGGCCCTGAGCTAGGCATGGGGCAAGCAGTGTTAAGACAGACACTGCTCCTGCTTTCCTTGAGCTTACAGTCTGGTGGGGGAGACCGGCATTCACTGGATAAATGGTTAGAAGCAGGTTTCAAGTGTGTGATATTGGTGGAGAGGAAGGGAGAGGCTAGTCTGCATCTTTGAGGAAAATTTAAGCAAACTCCGAAGGATAAATAAAAGCTGGATAGGTGGGGATCCCAAAACAGAGGTACAGCTGGAAGCTATAAAGAAGACTTTTAGGCACAGGGAATGTCAGTGTGAAGGCCCAGGGAACACCCAATTGGCTGGAGAGTTGAAAAGGGTCTCCACCAGGTCTGCAAGGGTAGGGGGCAGGCTTGAAATTGCAGGGCCTCATAAGCTGGTTTAAACAGTACAGAGTGATTGCTCGTGTGTGTGTAAGTACGAGCCAGGAATGATAAGATTGTTGAAAAGCTCATTTTGGGAGTTCCCTGGTGGCTTGGGCCTGAGAACTTCTACATGTCTCCAGTGAGGCCAAAAAAACCCCCAAAAAGCTCACTTTGGTTACTATTATTTTATTTTGCCAAGCACTGTAGTTATTTTGTGAGCTCCTCTTGCCTCTTAATTAAACTGTTAGCTGTCAGTTGCTGAAAAGATGGAAACATCATCAAGCCCTGAGAATAGTAGCATCTAAATTGCTTGCATGAATGTACTGATAAAATACAGAAAGAAAAAGGAGGAAAAGTCTCATTTCCCTAATATACTAGGTACACTCAGGTACCTCGTGCTCCATCGGAGAAAAAAGTAAAACAAAGGAAAAGTTCTATGTATTTTCTTCAACAGTCTTGAGCCATCCTGTCTTTAGAAGAGAATTACATTGGATATTCTGGGATTTAGTGTCCAGGCTCTCTACTTATTAGAAGATTAATCCTGGAATGAAAAGGAAATAGATTAAACATTTCACAGGCACCTCTATTGTGTGAGACATAATGCTAGGCACTGTAAGTTTATTTGTATCTTTCAAGCCCTACAAGTTAGTCAAAGGGTATTATACTTGCTTAGTTATATGTTAATGCTCTCTAGTAGAACACTAGTTAAGGAGTCACGGGAGACCTGAAGTCTGGTGCCAGCCCTGTCACTGTCAGCTGCAAAGTCACGTTACCATTCTGAGCTTTAGTATCTTCCTCCATAAAAGTGATGAGATTTCTCCATTAATAATTGTAAGAGTAGTAAAAAACATAACGCTTCTAATGTTCCAAGCACTATTCTAAACATTTTACATGGATTAACATATTAATCTTTGTGGTGATTTAAAGAAGCAGTTGCCTTTGTTACTCCCATTTTCCAGATGAAGACATCGAGACACAGAAAGGTGGAGGAAGGAACTGGCCCAAAGTTATGCAGTTAATAATGGCTCCAGCATCAATGCTCCATTACATAATACTTGTAAATGTCCTTCCTGCCGGATCATTATATAATTGTAGCTGATTCATAAGGTTCCTATATTTAAAGTATGTTGACCTAGAATAGCAGATTTTATTTGAGGGTGGGAGGTGGGGAGGAGTTCAGGAGTGAGGAGGACTTGCCGGGTGTTGTGCACATGTTTTGTTCACATGGAAATTTTCTGAGCTATGCTCTGAGCTTTCTCCTTTGCAGTTTTAGGTCGGTTTCCTGCCCACTCAGCACACAGAAGGGCTGCTGCCATGAGCTCTAGCCAGCTGCAGGCTGGGCCCCTCCAGTGCATTAGAGCACAAGCACACTGCAGCACTGCATTCCAAAAATAGCAGAAGCTTGCATCATGCTCACCAGATGGTTGTTTGAGGAGGTGCTGTAATTTTGCTTACCCCCGCAGGTGGAAGACGGTGACACGTATACGCATGTACTGTGTAAACAGTGCCAAGAGGTCATCTGGACCATGTGAATGATCCAGAGCAAGATTCTCAGGGTCTCAAAACCACTAGTCAACCTTTTTTTGTTATTGTTGTTTTTAAACATCTTTACTGAGATAGCAATTGATCTATCACGAGTTTCACCCATTTAAAGTATACTAGTCAGTGTTTTTAACATATTTACAGAGTGCAACCATCACCACAATCAGTTTTAAAACATTTGCATTATCCCGGAAAGAAACACAGTACCCGTTAGCAACCATTCCCACCCTACCCTCTCTTGCCTTGCCAACCACTCATCTTCTCTTTGTATGAATTTGCTTATTCCAGACATTTCATATAAATGGAATCCTACATTATGTGATCTTTTGTGACTTCCATATTTTACTTAGCATGCTTTTGTGGTTCATCAGTGTTGTGGTGTGTATCAGTACTTCATTCCTTTTTTTGTTTTTAATTAACAAATAATATTCTGTTGTTTGGAATATTTTATTTATCTCTTCATCAATTGATGCACATTTAGGTTGCTCTTTTTTTTTTTTCCATTACGTGTAATGGTGCTGTGAACATTTGTGTCGAATTTTTGTGTGGACATGTTGCATTTCTCTTGAATATAAACCTAAGAGTGGAATTGTGGGGTCACAGGGTAACTGTAACAGTTTGGGGAACTGCCAAACTTTTCCACAGTGACTACACCATTTTACATTCTTGATAGTAATGAAAGAAGATTCCTAGGTCTTCACATCCTCACCAACACTCATTATTGTCTGTCTCTTATCCGTCCTGGTGAGTGTGAAGTGGTATTTTAGAGTGGTTTGATTTGTATTTCCCTAATGACTAATGTGTTGATCATCTTTTCATGTGCTTATTTGGCCGTTTGTACATCTTTGGAGAAATGTCTATTCACATCGTTACCTGTTTGTTAATTGAGCGTTTTTTGTTTTTGTTTTTGTTTTTTTCCATTATAGAATTGTTAGGGTTCTTTAACCTAGATACAGTTTCTTTAGCAGATATATTACTTGCAAATATTTTTTTTCCTCTTCTGTAGGTTGTATTTTACTTTCTTAATGGCATCATTTGCAGCACAAAAGTTTTTAAATTTGGTGTCCAGTTTATCAATGTTTTGCTTTTATTGCTGTGCCTTTAGTGTCATATCTTAAACCATGGCCAAACCCTGGGTCACAAAGATTTACTCTTAGGTTCCTATGTTTTTTTTAGAAGTTTTTTAAAGTTTTAGCTCTTACTCAATCTCCCTGAGATCTCACCTTGCAGTTTAATGGTGACAGAAAGAATAATTAGCCATACTAGATTTATTATGGAGATGAAATGGATAGCATATATGAAACTGCTTGGTACATAGTTCACTCTAGGATAGGTTAATTCGATGGCTATTTTGATTAATGATGCCAGAAAAATTCAGTTTGTATTGCCTGTGTGGAAATTGTGGCTCCTCAGGGTTTCTGAGAGTACGTGTATCCTGAATTCCTTAGATCTTCCTTTTGGAATTTGGAGGGGTAGAAATTAAAAGGAAAAGAGTCAGATAAACCATCAGAATTTTGAAATTGACCCTGCAGTCCTATGACAGTCATTCTTTTGGGTGAATGATGATTACAGATCATGTAATTCTGTGTACCACTAGTCTGTATGTCTACTCTCAGCAAAAATTAATTAATAATTTCTTAAGGAATATAAGAGATGTTAAAACCATTGCCTCGTTGGCACTCCATCAAAAGCAGTACCGGTCTTCCCCTTGATTGTGATGTGGTTGGAGATACTAGGAGTGAACCATGGAGTCTTACGTGATTATAGTGGTCTGTGGATGGGAGAAGCCTGGGGACCATTGTTCTCGGACTGTACTTTCAGTATTTAATCCTTACTACTCCCTGTTACCATTATTGTTATTTAGAATTGAGCCAAAAAGCTAGTTAAATTCCATTAGGAATAGATTTGAGACAGACCAAAGAAACTTACATTAGAGCTAGTTTTTGGACCTAAGACAGCTGAATGAGACAGTAGGGAAGGTAAGTCCAAAAGATACCATGATGCTTGGGCATTTTTTTCCCTGAACCCGTTTTCAAATTGGCCTTGGAAAGTATAAAAGTACCAGGAGAGAAGGAGAAATGGATAATACAGAGTTAGCTAGAGAGAAATAGCTGACGTTTCTCAGTATTCCTGTCACATCAGAGAAAGCTAAACATCATTTGCTTGAGAATCTATTTCATGTCCATCAGATAAAGTTGTTTCTCTATAATCCAAGACAAAGATGACTCTGTTTTGCTTTTTAGATAGCAGAGAAATGATCTCAACAGTCTACTTTTAACATGGTCTAATAGTCCCCGGTAAGTCAATCTCTCATTCACTGAAGATAAATGTTAAGAAGCACAGAATATAAACTTCATACCAGACCCTTTGTGGGGTGTTGAGAATACTGCTATGAGTAGGACATGATTCTTATTCTCAAGGAGATCATAGTCTAGTGGAAATCTTTCTCAACGATGAAAATGCCCTTAGAGCTGGACTTGTGGTTTGGACTTTTAAGCTTTGTTCTGAGGCTGTGGATTGACAAGACTTTAGAGGGACCACACTACATATAGCTAGTCCCTAGGTGTAGTTAGAGGTTACCTATCACCCTCTGGTGTCTTTATTGGAATTGTAAAGGCACATCTGGCATGCTCTTGACTGGCTGTAACGTTAGTCTTCGGTCATCCAGGTTGGCATCACAGATGTCCTGTTGCTTTTCTGCCTCTGTTGACCAGTATATACAGCTTGGATGGAGACCAGCCCCTCTACTTCGGAGGCCAGGATAAGCAGCCAGAAATAACGAGAGAGGAAAGTAAGAAAGTGAGGAAGGCGTAAAACTGGAGTAGACAGGCATACCTTTGCCAAGAAAAACAGCGAATCCTTTTTCAGGAGTGATCAGAGAAAACAGCATGGAGGAGGAGAGACCAAAGGGCGAGTGAGACTGGCGTGGGCAGAAGGGACCCTCAGTGGAGAAACCAGCAAGACCAAACTGGGGGGTTCTTTTTTGGGAACAGGAGGGCGTACTAGGGTGTTATTAGGATGGGATGAGATGATTAATCCAAGCTAAGCCTGAGAGTTTAGAACTGGTTTTGTAGGAAGTCATTAGGCTTTTCTAAATAGGAATAAAGAACAGGTAGAAACCGTGCTTAAGGAAGATTCAGCCACCTGAAACATGATAAGAGAAGAGGGAAAGCTGAAATATAAGAGCACAGTGATGTGGGAAGGGAGGGGGGGCATTGGTCCCCATTTCACAGATGAATAAACCAGGGCTCACGTGATATTTAGAATAATACGGCAAATAACTCTTGAGCCAGGTCTGCCTGACTCTGTGTCCTTTCCATGACTTTGTGCTCCAGTATGATCAATGGTGGAACACAAGCCAAAAGTAGAAATGAGGGTGATTAGGTAGGACTTAGCGACTGACCTGGAGGAATAGGGCAGAAGTGACCCTCAGGCTTGGAGGTAGGATGATATGAGTGTGCTGGGTTTGTTAAAAGAGACAGAATAATCTGAAGGAAGATGATATATTAAACCTTTCTCAGTGTATTCCATCTCTCTCTGTTTATAAACGAGAAAAATAATGCCCAAAGAACTTAAGTGATGTGCTTAACATAACATCTGGATGTTATGAATCTGAACTTGAACCAAAGTTTCTGGACTCTAATTTTCTGAGGAAGGTGATGGTGGGACATATAAAAGGGCATTGCCTA
The DNA here is from genome assembly GCF_016906955.1 of Phacochoerus africanus. NCBI lineage: Eukaryota > Metazoa > Chordata > Mammalia > Artiodactyla > Suidae > Phacochoerus > Phacochoerus africanus. The sequence goes on along the minus strand of NC_062559.1, from coordinate 42,878,317 downwards.
AAATAAATATAGCAGATACTTAGTTTGGTAGCCCAGAGCACACATAAGTGACTAACAGAAGGGTTTAAAGAGACTTTGATATCATATATTGTATTTATAGTTAGTCTCCTTGCCATCTGCACACCTGACTCCCCAGAAGACTGCCATTCTTTGAGAGCTGGGATCTTCTTTTCTGTATATCTCTAAGCCTGACAAATTATAAGTGCCCCCAAAATGCCTTGTGAATTAATGATGATAAATTAAGAAACCTGTAATTTAGCTAATGCTGGTTATTATCTATTAAAACTAAGGGCACCTCCTCATCCTTCCTCCTCAGCTGCACCAAAACTCTTAGCAACTGACCTGACAGGGCTTTGTTATCTACTCTCCTGTCTGGAGCTCCCCGAGGGGAGCTTAGTTATGATAGATGATTCTGTTGAGGTAGAGTATGGCTGAGCAGAGTTGAAGGACTGACGCTACCTGACCTCAAGACTTCCAGTAAAGCTACAGTATTTTGTGGTGCTGGTGAAAAAAAAATGGACAAATAGATCAGCATAACAGAATAGAGAGCCCAGAAGCAGACCCACGTGAATACAGTCAGCTGATCTTCGACGGAAGAACAAAGGCAGTACAATAGAGCAAAGATGGTGTCTTCAACAAATGGTGCTGGACAACTGGACTTTCATCATATGCAAAAAAATAGATCTAGGTATAGACCTTACACCCTTCACCAAAATTAACTTAAAATGGATCGCAGACCTAAATGTGAAACGTAAAGCTAAACCCCTTAAACTCTTACAAGATAGCAGTGGAGAAAACCTAGATGACCTTGGGTATTTTGATACTTTTTTGTTTGTTCGTTTGTTTGTTTTTTTGCCCTTTCCAGGGCCACTTCCTGCGGCATATGGAGGTTCCCAGGCTAGAGGTCTAATCGGAGCTGTAGATGCTGGCCTACGCCACAGCCACAGCCATACCAGATCCAAGCCACGTCTGCGACCCACACCACAGCTTATGGCAATGCCGGATCCTTAACCCACTGAGCGAGGCCAGGGATCAAACCTGCAACCTCATGTTTCCTAGTCGGATTCGTTAACCACTGCGCCACGACAGGAACTCCTGATACCTTTTTATTTTTAAATTTATTTTTCTTTTTTGGCCTCACCCGAGCAGGCTATGAAAGTTCCTGGGCCAGGGATCAAACCTGTGCCACAGCAGTGACCCAAACCACGGGCTGTGAAAATGCCAGATCCTAACCCACTGCGCCATCAGGAAACTCCTTGGTGCCTTTTTAGATACAGTCCCAAAGACACAATCTATGAAATAAATGGTTGATAAGCTGGACTTCATTAAAGTTAAAAACTTCTGCCCTGCTAAAGACAATGTCAAGAGCAGTAGAAGACAAATCGCATGCTGAGGGAAGATACTTGTAAAGGACACATCTGATGAGAGGAAACAAAGAAACCAACCTAAAAGTGGGTGAAAGACACCCACCAAAGAGGATATATACATGGCAAATAAGCTTATGAAACGTCGCTCCACATCATATGTTATCAGGGACATAGAAATTAAAGCAACATCGAGATACTACGAAACAGCTATTAGAATGGACAAAATTCAAAACACTGGCAACACCAAGTGCTGACAAGGATGTGGAGCAACAGGAACTCTTCCTACATTGCTGATGGGAATGCAAAATGGGAATCGCTTCTTTAGAAAACAGTTTGGTGGTTTCTCACAAAACTGAACATACTCTGGTCATAGGATTCAGTAGTCACATTCCTTCCTATTTACCCAAAGGAATCAAAAACTTAGGTCTGCACAGAAACTTAGGTTTATATGAAAACTTGGACAAAGATCTTTATAGCAGCTTTATTTATGATTGCTAAAACTTGGAAGCAACCAAGATGTCTTTTAGTAGGTGAATGAATAAACAAACTGGTGCCTCCAAAAAAAGGAGTATTAGTCAGTGCTTAAAAGACATAACCTGTTGAGCCATGGAAAGACTTGGATGAACCTTAAATGCATGTTAGTAAGTGAAAGAAGTCAATCCAAAAAGACTACAATGTGAACGATTCCAATTATGAGATGTTCTGGAAAAGGCAAAACTATGGAGACAGTAAAAAGATAAGCTGTTGATGGCAGGGGGAGGGATGATTGTTGTGGGAGATGAGTACATGGGTATATACCGTCATACATTTGTCCAGACCAATGAAGTGTGCAACACCAAGAGTAAACACAGGTAAACTGAAGGCTAAGGTAAATTACGGTGTGTCAGAGTAAATGATAAAAAAAATGGACCACTCTAGTGAGTGAGGTTGGTAGTGGGGAAGGCAATGCATGTGTGCAGGCGGGAGGCATGTGGGGAATCTCTCCTCAATTTTGTTTTATTTTATTTTTTAAAATTTTGGTCTTTTTTGTCTTTTTAGGGCTGCCCCCGCAGCATATGCAGCATATGGAGGTTCCCAGGCTAGGGGTCCAATTGCAGCTGGAGCCATACCCAGCAGCCTACGCCACAGCCACAGCAACACGGGATCCAAGCCACGTCTGTGACCTACATCATAGCTCATGGCAACACAGGATCCTTAACTCACTAAGCGAGGCCAGGGATCGAACCCATGTACTCATGGGTGCTAGTTGGGTTCGTTAACCGCTGAACCATGATGGGAACGCCTCAGTTTTGTTTTAAAACCTAAAATTGCTCTAAAAATTTTAAGTCCTTTAAAAAAGTTTTGTTTTTGTTTTTGTTTAAGATAGGGAAAGGTATCAGAAGAAAGCTGAATTGGCTAGATTACTGTTAGACAAAGTAGACTTCAGAAGAGGGAAAATTGTGAGGGATAAAGAAGACATTGCCTAATTATAAAAGGGTCAATTCATCAAAAAGACATAGGAATCCTAAATGTGTATACAACTAAAAGCAGAATATCAAAATATATGAAGCAAAAACGGATAGAACTGACAGGAGAAATAGATCCACAATTATACTTGGGAACTTCCAATTCTTTTCTGAGTAATCCGTAGAACAAGTGTCCAGTAAATCACCCAAAGATATAGAAAATCTGAATACTGTCAACCAACTTAACCTAATTGACATTTCTAGAAGAATCCCCCAAACAACAACAGAATACTACATTTTTAAAAATGCACATAGAATTTTAGTGACTAAAATTGACCATGTTCTGGGACATAATAGAAACTCTGCCAAAATGAAAATAATGTTGTGTCTTTCCCAAAAATAAACTAGAAATCAATGACAGAAAAATGTTGGAAATCCTCAAACATTAGGAATTAAACAGTACACTTTTAAATAACCCACAGATCAAAGAGGGAGAAGTCTTTCAAGAAAATTAGAAAATATTTTCAACTGAAATTGAAAACACAACAGTGGTTAGCCAGAGCATGAGGAGGGCTTGACTGCAAAAAAAAAAAAAAAAAAAAGGTAGGACAAGGGTATCCTTTTGAGGGAAGGATAATGTAATTTTCTTTATCTTGATTATTGTGGTAATTATTAGGGGAACTATGCATTATCTAAACACAGAACTTTAACCAAAGAAGAAACTGAATTTTAGAATAAATGCTATACATATACGCAATGGAATATTACCTGCCATCAAAAAGAATGAAATACCGGCATTCTTAGCAACATGGATGGACCTAGAAACTGTCATGCTAAGTGAAGTCAGCCATACAATGAGACACCAACATCAAATGCTTTCACTGACATGTGGAATCTTAAAAAAGGACAGACTGAACTTCTTTGCAGAGCAGATGCTGACTCACAGACATTGAAAATCTTATGGTCTCCGGAAGAGACAGTTTGAGGGGTGGGGGGATGTGCTTGGGCTGTGGGATGGAAATCCTGTGAAATCAGATTGTTATGATCATTATACAACTACAGATGTGATAAATTCATTTGAGTAATAAAAAAGTAAAAAAAAATAAACTTAAAGATTCTGGAAGAAAAAGTAGACACTGTGTACAGTCAGGTGGAAAATTTTGGCAGAGTTGGAAACTTTGAGGTAAAATGAAAATGCTAGAAATAAAAAGCACAGTAATGGAGATGAAAAAAAATACTAAAAAAATGCATCTTGTAAGGGGGTTTAAAAAAAATTTTTTTAAAATAATGTGTTTGGATGAGCTACTTGTCACAAGACTGCAGAGTAAAAAATAAGGAAACCTACAGTATTTTTAGTCAGATGAGGGTATGACTCACAAGTAATCACTTTTTTGGTTTGGACCTTTAAAGAATAAGGCATCTCTATGGTGGCTCTTGTGAAATAAAAAAGGAAGAAAATATAGTGCAAAATTAACATGAGTTGTGCCACTTTAGATCCAAATAAAAGTGCCTTTGTTAAGAAAATTTGCTCATTGGAAAAATATATATTGTTCAACATTACTTGAAGTGAAAGAAGCGAATTTTGCAAACAGTTGTTATCTAAAAAGTATAGAAAGACATTTGCACTATGTGAGGGAAAATAAGCTGGTAATTTTAGAATTTTCATTAGAATAATCTTCAAATCTTTAATTTCTTTGAATAATGTTTTGTAGTTTTCAGAGTATAAGTCTTACACTTTTAAATTTACTCCTGTTTTATTCTTTCTGATATAAATGAAAATTTTTCTTAATTTCATCTTCAGAATTTTCAGGGTTTTCATTGCACCTATATAGAAATATAGTTGATATTTGTATGTTGGTCTTATATCTTGCAACCTTGCTGAACTTATTTATTCTAATATTTTTAATGGAGTCTTTTAAATATATATATATATTTAAAGGAATATAGATATATATTTAAAGGAATATATATGTATATTTAAAGGAATATATATGTAAATTTAAAGGAATATAGATATATATTTAAAGGAATATAGATATATATATTCAAGAGCACGTCTGTAAATAGAGGTAGATTTGCATCTTCCTTTCCAATCTGGATGCCTTTTAAGTCATTTTGTACCCAAATCGCTCTGGCTAGACTCTCCAATACAGTGCTGAATAGAAGTACAAGAGCAAGTGTCTATGACATCCAGTGTTTTGTCATTGAGTATGATGTTAGCTGCGGGATTTTTGTAGATGCCTTTATCAGGTTGAAGAAGTTCCCTTATATTCCTAGTTTGTTAAGGGTTTTTGTTTTTTGTTTTTTGGGGTTTTTTTGCCTTTTTATGGCTGCACCCATGGCATATGGAAGGGGTCGGTCAAATCCGAGCTGCAGCTGCCAGCCTATGCCACAGCCACACTCAGGATCTGAGCCGCATCTGTGACCTACACTGCAGCTCATGGCAATGCCCGATCCTTAACCCACTGAACAAGGCCTGAGATAGAACCTGCATCCTCATGGATACTAGCACCCGTCTAGTATCCACTGAGCCATAATGGGAACTTCTGTTTTTATTATGAAACGGTGTTAGATTTTGTCAAGTGCTTTTTCTACATTTAGTGAAATAATCATGTAATACTTTAGAAATCTTTTACTTACAGAAACATCCAACTGAGGTTTGAGGTAAAGAACGGACATCTATTTGTCCATGTAACTGAAAAGTCCAGAGGGTATCTTATCTATCAGTGTGACACAGTCTGATTGAGGTGTTCCAAAACTGTTATCTAGGAGTTTCCATTGTGGCTCAGCAGTGATGAACCACTCTAGTATCCATGAGGATACGGGTTTGATCCCTGGCCCCACTCTGTGTTAAGGATCTGGCCTTGCCATGAGCTGTGGCATAGGTCACAGATAAGGCTCAGATCTGGCGTTGCTGTGGCTGTGGTGTAGATCGGCAGCTGCAGCTTTGATTGGACCCCTAGCCTGGGAACTTCTATATGCCACAGGTGCCATCCTAAAAAGAAAAAAACAACAAAAAAACCCCCTGTCATCTAGATTTGCTTCCTTTCTCTGCCTCCCTCAGGGGGAGGTCTTCCTACCCCCTTTCCTTCTATGTGTAAATTATGTTTAGGTCCCTGGGATGCGAGATGACTGCCAGAGGCTCCAGGCAAGTGAAGAAAGAAACAAAGGGGAACAAAAGAGTCTCCATTTCTTTCCACCTTTCTCCAGTCTCAGGAAAAGTCCCAGAATTATTTCTAGTTGGGTCACTTGCCTGTCTTGGAACATATTATTGAGGACGGGATGTAAAGCTGCATTTAAGCCTGATAGCCCCACCCAAACTACATGGACAGGGTATGGAGAAGGGGGGTATTCAGTAATAGAATACCCCCCCAGAAGTGTGGGAAGTAGATGCTGGGTTGCCAAAAATAAATACTCACTATACCTTCTATAGTAAAATAATTAGGATAATACAAAGTGTGTGAAATTGGCATTTAAATACTTTTCTGCCCTGCCCCATCCCTGGCAGTATAGCTTATATGAGCTAAAACTTTTCCCTGCTCGTTGAAGTTTCTTATCACATTTTCCAAGCAGGGAGTTCGACTGACACCATGGTCCATCCTCCAGTAGGGGACAGCCAAAAAAAAGCGGTGGGGGTGGGGGTGGGAGTAGGATTGACAGAAAGAGTCTGATGGTAATCTGAGGGATCAGGGACTGGTATAGACCCACAGTTTTCACCTGCTCTTTTGTTACTGTGAACATTTTTTATCGTGTTCAAGTGTATTAGGCTTCTCCAGAGGAACAGAAACACCGTTACAGACTTACACCGTTACGGAGATTATGCAGTCCCACAGGCTGCTCTCTGCAAACTGGAGAACCAGCGAAGCTGGTAATGCAATTCAGTCTGAGTTCAGAGACCCAAGAATCAGGGCTGGAGGAGAGTGGAAGTCCTGGTCTGAGTCCAAAAGTCCAGGCATGCCGAGTGCCTCTGTCCCAAGGGAGGAGAAGATGGATGTCTCAGCTCAAGTAGGGAGAGCACATTCACCCTTCCTCAGCCTTCCTGTTCTGTCCAGGCCCTTAATGGATTGGATGGTGTCTGCGCCATCGGTGAGGACCATCTTTACTCAGTCTGCTGATGCAAATGCTGATCACTCTCAGAGACACCCGCACAGACACACCCAGAAGTGGTGTTTTACCAGCTGTCTGGACATCCCGTGGACCACTCGAGTTGATAGTTAAAATTAACCTTCACACTAAACCAAGTTGACAGCAGATTGATATAAAACAGGAAGTGAATTAATGGCATCTCTGCTTCTTCTCTCATGTAATTGCTGAGCTGTGTGTCTGTGCTGCCCACAACTGGCCGTGATAAAAGAACAGTGTGCTTTGATACTGCTCTGGACTCTCCATTTCTCTGCCATTAAATTTCAGATAACAGAAATAAGACTTCTGTGGTCTCTTAATGTGTATTCTGAAATTCTGGGAACTATAATGAAAACTTTCTTGTTTTTATGGTTGCAAACTACAGAATAAAATAATTGAACTTCTGTAATTATAACTTCTAGATAAATACAAAACCTGTTACAGAGAAGGTATTGTTTTGGTTACTATTATAGTTTACAAGCTACTTTTATTTTTCTGAGAAAGTTTTTTTAAAATCTTTTTTAGACATGATTTTTATTTTTTCCATTGCTGTATAGTTGATTTACAGCAAGCTCCTTTAAAAATGTACTGCAGCTGTGCTTTGTGTTTGTGTGTTTGGGCTGTTTAACATTTTTCAGATTTCCTATAAGATAAACCTAGTATAGTACCACATTTTTTCAATTTTTAGGCATTTTCCCCCACATTCCAACAGCTCTGAAATTGGAAAGCATCTTAGACTCAGTGCCATGTCATTGCTTAACAAGCAGGTTTTTTTTTTCCTTGTGTTGCATAAAATAATACTTTATCTTAGATTTTTTTAGGTTTTTTGAAATGTAGTTGATTTACAGTGTTGTGTTAGTTTCTGGTGTACAGCAAAGTAATTCAGTTATACATATATATATTCTTTTTCATATCCTTTTCCATTATAAGTTCTTGTAAGATATTAAATACAGTTTCCCTGTGCTATACAGTAGGTCCTTGTTGTTTACCTATTTTATATATAATAGTTTGTCTCTTTTAATCTCAAACTCCTAATTTATCCCTCCCCCACCCTCTTTTCCCTTTGGTAACCATGTTTGTTTTCTTTGTCTATGAGTCTGTTCCAGCTTTGTTTACAAAAATTCATTTGTATCATATTTTAGATTCCACATATAAGTGATAGCATATGATATTTGTTTTTGGCTTCACTTAGTATGTTAAACTATAAGTCATCCATGTTGTTAAAAATGGCATTATTTTGCTGTTTTTATGGTTGAGTAATATTCCATTGTATAATACATACCGCATTTTTATTCATTCAACCGTTGGTGGACATTTAGGTTGCTCCCATGTCTTGTTAATAGTGCTGCTGTGAACATGGGGTGCATGTATTCTTTCAAATTAGAGTTTTCTCTGGATATATGTCCAGGAGTGGGCTTACTGCATCTGCAACATACACCACAGTTTGTGGCAGTGCTGGATCCTTAATCCACTGAGCGAGGCTAGTGATCGAACCTGTATCCGCTTGGATACGAGTTGGGTTCATTTCTGCTTGAGCCACGACAGGAACTTCCTATTTTTAGTTTTTTTGAGGAACCTCCATTACTGTTTTCCATAGTGGCTGCACCGATTTACATTCCCACTAACGGTGTAGGAAGGTTCCTTTTGCTCCACACCCTCGCCAGGTGTTATTTATTGACTTTTTAATGGTGGCTCTTCTGACCAGTGTGAGGTTATACCTCATTGTAGTTTTGATTTACATTTCTCTGATAACTAGTGATGTTGAGCGTCTTTCCATGTGCCTGTTCATCATCCATGGGTTTTCTTTGGAGAAGTATCTATGTAGATCTGCTGTGGTTTTTTTGGTTTTTTTTTTATTGTGTTGTGGTTTTTTGTTATTGAGTTATGTGATCTATTTGTATATTTTGGAAATTCAGCCCTTGTCAGTTGCACTGTTTGCAAATATTTTAGTTATTTTAAAACCGACAGTGTGTGGAGTTCCTGTCGTGGCACAGTGGTTAACGAATCCAACTAGGAACCACGAAGTTGCAGGTTCGATCCCTGCCCTTGCTCAGTGGGTTAAGGATCCGGCGTTGCTGTGAGCTGTGGTGTAGGCCGGCGGCTACAGCTCCAATTCGACCCCTAGCCTGGGAACCTCCATATGCCGCAGGAGCGGCCCAAGAAATGGCAAAAAGACAAAAAGAAAAAAGAAAAAGAAAAAACCGATAGTGTGTGATGGTTAATTTTATGTGTCAACTTGCCTCTTCTGTGGGGTGCCCAGACATTTGACCAAACATTGTTCTGGATGTGTCTGAGGGTATTTCTGGATGAGATTAACGTTTGAGTTGGTAGACTGAGTAAAGTAGATTACTTTCCCTGATGTGAGTGGATCTTAGCCAATCAGTCAAAGACCTAAATAGAACAAAAAGGCTGAGTAAGAAATAACTCCTGTCTGACTATTGAGTTAGGACATTGGTCCTTTCCTGCTTTCTGACTCTGACTAAAACATTGGCTCTTCTCGGGTTTCAAGCCTGCTGACTTTTGGACTGGAATTACAAATTGGTCCTCCTGAGGCTGTAGCTTGCTGATTGCAGATCTTGGAATTTCTCAGCCTCTATAATTGCATGAGCATGTAGATACACATACAATTGGTTCTGTGTTTCTGGAGCACCCGGACTAAATACAGATGGACTCCTATATTTGATAAAATGTGGTAATTGAGGGTATGTTGAATTCTCTGTACTCAAGAGTCACAGTGTTTTTGGAGAGTGTTCCCATCAGACATAGTCATGAGTTGAGCTGTAAGTGAGAAGATGATATGGTTTTGTACCAGGATAGCCTTATAGCAATGGGGAGTCTAGACTTGGGGGTTGTTATGCTGGGAGGGACTGTAGAAAGGCATAGTTTTCTTCCCAACTCTGCTGTGTACTTCCTGTGTGACCTTAGGTAGGTCACTTGATCTGCGCGGGATTGGTTTCCTTTTCTGTAAAACGAGCTGGTTGGACTAGGTGATTTCAAAGGTCTCCTCCATTTCTCAGGTTCTTTTTTTTTTTTTTTTTTGTCTTTTTGCTATTTCTTTGGGCCGTTCCTGCGGCATATGGAGGTTCCCAGGCTAGGGGTTGAATTGGAGCTGTAGCCACTGGCCTACGCCAGAGCCACAGCAACACGGGATCCGAGCTGCGTCTGTGACCTACGCCACAGCCCATGGCAACGCCAAATCCTTAACCCACTGAGCAAGGGCAGGGACTGAACCCGCAACCTCATGGTTCCTAGTCGGATTCGTTAACCACTGCACCACGACGGGAACTCCCATTTCTCAGGTTCTTAGGAATTGATTCTTTTGTCTCAGTGAGGGGAGATGGCAAAAGTTATAAATAATGACTTTTGCAAAGGGCTAAGATATCACCAATAATACCTATTTCAGGAGTGCTGATTTTTTGCTTAATAATATGTAGTCTGAGGATCAGTTTGGTTTCCTGTATTGTAATGTTTGTGCCAAGAATGGTGGCCTTCAGGTTTCTTTTTCCATAGAATTTGAAGCCAAGGTCAGGAAGTATCACCTTCTGAAATACATTTACAAGTTCATCCCAAGAGATTTTCCAGCCAATAATTGACCTATGTGGGTGTTGAGATAAGGCTTCAGGCTCCTGACATCCAGTAAAGGGTGTAGGTTCTTGCTTCCCTGGGAAGGATGTCCCCAGTACAAGATGTAGCAAAAGGAACATAAGCCATGGTTTTAGAAAACATTACGTATCTTTGGTGAGAAAGGATATTTCAGTGACTGGTATGAATTATTAGAGGGTGGATTTTGAGAATTAGTGTTTTCCCAGTTTTGTTTAAGAAAGTGAGAGACATGGTACCTGGCAGGTCTAAGTATTCTGGTTCCCAGAAAAGCAGACCCTGACAAAGTAGATGATGAATGAAACATCTTGCCTGTCACCTAACCTCTGTGTCTAATTTAGATTTAGTGCTGACCATTCAGCCTCCTGATTACAAATGTAGTTTCTCTGAACTATGACCTTAGGCTATGGGTGCTCCAGGAAGTGTACTAATCTCCTGTTAGTAGTAAATTGATACTATTTTCACATCTCTTGGTGACTTATATACTTGGTTTGTGTGAATCAGTTCCCAAGGGCCCATCAGGTATGTACTTGAGCAGCCCTTGTGGCTCTGCCCAAAGCCCCTACCAGCCTTCTCTCTGGCTCTCTCAGTCACAGAGGGGTCCAGTGGGAGAAATATATACTCAAAGGGCTGGGGCATTTCAGAGAAAGAAGATAAAATACATCTGACTTAGGATACTGACAAGGCTTATGCAGAGATGGTCAAGGATGACGTTTTAGGAAGAAGATCCAGTTCAAGCAAAAGCCCTAAAACAGGTGTATAGCAAGTAAGTTTGGTTCGACTAGAATCTAGGTGTGTAAGAAAGCTAAATAAGATGCATGTATTTCCACTGAATACTGTTTATCCCCCGAAGTTCTCTGAAGTGAAAGTAGTTAAGCCCTTGAGTGTTTTAAGAATATTCCATTTCAGCGGGCCAGTACCAAATCATCATTTAAAGTTATCTTTCCTTAGATGTCATATGACCCTAGGCAGGCTCTGTATGTTGTTGAAAGGCCAAAGCAATCTTTAGTCTTATTTATAAGTTAGGGATAATTTTTCTTAACCATAGGGGAAAAGAGTAAATGTGTTAACAATAATATTTGAAAAACAATAATCTTTTATCTTAGAAAGATTAAAAACCAAAGTTTACTGATACTATATTGAGGGGAAAGGAGTAAAAATCAGTAATCCTGTTACCTAGAGAATCATCACCATATTTATCGCTGATCCTTCAAGACTTCTCTGCAAAAATGGGATCAAACATAGATCTTTTCTAAGTTCTTTCCCTTCGAATTTCCCCTGGATTGTAAGTTCCTTGGAGCTGGGATCTTGCATCCTTTGTTGGGTCCTAATCCTGTGTCCTGGGAAGCTGTAATTGAGACCACGCTCTTGCTTCTGTTTTTAGGTTGGCAGCCTCGGTGGTTCCTTCTCTGTGGGGGGATATTATCATATTACGATTCTCCTGAAGATGCCTGGAAAGGTTGCAAAGGGAGCATCCAGATGGCAGTCTGTGAAATTCAAGGTGAGAAACCAAGAGACTTGCAGGTTTTATTTTTCTTTCTGTCTCTCTGTCAAAATGAAAGAGCACTAGCTTCTGCATGCCTTTCTCTGCTGCTCCTATAGTTCAGACAAAAGTATATAATGTTATGTCCCAGAAGAAAGTCTTACAAGTAAAACCTAAAGCTGCAGCCAGTTTTTACAAGGAGGTTGTTTAAGAGGTAGAATAAACGAGAGCAGCGTGCTTCACCACACCTCCAGTGCTCATTCCTTTAGTTGCCTGCTCACCTGGGGCCAGTGACTATTTGCTAAGCTTATTTATCTTATTGCATATCTTCTTATTGCACTTGTATGTTTAAATCAGGAGACACATACACCTCCTGGCCACCACCTCTGCACTAAAACAAAACAACACAGACACCTAACAGACCTACAAATAGCCTTTGTTTCTTGGTTTTGAGAATCTTGAGATATGCTGAGAAGATGTGGCTCAGAAACTGAGCAGAAGGGAATTTGGGGCATGGGGTTTTGGGGGGTGAAGGAGGGTGTGGCTTGCTTGTTTCTTCTCCTGAAGTGCTCTGAAGGGATTCTCACATTTTTTATATGACTAGTGAAGAAATTAGAAAAGGAAAAATACTGTGTTCTTGATGGCCTTCCAATAGCCCGAGGAGATAAAGAGCATACCTTTATTTTTTGGCATTAAGTCTTGATGGCCGCAGAGCAGCATACTTTACACACACACTGCCCCCCAAAAGAAAGATTTTCCTTTCTCCTCTTATAAAAGTTCCCAAGGAGATTTGGGTGGTTCTTTTTTTAGGCCAAAGGCTTGTTGAGACCTTGGAATCAATGCAGAATTTTCCCTTTTCATCAGCAGAGGCCTCTAGGAAGAGGTAAATAAACTAGAAGTCATAAGGCCTGACGTCTTCTCTTGGAAGAAGTCCTCAGTGACTGGTCCCTGTGAAGCTCAAGAATTTGCGTGGAGCGGAGGCTACCCAGCTAGGGCTCTGCTAGGTGTCTGACCTCCCTCTGCCTTGCTCCCAGTTCATTCAGTAGATAACACACGCATGGACCTGATAATCCCTGGGGAACAGTACTTCTACCTGAAGGCCAGAAGTGTGGCTGAGCGACAGCGGTGGCTGGTAGCCCTGGGGTCAGCCAAGGCTTGCCTGACAGACAGTAGGACCCAGAAGGAAAAAGGCAAGTATTGATTGTCCTCTGGTCTGGGAACCCTGGGAATCACCCATTGGCATCTCTGGGTTCCCATATTTGCTATCTTGCTTTTGCCCACCTAGCCATTTGTATCATACAAATACTGTATATCTCAGTGGAACTTAAGCAGTCTAACTCTTCTTTCTCAACATGGCATAGTAGACAGAGTACAGGTTAGGAGCCAGATACAATAGGACTTAAATCATGGCCTTGTGGAGTACTGGCTTTGTCTCCTTGGCCTAGGTCACTTAACCTGTCTAACCTTTTTGTCTCCTTATATTTTAAAAGGAGGCAATCACCTACCTTAGAAGGATCATCATGAGGATCAGTGATGATATAAAACTGCCTGGTACTGTGTCTGGCACAAAGTTGACCTTTGGTAAAAGAGTAGCTGAGCCAAAGCAGCCTCAGATCTGGGTGCTTCCAGCAATAACGCCCCACTTCCCACCTCCTTTCCTGGGGTAGGTGGATACTTAAGGTTGCTGCTGCTTCAGGCTCATTAACTCAACATCGTTAGTTCTCCTGAGAACCATGGCATAACATGAGTGCCAGGACTTACAGCCTCCCTGGCAGCCCCCCAGCTCCCAGTGTACACCTGAGGAGATTGGTGGGAGAGAGGGGCCTCTGGGAAAGTGTTTCAGGGGGCCTTTCCCATGGCATGTATGGCAGATGTGCCTAACCCGGCAAGTTGAGACAGTAAATGGCCTCTGTGGGTGGTTTTTTAATGCCCAGTCGGGAGCAAATTCCAGACACTGTCAGCTTTGACTCTGATCAGGTGGTGAGGTGCAGCTTTTTTTGTGGAGAAGAAAGCAGAGGCAGTAATGATCATAGCTGGGCCCTCAGTGCCGGGGTGGCTGGAGTGAGCGCTAATGAAGGGGCAGCAGGTGCACAGAGGGGTCATTAGCCCTGCCAGGTGGCATGCTGGACCAGCCTGCTGAGTTAACCAGCTGTCTTACTAGCGGTAATTGCATGTCACAGAACACTGCTTCCCAGTTTCCAACCCTGCGTCAGCAGCTGGGATCCCATTTTACAGATAGTAAAGCTGTGTAACAGAATTGAGACCAAAATTCTGAACCCTTGACTCTGTTCCCAGTTCTGACACAAGTAGATCAGAGGTACACCGTCTCCTTCTTCCTGACCCGGTGATCATCGAATATGTCGCCTCAAGAAATAATGTAGATTCAAAAGAATGGAAACCTCTCTTTTCTGTTTTTCTTGCTCCCATAACTTATATCATATCTGCCACCCATAGTGTAAACATCTGACTTTAGGCGTAGATTATATTTCACTTGTCTGTATAGTATACTAACTAGTAAACGAGTTATTCATTCTGGTAAATACATTTTCATCGTTTTGTTATTTAGAGTTTGCGGAAAACACTGAAAACCTGAAAACTAAAATGTCGGAACTAAGGCTTTACTGTGATCTTCTTGTTCAGCAAGTAGATAAAACAAAAGAAGTGACCACAACTGGTGTGTCCAGCTCTGAGGTAAAATGCCATTCGTCTTAGCCACCTGAAATGTGGCACAGGTGTTGCTTATTCTCACATAATCCCTACCATGGGATTTACTGCTTTTCAGAGGAAAAAAGTGACAAAATTCAACAAAAAGAAGGTTGTGATTCCAGCATGTGGAAGCATATCGTTTTCCTTCCTGGGTTGAATTCAGGATTAATTAACTGATAACATTTGGAACTTTCAACTTTATTACTGATGTGCTAAAATATATTTTCCCCCAGTTTGTATCACTTTTAATTAATTAATTTATTTTTCTTTTTAGGACTGCATCTGTGGCATGTGGAAATTCCTAGGTTAGGGGTTGCATCGGAGCTACAGCTGCCGGCCTACACCACAGCCACAGCAATGCCAGATCCAAGCTGCACCTGCAGTCTGTACCGAAACTCGCAGCAACACCGGATCCTTTAGCCCACTGATCGAGGCCAGGGATCAAACCTGCATCCTCATGGACACTAGCTGGGTTCTTAACCTGCTGAGCCACAACAGGAACTCCTTCATCACTTTTAAAATATAGCCTTATTTGTTTAGCAGAACTATTTCTATACTACTGGTGTGGCTCTTAAGATGCAATGTCATGTCTGTCAGTAATGAGACATGACAGGGTCTGATGAGACCATAGCAGGGTTTTATTTCACTATGACAGACATTCTGTTTTAGTGTAGGCTAGTGCTTTCAGAAATAGAGACACAGCTTTATTTCTCTGCCTCATCAGCAAGAATTGTTGTTTTTTTTTATCACTTATTAATGAAATAGTGATTCATTCATTCTAAAATACATATGAAAAGATCTGTCTGGTATTAAATTTTGCATTGAATGGTTCACATTAACCAGAAAAAGGATCTCTGCTCTGCTTTCAAAGACGTTTTCTAAAGAACAGTGCCTACAAAATGAAGAATCTGCAGGTGATAATTAATTGCTTTAAATTACTTTTCTTAGGTAATATAGCAATATGCTACTAGTAGTGTATGTGAAACTAAGTTTTTCTAGTAATGGTGGTTTAACTCACTTTCATTACCTTTTTTTTGGAGGTGGGGAAGGCCGTCTTATTCATTTAGTAAGCTGCCAATTATGTACCAGACACTGTGCTGGGAGAGGGAAAAGAGAGGTGTGCCAAAAACATTTTCAGTCCTGCTCTTGGGATGTTACAGCCCAGAGCAGTGATTCTCAAACCAGATCAGTTTTGCCCCTTAGGAGACATTAGCAAAGTCTGAAGACATTTTTTGGTTGTCACCACGGAGGAAGTGCTGTTGGCATCTAATGGGTAGTAGCCAGATGCTGCTTAATACCTGCAATGGACAAGAGAGCCACTCTCCATCCCTTACTCCACTAGTTAGCCATCCCCAAATGCCAGTGGTGCCAGGGTGGAGAAGCCCTGGTCTAGAGGGCAGGGAAAAAGTAAACACAGCAATTTTTAATTCAAAGAAGTGTTTATAGTTAGTGCCTTGGGAACATGCTGATGAAACTGTGGCTGTGATATTGAGATTTATAAGAAGAAATATATGTTTGGTCTTCCTCTAGTTTTTGGCACTGAGCTCCTAAAAAAAAAACCTTGAAATTTCCTGTGCTGCAAGTGACTAGATGTCCTGTTATGTTAACGAGGTGACGTTAAGAAAGTACCTAAGGATGGGGGCTAATTGACAGTGAACCCAACCAAGTGATTAGAGGATTGGAAGGAGGGGAGAGGGGCTGAAGGTGGACCTCAGTCTCCATTGGCCAGTGATTTAATCAATCATGCTCACCTAATGAAGCTTCCATAACCCAAAGCTTGGAGTTTGGTGAGCTCCTGAGTTGGTACGCACCCACTGGCTAGAGGAATGTCATGCTCGGGGAGTGCGGAAGCTCCAGGCCTCTTCCCACATGCCTTGCCCTGTGCATCTCTTCCATCTGGCTATTCCTGTTTATAATATACTATTAATCTAGTAAGGAAAGTGTTTCTCTTAAAAAAAAAAAAAAGTTTATCTTAGTTCTGTGAGCTGCTCTAGCAAATTAATGAAATACAAGGAGGGAGTCGTTGGAATCCTCAGTCTGTAGTGGGTGAGTCCGTAGCACAGGTGACAACTGGGACTTGCCATTGGTGTCTGAAGTGGGAGTGAGGAGCAGTCTTGTAGAACTGAGCACCTAACTGGTCAGATCTGATGCTATTTCCAGGTAGGTTGTGTCAGAATTTAGGACACCTAGCTGGTGTCTGAGAATTTCATGGTGGAGAGGAAAAAACCACACATTGTAATTGGTATCTGAATCAAAGTGGTTCACGACCAGCAACATCTAGCTTGTTAGAAATATGAAATTGAAGAAAATATAAAGGCCACTGTTAAAAGAGCAAAATCCACCTGAGTAAAATTTAAAGCTCTTACTGGCTTTATTCAGCCCATCTAGCAGATAGAAAGGAGCTGTACAAGGATATGGATTTTTATGGACCAAAGTGAACAGGAACAGGGAAGTTATACTGAGCGTTTGCAGAATGGTTAAAGCACAGTTGCTTTTCTTCTGTGGAGCAAAGGGGAGTCTTGGAGCTGGGTCAGTACTTGCACTGCGCTGGCAAGCACTGATTGGTTGGGCTAGGCCTGCCTTTTCTGGGAGAGTCCAGCACAGAAACTTGGTTCAGTTTTTGGTTTGTTGATGTGAGGCCTAGCATGAGTATCTCCATCTTTGGCCAGTCTGATAATTTTAACCCAGCTAACTAGCTACCATGTTCCTTAGTCAGGGGGTGACCTCAGTTTCCTAAACAACTTATTAATGTCAATATTAGAAGAAAAATACCTCGAGCAAGTGCAATAACTTGGAGGGGAAAAAGTGATTAGATGTTCAAGAGAAAACCTCTTAGACTCATCTGTAGTGAAAGCTAAAAAACCTATTCAGAAAGCAAACTATGATTCGTGGTTTCTAATGCTTCATTTCTAGAGCCTCATTTTTACTCAGACAGTGTGTTATGTTTTCCCATTGATTCCAGTGTCTTCAGTTCATGTGATTCAGCTTCATGTCTGCCACCCCTTATAGTCTGGAAACCCCATGAAGGCTCAGTGCCCAGTACCTGACATAGTGCTGTCATATATTGTTGAAAAAAGCTGTTGCCTTCAGCTAGTGAGTGAGCCTGAAGGGCAGATTGAGGATAAGACTTGTGTGTGATTAATAGATAAATTGGACTTGCTCAGTCTTTTTCTTTTATAACTGTTGCTGAAACTCGGCCTCTGTCCCCTGGTGCTGAATAGAAACATGGAGACAGTTTTGGGTAATGGAGGGAAAAAAAATGGCTTTTATTGTTTTGCCAGGCAAAGGAGACCAGAGCAGACTAATGCCTTAAAGACTGTGTCCTCCATTGGGAAGAATTGCAGGAAGTTTTATAGTGAAAAGGAGAAAAACAGGATTCCAGATAAGAATCAGGGTTGAGGGCAAATATGCATTCTTCTTTCTTTGCGGGAATCTTTAGTTATGGAGGTTGGTGTCATGAGATCTCAGCATGATCCTAGTGGTCTTTTGGGTTATCATATATCGATTTTTCCTCAAATAAAAATACTTGCGCAAAGGCATATAGATCAGAGATTAGGGCGTTCTAGGAAAGTCCCTCCTCCCCCCAAAAAAACATGTGCTTTTAACCTTTGACCCACAGGCAGTAGTGCTCAGGGTGCC
The DNA here is from genome assembly GCF_016906955.1 of Phacochoerus africanus. Taxonomy (NCBI): domain Eukaryota; kingdom Metazoa; phylum Chordata; class Mammalia; order Artiodactyla; family Suidae; genus Phacochoerus; species Phacochoerus africanus. The sequence goes on along the minus strand of NC_062559.1, from coordinate 42,859,955 downwards.
TAAGCTGTAGGTCACGGGTGATTGTGTTTAGGGTGCAATTAAGCCAGGGAGAAGCACAAGGAAGGGCTCTAAGCTGTTTAATTTTAAACTAGTCATTTCTCAAAGAAGCATGAGGAATATAACTTTTCTCTTAGGTATATGAGGTGCCTGCCTCCTAACTGATACACGTATTTGTCCACCAAAGTAGATGGTACATTATTATTATTATTATTATTATTATTATTATTATTATTGTGTGGTAGATAAAAACCTCTAAGGACAGTCCTTATCTGGGCTTTTTCCTTTTTGGCAAAGTAAAGGAGTTTTTCACTCTGGTTGTTTCATAGGAGGGAATTGATGTGGGAACTCTGCTGAAATCGACCTGCAATACTTTTCTGAAGACTTTGGAAGAATGCATGCAGATTGCAAATGCAGCCTTCACTTCTGAGCTGCTCTATCGTACTCCCCCAGGGTCACCTCAGCTGGCCATGCTCAAGTCCAACAAGGTAACAATCCCACCTCAGAAGGGCATCCGGAAAAGTTAAGGAAGAGATGCACTGAGTTATGTTCTCCATCACCCCTTGGTAACTGATGAAGACAGTTTGTAATGGACTTTCCTGTCTGTCCACTTTTATATCTGCCCTCAGTGTCTCACATCCAGTCAGCTTTTGTTAGCAGTTTTACCACCTGACGGTGTCTCTGATGTAACCAGCCTCTTCTCTCCAGTCTCCTTGTCCAGTGGCTCTTGCTGAGATTGACAGTAGCCTTCTAACTAGTTGCCTTCAGCCCCCACAACCCCCCGCCTCTTCCAGGCAGCCTGTGATATTCTTATTCGTATGCAGTGTAAAATTTGGACTCCTACCTAAACCTTTCAGTGGCTCCCTCTTTGCCTAGAGGTTAAAGTCCAAACTTCTAGACACTTCTCCCATGACCAGCCTCCTCTCTGTCACAGCCTGGCTTGAATGTATCAACTGCTTGTAGTGCCCCTACTTCTTTGTGCCATTTCCCAGGGCCAAGAATGCCCTTCTCACCCATCTTTCTCTGGTTAGCTCTTACTCATCCTTCAAAATTTAATCTCCTTCCCTGAATCCCTTAGATGGGCTCCTCTGGGCACACCCCTCTTTTGGCCTTATTCTGTGTTGAAATTACCTTAAGGGCAAGAACCCCATAATGTTTATCTTCATACTTCCAGTGTTTAATACAGTGCTGTATTAGTTTGGTATGTATTACTGTTTAATGAGCGTAACTCTAATTACAAGAAAGCCAACCACCAAGGGTTTGAATATTGTAATTAGGCCCTTGAAAAACCGTCTTCCTTTTTCTTAGAAGTTTGAGTTACCCTTATTTGAATAACTCTTAAAGACTGGTTGGGATCAAAGACTTCCTTCTTTTGGGAGAACCTAAAATTGTTCCTTGTGAGTGGGGCAGTGTATGTTATGATCATATTAATAACTTTCATATGTGATAAAACTCTACCTATGCTCTATTGGAAGTTTAACATGTAAACTTCATTTCTTTGCTTCTTTTAAAGATGAAACATCCTATTGTACCGATTCATAATTCATTGGAAAGGTACAGTAACATTTTTTTTTCTTCTTTCTAAAAATATAAGAATAAGGATATCGGTATTCCTTTTTTTCTAAAGAAAAGTTTTATCATATGGTGGTTTTTCTGATGATATGAGATGATACCAGAGGGTAACAGTAACTGATTTTCCTCTTTTGGGTGAGCCTAAAG